>NW_012117433.1:825341-840092 GCF_000951035.1 Colobus angolensis palliatus | reverse complement strand
TGTGTGTGTGTGTGTGTGTGTGTGAGAGAGAGAGAGAGAGAGGTAAAACCACAGACACAGGGGGACTACTGTACCAAATTGTATGTGTGTGAGTGTATGTCTGAGAGAGAGGGAAAGAGAAGGAGAGAGAGAGAAAGAGAGAGAGAGAGTTGAAATAGGGACCCACTTTTCTTAACCTACAGAAGGACTAAGCAGAATTGAAAAAGAAACAAGTTGAATGCTTAAAACTGAAAAGTGTAACAATTGAAATTAAAAGCATAGTCAACAAGATTAGTAGAACCCTAGAAGCAGAAAAATGATCAGGGACAGGAAGAAAAATGGGAGGAAATTAAAGAAATGGGACAAAATTAGGTAACTAGGTAGAGAACTTGAAGGAAAGTGTAACAAAGAAGATGAAGTGAGGAAGACAGCAGAGGACACACAGAGGCCGCATGGGAAGGGATGAGGTATGAGAACTGTTCTGAACTTCAAAGGAGTCACACATTTAAAAAATTCAACCCAAGCAGGAGAAATACAAAAAGAAATCCAAATTATACCCGGTGAGAAGAGACACACAACTTCAAAAAGTGTGACAGGCGGCAGTTGACTTCTCACCAACACAGGTGGGAATAAGGACACTGTACATGGATAACTTCAGGAATCACAGAGAAAATAAAGGTCGCATTTTTCAAGAAAAAGGGTGAGATAGAGATACTGCCAGACTCCAAAACTCCCATAAGCAGAGTGTCACAAAGAAAATATTAATAACATGCTTTACATAATTATGAAAACTTTAACAATTCTAAACTTGTATGCACCAAACACTATTATCTGAAAATCGTGGTATCTACAAAATTTAGCATAAAAATAGACAACATCTAGAACTAAAAGTGACCAGATTCACATAGAAACAGAAAAATGTGATCCATACTACAAAAAGAAGGAACCAGCAGAAATGAGCTAGTTGTGGAAATGAGCAGATGTGAATTTCAAAGCAGTCATATCATTGACTTTGAGGATGTAAAGGAAAATAGGCTCGCATGAATATACAAATAAAAAAGCTCAGCAGATAAAGGCCATAAAATAATACTAATGGAATTTCTAGACAAAACAAAAAATACAAGACCTAATGTAGTCATTGGATGAGTTTAACAGAAGTTGGGATAAGACAGGAGAGAAACCCATGCACTCAGATATAGATGAACTTACATTGGCCAATTTGAAGAAAAATGAGACAAAAAATAAATACAAAAAGCAAATGCTGATAAAATTACATGAGAAACAGGCAAATTCACAATAGAAAAAAGCTTTAACAGAAATTACATAATAATTCAGTTAGAGAAATAATAAATTTAACTCTGTGGATTTTATAAAATTCTGCCCCAGTAACTACTGAATACAAGCCCATGCAACGCAATTTTTATTGAATATTTTTAAAGATATAAATCGAGTTAAACAAATTTCAGAAGCTTTAACTCTCACAGGATATGTTTACTAATCACAGTAAATTTAAGTTAAATATTCATAATAAAAAGTTAAATAGGAGCACTACATATGTTTGAAATTTAAGAAAAATATTTATAAATAATCTGTAAGTCAATAAAGCAATTACTCAAAATATAAAATGCATTGAATGTATGATAATAACCATACTATTGCATAGGAACCTTGAGTGAAGCAATTAAACTAGTAAGTACAAGAAAATATATGAAAAAAGTGGAGAAGGGAAAAAAATAGAAAAGCAGAAGCAAACTGTAAACACCTCATAATAGAACCTTTAATAGGGACCAACTAGGCAATAATCTAGCAGCACATAATTCTTAGGATTTCAAAACTCCAAAACTCGTTCTTGAGTGGTATGCCCTCATTCAGAAAATATCGCATGCCTGCCACAGATGTGATGTATATCAGTCCTGGGAGTCACAAGGACAAGGGCCGTTTTGTCCTGGAGCACACAGCGGAGGAGACAGACTTCACATGGCTGTGGAACTGCTGTGAAACACACTCCAAGAGCCATGGGGCTCTCTGAGTTCATCCTAGGGATCTGAAAGTATCCAGGGAGGTAAGGGAGAGTTTGGGGTGGGGAATTACAACTTAATGAGACCCTAAGGTTGCGTAGGATGAGCAATGGAAGACGGGAAATGAGCACATTGAAGTGCAGGAATAGCAGGTGCACAGGCTTCAGGGGTTGTGAAGAAGTCAATGGGTTTGGAAAACCGGGAGCTCCAGAGGAGTGTCAGGAAATAGGCTGATGGTTCTGAGTGGGAAGACTGCACAAGACTCGCAGGCCATCTTAAATATGCTGATGTCTTTTTTTTTTTTTTTCTTTTTTTGAGATGAAGCCTCTCACTCTGTTGCCCAGGCTGGAGTGCACTGGAGAGATCTTGGCTCACTGCAACCTCCACCTTCTGGTTCAAACAATTCTCTTGCCTCAGCCTCCAGAGTAGCTGAGATTACAGGTGCCACCATGCCCAGCATTTTGGTTTCTTTCTTGCTGTTTTTGTTGTTTTTGTATTTCTAGTAGAGACGAGGTTTCACCATATTGGTCAGGCTAGTCTCAAACTCCTGATGTCAGGTGATCCACTCACCTCAGCCTCCCAAAGTGCTGGGATTACAGGTGTGAGCCACCACACCTGGCCTATTGGTGTCCATTCTAAGTTCAATGGGTCACCAGTGGAGTCTTTGAAGCAAGCATTCGACATCAGATTTGTGTTGAGAAAAGACTACGGTGATTGCAGAGTAGAGAATGGGTTGGAAAACGGTGCTGCTTGCAGAGAGGCTCTGGAGAGACTGCTTAGAAAGATGTATTTTAAAAGATTTTAGCAAGAAATGTTTGTAGGGTGAATGATAATTTATTGATAGAGAGCAAGATAAATAAATGCATTGGAGAAAAATTATACAATGAAATCACTGGGACTTGGTTTAGCAGAAGGTAAGTTTGACAAAGAATGAGATTGAAATACGAGGCTGCAACAAATTATGAAGAAACCTATTACTCTAAGTACTTAAAAGGAAAATTTGAACAGAAACTTCTTTATTAAATCATTATTTTTCTTATTATAAGACTGATGATTAATGAAAATATTTGGTGCTTAAGACACAGGCACTGGGTTAAGGATGTCTCAGTTTGAGTTATAGGTTCGCCATTTACACATTTGTGATAAGTGATGTAACCTCTCTAAAAACTTCTAGAATTTTTGTTTGTTTGTTTTGTGTTTGTAAAATGGAGCTACCAACCCCATGTGATTGCTGAGAATTAAATAATGAAAAACGGTGCTTAATCTGACATGTAACACAAGTCAAAGAACTAAATAAATATTCATTATTATTGATAGGACTTCATCATTATCGTTATTAATTGGGGACAATATTCTGGAAGAGTTCATTTTAAAACTACAAATAGAGGCAAGAATCACAGTTTCTATTGATTCAAATGCTATTACTGGGGTGAGAAACTCCTTCTCTTTAAACAAGAACTTTCAATGTAAAAGGAGATCAGTGCTGATGTTTGGGAAGATCTGTTTATTTTTGACATTCCCCAGGGAGCTTGGGGAACCCTGGGCATCTCGGCCATGCATTTGCTTACCTTTGGTTTACCCAGGGAACAAAAAGTCATGAAGAGATGCTGGACTAATTGTCTCAGATTAATAGTTCATTAGTTACATAATTATTAGAGAAATAATCATAACACAGTAGATTTGTTTCTAGAATAGACAAAGAACATGCATTTTATATTAATTGACAGACAATATAATAGATAACACACATTAATATTCACTTCAGGCTTTATCCTGTTATTTCATTAATCTAGAAAATAAACACTTTGTTGCTGGCTTAAAGTATCAGCTCAGTTATTCTACTATTTTAAAATTGTACAATATCAGTACACGTATTATAATTGGTTGCCACAGGGTACAGATCACTATTTGTACATGCAAAGTGGAAACTATAGCAAATACTAAATGCTAATGTATGTGCTAAGTCTTAATTCATCATTTTATTTTGGAACGAAGGAAATCAAAGGAAATGTATTTGCCAATAAACTTTAATATATGTCTCCCTGGAGCAATGATTATAAGATTAAATTGCAGAGAAATACAATAGTACGTACACTAAGCGATTCAAAATATGTCATTCCCTACTAATTCGGTCAAAGCCAGGAATTTAAAAAAAGGAAAGATTAGTTTCTGTTGAATTTCATTTTATGCCTTATGTTAGAAATTTGTAAAACTGTCTCTTGCTGGCTCTCAGATTGTGAAATAACAATGGATGCAGCTCCAGGCAAGCTGCCTTTCAGGCAGACCTGTCAGGAGAGAGACAGACAGTTCAGGGTAATTCATTCTTGCCACCGAGTCTCAAGTGACTTGTGAAGGAATCTGACATTTCTAAAATATAAATAGCATTAACTCACAGCAAGAAAGAGAAAGTGTTCTTCATGCTTACTGAGAGGCCAAAGATCAGCAGTGAGCAATGGAAAGCCATCGTGGGGTTTAATGACGGGATTTTTAGAAAAGGGGAATTTTATACTAACTAACTGTAAAGGACACACCTCACCAAGTTGACGGATTTCCTGAGGGTAATTGATTCCCAGTGTTTTACAAGTCTATGTTCTTCAGGATGATCTGAGTGTGCACAAAAATCATATGCAAATGAATTTTGGATCAAGACACAAAAATAAAATAAACCAGTGAAAATAAAATGAAGGGAACTAGGAAAGCGCAAAACAGGCTCAAAGCCCTGATGTTTTTGCTCATTAATTCAGCATGTAACTCACATTCCAACAGAAGCAGAAGAGGTTGAGCCCACAATCAAACTGTCACTGAATTCTAAACCAAAACTGAAGTATGGACTTCTTCTCATTAGGGTCACGTTGCCAGAAGTATACAATGAAATGCCTGGCTGTGAGAGTCCAGCAATTTTCTTTGCTCTCAGAGTTCCTGTGTGGAAAAGAAATCTGAGAACTTCATGGTGGTAAGTGTTATTACTTCAAGAAGTCACCCCATGGAATTCATAAATCATTGTATTTCTACCGCTACCCTATTGAAGCACTAAGGGAAAATACGAGGAAACATGAATGAAAGCAGGTGTTAAGGAAGGTTTCTTTCTTTTCTTCTTTCCTTCTTTTTTACTGCTATTAATTTACATAAGATCACATGTTAGAACTGTTTCCCGTCTGGGTTTTATTGCACTGAGTCTATTGAGGAAAGCATTAAAACATCCTTTAAACATGTATTTGTCAATAGGAAAGACCAACAAGATAGGAAAGGAATGATGTCCACTTAGCAGCTATTTGTCACTGTTTCAGGGTAGGAATTGTCTTGGTCTTGTCCCTGGACATCTGTGGGTTGATCTTTTTATTCAGTCTTTTTCTACTGATGTCACACTATTTTTGGGTGTCATCACATTTTTAGTATCAACATGGCTTGGGGTGTTTGACCACCAGAAAAAGATCAATATATATGCCTGAAGCCAGTCTTGTTAGACTGTAGCCTGCCAGGCTATGAGACTCATGATTTCCCTCTCCTAGAGGTTAGGAGCTTTGGTGATCTTAGCATGGGTATAAACCTAGTCACTTAGAATCTGTTCCCTGTTCCTCTTTTAGGACTCTTCATTTAAATGAAGAGCATATATTTATTCTATGATAATATGTTCTGTTAGGCCAATATGCTTTATCATATCTTTTTGATGTCAACACAGCCTATAATCATATAGAGGCAAGGAAACTCTGCTAGACGATATTCTATTCAAATGTAATGTGGATCAGATGGTGACATTTTAATTCTTACTACATTTGCTACAGATATGACACATGGTAGAAGTACGTCCCCCATCTTCCTTGGATCTTATCGCAGGCCCTCCTATCTGACTGTGATTCTCTTACCTTCCTCACCTGCCTTCCTCCAGAGATGAGTGGGATGGCCAAATGGCCAGCAGCCCTGTTCCCACGGCAACACCTTTCCCAGTGCAAAAGAAGTTTGTGGTTTGTGGTTCTCCCTGCTGTTGACGCCTGAAACTGAATGAGATTTAATTTCTTAGACTTGAATAAATTGTATTTGTGGCCTATTTTCTATCACAGTCAGTCTACCTGTGATATTGGTCTCAGTGCCCTCTACTTTGTAAACACCCAGGGTACAGCCCAGGCAGGCGTGACGTGGAAACTCTTGACTGATATTCTTCATTCTTGCTGAAACACGCAAAGGCGTGAGCTACAGCCTCAGAAGGGAGGTTTACTGCCATGTCCTTTTACAAAACTCCTTTTCCTCCTGTGTATAAGGAGAGTTGACATGTGTGTCCTCTCATTTAAGCAGCCCTGTACTGAGCACATGTATCACGCTGCACACTGCTCCAATTTACAGAGGAAAAAAAAAGAACAACACTGCTGTTTATGAGACATACATTCTGGTTGGGGAAGCAGTAAACACACAGACAACTATAACTGTTTGGGGGGACATCATGAAACATGATCAAGTAAAGTGTTAGAGTATGGGGGGTGCACAGCTTTCAACAGAGAAGATGAAGACAAGAACACCTGCCACCTACGCTGTCAACTAACATGAGAAGTCCCTGCAGAGGTGAAGGGCTGGGGAAAAGGTAACTATTATCATGCTGTTGTGGTGGTTAATGTGGATTTGTTCTTAAAGTAAAAGCAAACATCACCATCAGATATAGTAACAGAGGTAATATGAAAACTAAATGATCACATCATGAGTAAAACCGATTCATTCTCATCACTTCTTTAATTTATTGGGCAGCTACCACATACACCACACTGTAATAGATGCTTCATATATAGTATTTTATTTGATGGTACCTACAGTCCTCTTTTACATATTCCCTCCACTTTATGGTTGAGTGGGCTAGGGTAAGAGAGATTAAATGACTTCCCTGGTGGACCATGGTGTATGAACTCTGGGATTGGGAATCCACCCAGGCCTCCAATCTCCTAGCTCTGTGCTTCTCCCTCCACATCTTATGACCTTCCTGGAGCTCATTTCTCCAACTCTAAGAATCCTGCATCAATGAGTACATTATGGATTGGCCATTTCGCGTGGTGTTTGGAGAAAACCCTGCCTTGTAACTTATAATGCCCTCACATACAGTGATGGATTTGTGAGGTTATGTTGAGATCTAGGTGTCCCATTGGCAAGACTGATGTTTGTGGTCATGGTTAGTAAGAGATTATAGAAAGCCCAAGTTATACGGAAAATCTAGTCCAAGCACTGGACCACCACCATGCTGATAAAATATTCTCTTGGGGATATTCTTAGTGGTATTCCTCCAAATCAAAAGTTAGTTCTAATTTGTTCTATTTTAGTAAAATTTACCCCCCAAACAGAGCTTGCTGTCCCCATGGTTTTTAGAAGAGAAGGCTGAGATACTTTGGAATTAATTTATATGTATATATTTTTTAAAATGTTCTTTTTCTTATTTAAAAAAATACCCATTAGAATCTCTCCTAATTATATTCACAGAGTTCAAGTACTGCAGTAAGAGTTCCATTTGGATTTTATTTTAAGCAAATTATTTTTATCCTTTTGACTTTCTAAAAAATTTTTAACTTTTATTTTAGGTTCAAGGGTACAAGTACAGGTTTCTTACGTAGGTAAATTTTGTGTCATGGGGGTTTGGTGTAAAGAATATTCCATTACCCTGGTAATAAGCATAGTGACTGATAAGTTGTTTTTTGACTCTCATCCTTCTCCCATCCAACTTCTATTTCTTATCCATAAAATGGGACTAGCCTTCTTGTCTAATTTCCCAAGTATATTAAAAAACGTTGGGTTACATATTTCAGATACAAGAAAGTACTTGGAAATATCTGAGGGTAGGAAACAGATTATGTCACATAACTTACGAAAAAACAGCAAATTGAAGTGGATTAGTACTTAAGTATAGGTTAGAAATCTTGATAAAAGTGTGAAAAGTAAACTTTCTAAATAGGCTTGAATTCCTACTGAAATATTTCAAATGTTTACCTGTTACCCTAACAATAATTATGTCAATTTTCCCTCAGTGTCAGACAACTGCTTTATCAATACTGACAATATTAAGTTTGATGTAAGTTTCTACAAACTGGGAAATTGTGGGTAGAAATATATTTAAAACTACATAAAATATGTAAATCTAAAAAATCATGTTATGCATCAAGTATTAACATTTTAGAGTGTGAGATTGATTTCCTTTCTGATTGATTGAATCCAACCCAACTGAAAATCAAGATGGTACGTACCTGTGCTGACTTCACCTAGGCGAGTCGTGTCTAGTTGTAGACAATTATCTCTTTGAACTCAAGCCATTTTCATGTACTATACCTCTTGGTGCTTAATGATTCATACATGGTATAAATAGAAAGTATGGTCTGGGAGCCTGAGGCATGAGAATCACTTGAACCCAGGAGGTGGAGGTTGCAATGAGCCAAGATCACGCCACCGCACTCCAGCCTGAGTGACAGAGCAAAACTCTATCTCAAAAAATAATAAAAAAAGAAAGTATGTATGTGTTTATTACAGAAATAACTTTTAAAAATCATCCTGAGTAATAAAGTGTCAGCACCAAAGCCTATAGAAATTGGCCTCATAAAACGAGAACGTGTTTTCTCTGCTGCTTTCTGGAAGAGGTCAAAGGGAACTGGTATTTCTTCTTTGTTAAATATTTCATGGAATTCACCAGTGAAACATTTTGGGACTGATTTTTTTCATGTTGTTCATTATTAAATCTACCTCTTTAACAGATATAACACTATTCAGGTTATATAGGTTTCCTTTTGTGGGTTTTGGTAGTTTGTGTCTTTTAAGGAATAGATCCATTTCATCTAAGTTATCAAATGTATGACATACAGTTGTGCATAGTATTCCTTTAATATCATTTTAATCTCCATAGAATCAGTAGTTAAGTCTTACTTGATTTCTGGTGTTTGTAAATTTTGCCTTCTCACTCTCTCTCTCTTTTTTTTTTTTTTTTGAGACGGAGTCTCGCTCTGTCGCCCAGGCTGGAGTGCAGTGGCCGGATCTCAGCTCACTGCAAGCTCCGCCTCCCGGGTTTACGCCATTCTCCTGCCTCAGCCTCCCGAGTAGCTGAGACTACAGGCGCCAGCCACCTCGCCCGGCTAGCTTTTTGTATTTTTTAGTAGAGACGGGGTTTCACCGTGTTAGCCAGGATGGTCTCGAACTCCTGACCTCGTGATCCGCCCGTCTCGGCCTCCCAAAGTGCTGGGATTACAGGCTTGAGCCACTGCGCCCAGCCTGTCTCTCTTTTTTAAAAAACTTTTTCTCAGTTAACCTGGCTTCAGGTGTGGCAAATTTACTGATCTTTTCAGAGAACCCGGCAGCTTTTTGTGTTGCCAATTTTTTTTTCCATCATTTCCCTGTTTTCAACTTCATTGACTTGTGCGCTAGTGTGTGTTATGTCTTTTCTATGGCTGGCTATAGGCTTACATTGCTCTTTCTTCATTTCTTAGATGGAAGCTTATGCTATTGATTTTAGATTTTTTTTCTAAGTATGCATCCAATCCTATAAAATCCCTCTAAGAACCACTTCTACTACACTTCATCCATTATATAAGATGCATGTTTCTTTAGTTAAAAATATTTTTTAACTTTTCTTGAGACTACTTCTTTGACGTGTAAATTATTTAGAAATGTATTGTTTAATTGTCAGATGTTTGTATGGTTTTCCAGCTATATTTTGGCTATTGATTTCTAGTTTAATTCCGCTGTGTTCTAAACACATACTTTGCTCGATTTCTGTTGTTTTAAATTTGTCAAGGAGTGCGTTTTAAACTAGAACATGGTGTATATTGGCGAATTTTTCCTGTGAACTTGAAAAGAGTGTGTATTCCACTCTTACTAATGTATACCATATATGTCAATTTGTACGTGTTGATTGATAGAGCTCTTCAGTTCAACCATATCTTTACCGATTTTCTGTCTGCTTAATCTATCAGTTAAAAAAAGTGGGGTGTTGAAGTCTCCAACTGCAGCAGTAGATTTGTATATTTCTTTCTTCAGTTCCATCAGGTTTTCTCACATGTATTTTTACCCTCAGTGGATGCACCTTGAGGACTGTTATACCATGTGGAAAATTCAACCTTTCACCTCTCAGATAGAGCCTGTGCCTTGCAGGGCATCTGCCTGTAATTCACCGTTATTATATTATGGCTGTGGTGGGGAGGAGGGGAGTGTTGGACCATCTTCCATTTACATATCAATGTTTCAGGAGACAGTGTCTAGGAGATGTAGCTTTCACAAGTGTCTCTCCAGTGGTAAAGCTTTTTTCTCTCTCCTATCCTTTCTTCCTTCTATAGCCTCAATAGTCTCCTTCTATTTCCTTGAAGTCCTCACTGCTGTTACTTGTGCATTTCGGAGGAATATCCTTCCCTCATGGGGATATGGCTTTGACAGCGTCTTTTTCCCTAGTATGTAGGTCTTTTTTATGGAAAAAGTTGTGTTTTACAATGATTACTTCTATCTCCCCCGTGAAATGACCAAGAGGGGATGCTTCTCTGATTTTCAGTGTAAGTGTGGATTCCTGGAGGTAAAGCCCAGGAAAATGTGAGCTCCCCTAAGACTGCGGCACCATGCTGGGCACTAAGCCTCCCGCAGGTCATCCAATGACCATGCCAGTGTTCCCACCCCTCAGGGCTCCAGCGACTTCTGTTCCAGGTGAGCACCTCTGGGCTGTGTCTCTCCAGACGAACCTGTCTCGCCAGATGTTGGTGCTGTAGTTTCCTTTGCAACCTCAGTTCTCTGATGGTTCTTGTAAAGTTGTTTGTTTTCAATTTTTCCAGATTTTTCTTATTGTAAGGACGGAGTAACAGCTTCCAGTTTCTTTCATGTTAAAGCTGAAAACCTAAGCCCATACATATTGTATTTTAACAATTGTAGATATATGATTAAACTTGGACATTTTTAGATTAAATATTTTCCCTTAACTAGAGAGCTTACTTGCCAAGATGATGGAATTTTTAAGTGGTATAGAAAATAGCTTTAACATCACACCGAAGCTCATACCTATAGCTGATAGTGAGTCAAAACTCCAGAGATTTTCCAAGTCAAGTCAGTAGGTTTGCTAGAGGTTGAGAAGATAAGAACACAATACCTAATCTTGTCATCAAATTAAAAAGAACATGACGTAAGTATTGAAGAGCCGGGGCAGGAATATGAAGAATATTAAAACACTTTGATGTTAGTATGAGTAGCATATAGTGAAAAAGTTAAGTAGACAAAAGGTGAGTCCAGGAAATCACAAGATACCAGGGATCCAGTCTTCATCCAGAGTTTATGAGCTCCTCCTTTCATGACATGCAGGACAAGTGGGTGTGTAGGGGCAGAGCTGATACACACGTTCAGTAGGGGAAGAACTCGCCTCATTTAAGGACACAGCTCTCAGTTAATGATGCCATGCAGTATATTGAGTAATGCATCAAACATTATTAACTATTCCAATTAGGTAAATTTTAGCCAAGAGGATTTAAACACACTTGGAAATGCTTGCGTAGACAAGCACTCTCACAGATAAAAATTCTACAGTTTACTAAAAAGGGGAACTTTTTGAAGCCAACTTTTAGCCAGGCAATGATAAAAACAAACCAAGAAATTAAAAACTCATAATGGTTTACTGGTGTAGTGGGGGAAGTTGTCTTTCTAATCAAACTCACTTGGATTCAAATCCACTTTTGATTTTTACTCATCATACGCCTTAAGTTGCTTAATCAGTCTGCTTTCTACCTGCAGCTATGAAATAACGTCTCCTGTGTATACAGCATAAGGATGCTATGAATTATCCTACATCTGTTGAAAATTATAAAAAAGTTACTGTGATTCCGTATGATGCTGTAGTATGTTTGACGTCTGGAGTCATAGTCTAAACACCTCTGCATCACCAATGTACAGCCTAGTCTACCGCCCTGGACAGTGTCCAATGAATATTTGATGAACTAAATGTCCTCCCTCCTCTGACCATTTTAAACATTGCAAATTAATGTTCTTAAGCCCATTCTTCTTTATTCACTATAAAATAATGTGTTTGCTACTTTGTACCCTACAAGGCATCATAGCAGTTACAAAAAAAAAAAAAGAAAAAAAGAAAAAGGTAGAAGGTAGTATCATCCTCTCAAGGAACTTACAATCTATCTGCAGAGATAAAAACCCCTACACAGACCTTTATTAACAGCCCTGGGTGAGAGCCAATAAAGTACCCAATGAGTAGAGCAGATGTTATACTGGTATCTATGTCTTACTGCATGTGACCCAAAACAGGACTCAACCTGCATTCAGTAAAAAAGGAAATTGATTGACTCACAAAACTGAAAAGTTAAAAGAAAAACCTGGCTCCAGGCAAAGGTGCTGTAGGGCCTGTCTTTGTCTCGGGCTCCATATCACCTGACTGGCTCCATCCCCTGCTCTATATGGTGGACTCTGGCATCTTTAGTCTCATGTCACCATGGCATCCAGTGTAGATTAATAGGGAAACTCTCTTCTCCAAAAACACATGCAAAAAACTATGCCCCTCAAGTTTCACTCATCTTATCACCTTGCCTTGCATTATGTTATGATCAGGCACCGGTTCCTGTGGCTAGAGGGATTGATTGTTGCTGATCCAGTTCCCCCAGAACAATGCTCATCTCTGCATCCTGCAGATGGACTTGTCCCTGGAAGAATGTTAAGAAGACTGTGGCAGGGCAGTGCATTTGATTCTCTTGAGGGTCTTGTTAAATGAGGTTCCGACTCAGTAGCTCCAAGGTAGAGCCTGAAGTTCCGCCTTTCTAACACCTCCGGGGGGCACTGCCGCTGCTGGGCTGATGCCACACTTCATCTTAGTTAGCAAGGGATTAAAGGAAGTGTTCCCCAGGGACTGCTGGAAAGTTCTTGCTGCAAGAATAGGGTGGATGATGAATGGTAGAAATAACAAATGCGTGTTCAAAATGAGGGTTGAGAAGGGTAGCCTAGAGTGAGCTGAGGGTTGGTCATGAATGGTCTCACCAGTCGCCTGTGTGAGACGGTGATTTGGGAGCCAGGCTTCCCAGCATGGGACTCACGTCTTCTACCAGCTACTCTGTGCCTGTTTCCTCCACTGTAAGATTGAAATGATACAGCTATTATGTCATAGGGCTGTTAGAGGACTAAATTAGTTAGTATTTCTAAAATACTTAGAATAATACTGTACATATACAATGTACTCTAAGTTTGCTCAGATGAAAATAACTAAAATCAACTACATATGAAATAAGCAATTATTGGAGATAGTGTTAATGTTTTAATTTGTGTGTGTGTGTGTGTATGAGATTGTCTTGCTCTGTTGCGCAGGCTGTAGTGCAATGGCTCAAACACAGCTCATTGCAGCCTCGACCTCCCAGGCTCAACCAATCCTTCTACCTCAGTCTCCTGAGGAGCTGGTACTACTAGTGCCTGCCCACCATGCCTGGCTATTTCTCTGTTTTTTGCATTTTCTTAGTAGAAACAAGGTTTTACCCATTGCCCAGGCTGATCTCAAAGTCCTAGGCTCAAGTGATTCGCCCACCTCTTGAGCAAATTTTTCTCTCTTCTCCTCTCCTCTTCTTTGTCCCGTCTCTCTCTCGCTCCCCTCACTCCCACTGCCCCATTTGTTTTCCACTTTCATTAAAATAAATATAACTAAGCCTTTTTTCTTCTTGGGACTTGCCTTGTACAGTAGCAGTGAGAAAATTAACATGTAAGGTGCAAAAAGTTACCTCTGTGCCTGGGACCAAGTGTGAGCTTAAAGATTTATTAGTTTCCATCATTTTAATATACCCTGGAAAGAGTTGGGGCAGTGGTGCCGAAAGTGGATTTCAGACACGTGAGTTTCTTTCTTTGTCATTTGGCCATCACGAATTAAAACATTATTCAGTCTTTGAACCATCAAATAACAAGGGTACTTCCTATCTCTCCTGACCCTACACTCAAGTTCTTGGAGACAAAATGTGAAGAAAATCTGGAGCTATGAAATTCAACTGTAGTTACAGCATACCTCAGAGATGTAGTTTCCTTCCCAAATGTTTTGAAGAAAATGTATCAGTGCAAGAGAACAAGATATTTTTTAAAAATAATACATTGCATAAGATCTTACTATCTTTGGGAGTTGAGCCCTTGGTGCTCTTCAGTCCGCCTATCCTGACTAATTGAATCTGCTTAATTGAGCTACAAGTCTATGAGGATGAGTTCTTAAGGGATTTTGCAAGCCTCCTGCTTATAGATAAATCAAACTGATTATGAAATAGTTCTTCTCAGTGTGCTTGGCTTCAGATTTCTATGAAATGAGAAATAAAGGGAGGGAAAATGTGCACTTTCTAAAATATGAAGAAGAGTTCATTGAGCCTCAGGATTAGTTGAGCCAGATGTTGCTGTTGGCTCCTGTTTAACGAAAGTGTTCTCACTGAACAATGAACATCCCCTGGAAATGAGCCTTCAATTGAAATATTTTCCTGCAAATTGCCCTACTTGCTCTACTGCTATAATGTTCAAAGTAATATGGACAAATAGTAATTAATGAAACAGTTTTTTTTTGAAAAGTAGGTAAATCATAGGGCCCTGAAGTTAATGTTATATTTCAGAACACTAGTATTAGTATTCTGGGATCTACCCCAGTTAAAATTCATGGAATGAAGCTTTATGGAATTCAAAATGTTTAATTAAAAAAAAAAAGAAAGAGAAAAAGAGAGAGAAAGAAAAAAAGAAGGAAGGAAGAAGGAAGAAAGGAAAGAAGGAAGGAAGGAAAGAAGAAAAGAAAGAAGGAAGGAAGGAAGGAAGGAAGGAA
>NW_012117433.1:803659-825291 GCF_000951035.1 Colobus angolensis palliatus | reverse complement strand
GAAAGAAAGAAAGAAAGAAAGAAAGAAAGAAAGAAAGAAAGAAAGAAAGAAAGAAAGAAAGAAAGAAAGAAAGAAAGAAAGAAAGAAAGAAAGAAGGAAGGAAGGAAGGAAAGAAGGAAGGAAGGAAGGAAGGAAGGAAGGAAGGAAGGAAGGAAGGAAGGAAAGAAAGAAAAAGAAAGAAAGAAAGAAGGAAAGAAAGAAAGAAAGAGAAAGAAAGAAAATGATGTGGTTAAAAAACAAGTATTTGAAGCCAGCTGAGACAGAAATTTAGCTGTTCTTTGGTGTTTTAAACAATATGACTCATGTAAATTCTGCTTTTTGGAAATACTTCAAGGAAAAGAATCAGTGGTTTAATCTAATCTTTTCCAGCTGCAACCTTTTTCACTTCTGGCCATTATTTACAGATAAAAGAAATGGAAGTCATGTATTTAAAATGATAGTTTGTGAAGCTAAAACATGAAATGAATATAATTGATCACATGGATAGATTAATTTATACACCTAAACAAATGACTTTTTAAAAATTCTCTGAAGCTTTAATATTCTGAGTTTTAGACTTTCTTACATTTTACCATGCAACATAATGGTAAAAGAGATTGGATGTTTTGTAAAATATCACTGTTGGTACATTTGAATATTTTATTTCTCAATGTTAGAATATTTGATTTGACAATTAAACTTCAGGATGAAAATAGGCAACATTAAGTAATGGGGTTATGAAAAGTGGATCTGCTCTCTTCCCAAACACGTTACCAATGAGAAAATCAAAATATTTTTTAAACCAGCTTTCCAGATAATGATTGTTTTACAGCTTATTTTTAAAATTGTATTTTAAACCAGGTTTGGAAACTGATGTCTAGCTCAAAGGTAACAGCCATGAGACCTAATATGCTCCATTGAAAAAAAAGCCCATGGCATGATCAAATTGAATTTCATGAAGTTCATCTACTAGCTTCTTGGCCTTTACTTCCAAATCTGTTTTATCATATGCGCTCTAAATTGAAAAGCAACAGGAAAAGTTATGCTGAACAGCTGTCCTGCTATTACAAAAAAATTCTGGGAATGAAGTTGACTATGGCGTGTGATTCCATTTCTGTGCTGCTGAGGAAGGAGCTACATGACAAGGTGATTTCCTTTTGTAATATTCATGAGGACAGATAACATTTACGTTGTGAACCATGTTCTCTACACGTGTGTGAAGACAATAAGGCAATAGAGTCTAAACACCAACTTAGAGGGGGTACCAAAAGCACAGTGATCTGAAAAACAAACATTAAAACAACCTCTTTTTCCACAAATAAACATAATTCCTTCCAGTGTCCCTATCATTGATGCTTGTGGCTTGCATCATTTAGGCCCTAAAAGATCTTTAGTTGGAAAAACATAATAGCTTGTCTTTGTGGGGTAAATTGCACATGGAGGAGCTGTTTCACACCTATTATCTCACACGATCCCCACACTGTGGTTTTATAAGAGAAAATAAGTGAATTTCTTGGAGATGACAAGACTGTCGAAAGCACAGGACTCAATATTAGGATTTTAATCCTGGACACTTTCTCTTTAGATGAGGACACTAGTATCTTGACTTACCCTTGTACTGTATGTATTAATGTATCTTATCTGGAAATGCTAGAGACAGTTTACCTTGATAAAGAATTAAAGGAAATTATCTGAAGCATTGATCCATGTCTGAAAGGGAAGGCCAATGTGGACATGAAGCTCTGGGGGAAAAATAAAGAGTATTAGTGAAAACATAGATGTATATATAAAACACAGGTTTCACATATCCCAAACAAAACCATTCCACTAAAAACAACTTACGGTTTTAAAGGGAAATTCACACACACACACACACACACACACAGCATTCATTCCTCAGGTGTCATGAAAGTGTGGCATTCTGAGAAACGGAAAGAGCAAGTGTAAACATTGGATCTGAATTCTCCTCTTAGATATACTTTAAAACTTGGTAAAAATGAGTTTTTATGTTAAAGACTGAAAATGAAGAAAGGCCATGACCAGTGTGTGTCATCTAATGGGACACCTAAGTGTAATGATGTGCCCGGGAATATAATGCAGGCTGGCGGTCAATGTGCTCCATAGAACAGAATCGCAAAGGGCTTTGGCCCAAGTTGGAGGGAAGCATAAACTTTCCTCTTAAAATACAGAAAAAAGCCAATCCACACGTGAAATTAAGTACTGAATTCACACTACCTCTCTAGAAAATTGAACACCTTAGGAAGAGAAATTAATTTATTGGGTCCCAGATTTACAGAGCAAATAGACAGAAACAACGCAAACCCTACGGGAGGAATGACACTTCCACCTATGCTGCAGAGTACTTCCACTGTTATCCTGTAAGAAAGGTGAGCTCGCAGTTAAAAAGAAAATCACAAGATACACAGCAAAGCACGCTGCTGAGACGAGAGCACAAAGGAGAACCAGATCAGAGCAAAAGCTCTTTGAAGGCTATATATTGCAATTTTTAGACACAGATTCTAAAGATGTTAAATAGGTTTAAAGAAACAAAAGACATCATTACAAATAAGAGTAGAGTGTGAGCATATAAAAATGATGAAACATTTTAAAAATAATGAAATTGAAATCCAAACACAAAAAACAAAACAACTGAAAAAATCAATAGGTGTAAAAACAGCAGCTTAGACTAGATGAGCAAAGAATGAAAGAAATACAATGCATATCTGAAAAGCTTTTTCAAGATAGCAGAAAAGTCAAAAAAAAAAAAAGGTGGGAAATATGAAAGAAAAGAGAAACGGATAATAGAGAGAGAGGTCTAGCATTCTAATTGGCTGATGTGACGGAGAGAAGATAATGACTGCAAGAGGAAAACTGTTCGGAAAGAGAACGACTGAGCTATTCCGGAAGTCTAATAAATGTGAATATTTAAGTTCGAGGTGTTAGTGAAACAAAATACATAAGGTATTTTCAGATTTAATGGAAACATGAAATCTCCAAAACAAAGAGAAATTAAGGTGTTAAGATTAGTTAGGGCCAGACATGGTGGCTCACACCTATAATCCTAGCACTTTGGGAGGCTGAGACAGGCGGATCACTTGAGGCATGTAGTTCTAAATCAGCCCCGCCAACATGCTGAAACCCTGTCTCTACTAAAAGTACCAAAAAAAAAAAAAAACAAAAAAACAAAAATTAGCCTGGTGTGGTAGTGGGTGCCTGTAATCCCAGCTATTTGGGAGGCTGAGGCAGAAGAGTTGCTTGAACCTGGGAGGTGGATGTTAAAGTGAGCAGAAATTGCGCCACTGCACACCAGCCTGGGCGACAAATGAGACTTCGTCTCAAAAAACAAACAAACAAACAAAAAACCCCAAAGGATATTTTGAAAAAAAAGATGACAACGGTGAAACTATCAGCCTAAAATTGTATTTTCAACAAAACTCTCTCTTAAGAAGAGAAAAAGGCATTTTCATAAAACAAATAGTATATACTTCAGTCATTAAGAATGTAGCCCAGATGACAAGTCTTACATGTAAGATAGGATTCTGAGCAATAAAGCTTGTAGACAAGTGTGTATATCTAAATATCATTAATTTAGTACTAATAACTTGTATAATAAAATCCAAATTTTAAGATAAAAAAGTAACATATTCTTAGGCCATAATATCATGAGTCAGGATTGTGTTAAATAACGACTCTAAAAAACTTATATCATTTTGAAGGATTTTAATGACATTTATATTGAACCTTGTACACATAAAACGTAAAGTATATGAATCAATTCTAAAATAGTATAAATAGAATTTCCAAGGCCAAAAAAAAATAAAATGAGAAAAAAGACAATATAAAAGAAAGCAAAAATAAGAATAACAACAGAAAAGAATTGGACAAATATAAAATAGATAATATGACAGCAATGAAACTCAATATATTTATAATCACAATATGTGTCACTGCACTTAGCTTTGCCATAAAAGACAAGGATTGTCGGAATGGATAAGTAAACAAGCAGATCAACCCTTATGTCATTTACAATAGACAAACCTAAAACTTTAAGGACAAAGAAAAGAATGAGAGAAAAAGAATGAAAAAATGATCTATCAACTGTGAAGCAAATACTAAGCAAAAGAAAGTTGGTCTAGCTATATTAGCATCGTATAAAATGAACATTAGGCCAAAACTTTAAACTGAATTAATCATAAGGACCTAATTACTAATTAAGTAATAATTTCACACAACTCAAATTTAATTTGCCAGCAAACTAAAACAATCCTATACTTACACGTGCTAAATAATGTAGCTTCCATTATGTAAATCAAATAGTGACAGAACTATAAGGAGGGACTGAAAAATCCATTGTCACAATTAGAGATTCAATGGAGATCTTTTGATAATTAATGAATCAAGCAAAGAAAAATTAGTAAATTAATACTTAAAACATGATTGACCTAATATACCTAATCAAATATTACAAATATTAAAGATTATTCATTCTTATAAGACTGTACACATACTTACATAATATCTATGTATTTCTAACTGTGGCAATATGTTAAAAAAATTTTATCTGGATGAAAGTGTCATATGAACCTAGAAAATTGTGTGATGTGTTGTTGATGAAATCCAGTTGACTGATGGTGCTTTTTCACTATTATATCTTTACTGATTTTCTGCTGACTTCACCAGTTACTGATAGAGGTGTGATGAACTCTCCAACTTATTACTGGGTTTGTCTATTTCTCCTTGTAGATTTACCAGTTTTTTTCTTCATATATTTTGATGCATTGTTGATAGATGTATGTGTACCATGGACAGTTATGTCTTCTAGAAGATTTGATCCCTTTATAGTTACGCAATACTCCTCTTTATCCCGGATAATTTCCTTTGTTTTGACATATACTTTGAAACTGCTATAGCTGCTCCAACATTCTTTTTATTAGTGTTGGTGTGGCATATCATTTTTCTTCATTTTACTTCCAATCTATCTATGCCTTTATATTTAAAGTGAGTTTATTGTCGAGGAGATACAGTTGGGTCTCATTTCATCCACTCTATCACTCTCTGTCTTTTAATTGGTGTATTTACAGAATTCATATTAATTGTAATTATTGGTGTAGGTGGATCAGCATCTGTCATGATTGTTACTGCTTTTCATTTGTTATTCCTGCTTTTGTTTCTTTTTAAAATATTGCCTTTTATTGTGTCTTCTTTGGTTTTAATCAAGCATTTATGTGACTTTATTGTCTCTTCTGTCTTAGCATAATTATACTTCTTATTTACATTTGTTTACTGGTAACCCTAGAATTTGCAATACACACAAACGTTTGCCCCTAATCTCCCCCAAGCCTGGGTCCCCAAGAGTTTTAACTCTCAGCTACTCTATACTCGTTCTTCGGCATTTAGCTTTGATCAGAGGTTCCATTTTTCTATCTGCTTATGCTCTAGTGGCTTCTGTTTCTGGTAAGCTCTCTGGTAAGCTGTCTCTGAAGTTTTCAGGGCATTGGTTTTCCCTGTGACCTCAGTATCTGTTGGATCTAGCAAGAGTCATTCTTTTTAGTTTATTTTTTGTTGATTTCCTTTGAGGACAGGAGTGACAAATTTTTAAAACCTTTACATAATGGAACAGAAATCTGAAATCAGGACATTCACTTTTAAGAACTGATTGGTGTTACTGAACAAGTTTAAGAAACATTTATGTGAATGCTCTAGACATTCCATTTCTAGAAAGTTCTTTGCATATGTCAATCGGGAGACATGTAACAGAGATTTCACAAAATTTTACTTATAATTACCTCAAATTGAAAATCACCCACATGTTTATTTTCAGTAGAACGAACACTATTTACTTTAAGACAGGGAAAAGCATAAACTAAAATGGCACATATCAAAATGGATATACCTTATGAACATAACATTTATTGAAAATAGCAAGTAAGATATAAAGTATGTACTATGTATCCACTTATATAAGTAATTTAAAATTAAAATATAAAAAGTATATAAATTTGTTAAAAATGTGGCTAAAACCAGCCAGAAGACTTGTGGATGTAGTAGCCTAGAATTTAATTTTGGGCTCACCACGAGGTGAAAGGAAAAAGAGGCTGTTTCATTGTTGCTGCAATGTGCTCTAGGTCATAAATATTCTGTTGAATCTTTCAATATTATGTAATATTTTAAAAATAAGTAATAGAAAAACTCTTATTACACTTGACAAAATATTTTAATAATTTTGTGCAATATTTTTGCAACTTTTAATCCTTTTGCTAACATTAACGAGTATTCAGATTAATGCCAACACTTCTCATTTACTTGTAACGTCTCTCTCAATTAGCAGGCCTTTATAAATTTCCAGAATCTTTAATGGGTACATGATAGAATTCTTGCTAACAGCATAAGTGAACATACTTATTTGTAGATTATGTAACAAATTTATCAAAACAAACACTGTAAATAAAGTGCTATTAGAGTAAGTCTTAGCTGAGTGTTTCATACTAACACATCTGCCTTGTGACATAGAGTAGAAGTATTTACAATAAAATTATTTGAAATATATACATGTATTGGCTACTGAAATGTGATCTTTGTTTATGCATATTGCATTAAAATGAATCCACATTGTGAATTTTGCTCCAAGTTTTCCCTTTTCAAAGATTTGACTTTTAGGGTTTTATTTTATATACAACATTCCAAATACGAAAAAATGCGATTTTGTATACACAATTAGCAACATGTATTTGTAAGGTATTGTTTCTCATAATTATCCAATCATAGACTCTTAAAATAACATATTGATATGGTTTGGCTGTGTCCCCACACAAATCTCACCTTGAATTGTAGCTCCCATAATCGCCACGTGTTGTGGGAGGGGCCCAGTGAAAGGTAATTGAATCATGGAGCAAAGTTTTCCCATGCTGTTCTCCTGAGAGTGAATAAGTCTCATGAGATTTGATGGTTTGATAAAGGGCAGTTCGCTTGTATACACTCTCCTGCCTGCAGTCATGTTAGATGTGTCTTTGTTTCTTCTTCACCTTCCACCATGATTGTGAGGCTTCCCCAGCCATTTGGAACTGTGAGTCCATTAAACCTTTTTCTTTATAAATTATCCAGTCTTGTGTATATCTTTATTAGCAGTGTGAGAACTGACTAGAACACATATTTATGTATTTTATTCGTTTGTGTATGGAAAATTGTCGTATTATTTATTTCTCCTTTTCACTCAGGTGTCAAAAATAGCACCAAATATACATTGACTTCTTTGTTTTGCCAAATATATAAGAAATTTCTCCTTCCATCTCATGCCCCTCTATACCTCATGAATTCCCAATTGTACTAAATTAATCAGGGTTCTCTAGAAGCAGGTCCAGGAATTGACTCACGCTATTTTGGAGGCTGAGAAGTCCCAAGAGCTGCAGTCAGTAAGCTGGAGACCTAGGGGAGATGATGGTGTCAGCTCCAGTCTGAGTCAAAAGGCCTGAGAACATGGAATATTGATGATGGAGTTCCCCAGCCGAAGCCCAACAAGCTCAAGACCCAGGAAGAGCCAATGTTTCCATTTGAGTCTGAAGGAAGGAAAAAGACCAATGTCCCAGCTCAAAGACAGACAGAAATAATTCTCCTTACTCACAAGAGAGCCAGCCTTTATGTTCTATTCAGGCCTTCAACGAATAGGATGAGGCCCACTCACTTTAGGGAGAATAATCCACTATACTGAAATTTCACTAATTTAAATGTTAATCTTATCCCAAAACACACTCACAGAAATACTGTTTGACCAAGTGTCTGGACACCTCATGGCCCAGTCAAATTGACATACAAAATTAAACATAATGCCATACTTTCTCTTAACTAAATTGGGGAAAAAAGTACAAATACAAGGGGAAAAGGGAAAATATATATGAGGTTCAATGCAAAATAAGTTTTCAGCAAATGACATCTTATTCATTTCTTTTCTTTTTTTCTTTTCTTTTTTTTTTTGAGATGGAGCCTCGCTCTGTGGCCCAAGGTAGACTGCAGTGGCATGATCTTGGCTCACTACAACCTCTGCCTCCTGGGCTCAAGCAATTGTCCTGCCTCAGCCTCCTGAGTAGCTGGAATTAATAGGCATGCACCACCACGCCCAGTTAATTTTTGTACTTTTAGTGGAGACTGGGTGTCATCATGTTGGTCAGGCTGGTCTCAAACTCCTGACCTCGTGATCTGCCGACCTTGGCCTCCCGAAGTGCTGGGATTACAGGAGTGAGCCACTGCGCCTGGCCACATTATTTAACCATAATTAATTGGTTTTACTTTTCCATCCCAGTTGCAATGCTATTCTGTGTTCAGTGACAATATGCATGTATCAACAAATTTTAAATGTGAAAATTGTTGAAACTGTGCTTTGAATTGAATTTTTAAAATATAAGATTATTAATATAATATTCAATAGATAGAATGGACACAAATAAACTATCCAATTAATGTTATCAAAATACCATCTATGTTTGGGGCCCAAGGTATATCACCTTTGTTATACTGTCAATCTATGAGACTCTTTCTTCTAACAGGGCAATTAACATCATTAATCACACTTGGAAAACCACTGCAGTTAGTGGATAGAGAGATGAGTAACACAGGAAACGTAAAATTAAACACAGGTGATTTAAGAGTCTGCATTGCAGCTACATAGTAAATACTATAAAAAATTATTTTACAAGCTTAAGCTTTTTCTTAAAATATAATACATATTTGGTTTATATTTTGCTTGAGAAATCAAGTGTTTTTGATTTCCTCTTTGTATCACGTCTACCATTATTGTCTTTTATATTTTTTATGATTAATTCTTTTCTCAATTGTTAATTTTTACTCTTTTCCTTTCCTCTCCTGTTTTGTATACAGAAGATGCCTAAAATCGTAATGAAAGACGCAACAAAGACTATAGATTATTTTTATGATTTTTTACAATTTTATTTCTTTCATGAAACAGAGAAAGAACATGTATAGATTGCTTGCTAAATTTGTAAATGGTCAGAACTTCATTCACAAAGGGAGGAAAGTAAAGATCATTCTATTTTAATTCATAAAACAGAAACTACTTCAAGCATACTTAATATGTAAAGTCTAAATGGCAAAGAGGAGAGGATTCTAATTACATGCTTGGCTTCAGACGTTTAATTGAGTTGCCTGAGATAAGTTAATTTGCTCAAAACATTTTTGTTGATGTCATTTTAACTGTCCAACACAGTTCAGAACTTTGAAGATTGATTAATTGGTAACAACTTATTTTTTGAGTCTTTTATCTACTGTGAAGATATCTGAATTAATTCTAAGCAAAAATAAAATTTAGAAATTGATTTTGTATCTAGCATTATTTAAGATTTTGTTCTATGTTGTTAACTATGCTGAGCTATAATCACATAACCATATTGAAATTCAAAAGTCAAGATGGATCTCACAGTGTTTTCACTGGCAAGAAGTTCTGATCAATAACTCACACCACATACAAAAATCAATTCTGTTCAATTGTGGTTCTAAACCAGAAAGTTAAAACATTGACCCTTCTAGAAGAAAATGCAGAAGAAAATCTTGATAATATACATTAGGTAAATAGAGCACAATAAGTACTAATCACAAAGTAAGAAATTGATAATTTATATTCAAACTAATAAATTCCTTTCCTCAAATGATATCGTAAGAGTGAAAACATGAGCTACCACAGGGATAAATGTTTGCTTCCATGTATGACAAATTAATTCCTACCAGACCTTCCTGCAGAAAGGAATGGCAAATGTTGGACACAGCACAAAATGCGAGTGCCTGCAGGCACCGGAGTAGGCTGGCCAAGAGGAAATAGACTGGATGGAGGGCGTGCACATTTTCCGAGAGCATTGAAGACCAGGAGCTATAAAAATGTGTTGCCTGTGGCCCAGGGCGAAGTAGTCGGTGTGGCATGACCAGAGACGGAAAATCCCTCCAGTATTCTGACCAGGGGCACAGGAAAGCGAGGTTGGGAGAACGATGACAAGGAGACTACGATATCCCTTAAAGAAGGAGCAGAAAGAGGGATCACCTAAATCTCTCTACCCACATCTCCTGCTGATTCCTAAATCATGCACGAGTAGGATAGTTCAAAAATATCTCAGCTGAAATGAAGTGATCTGGACAAAAACCAGAGCTGCCTCCCAAGGAGTACAGTTTGCAGATCAAACTAGCTAAGAAAATGCCCTCTGAGACATAGGAAACCATGCCCGTCAGAGAAACCTAAGGAAGACTGAATCTCCTCACATTCATATTCACAACACCCAGACATAATCCGAGGTTACCCGGAAATGATCTGCTGAGACATAGGAAACCACGCCCATCAGAGAAAACTAAGGAAGCCTGAATCTCCTCACATTCATAGTCACAACACCCAGACATAATCCGAGGTTACCCGGAAATGATCTGCTGAGACATAGGAAACCACGCCCATCAGAGGAACCTAACGGAAGCCGGAATCTCCTCACATTCATATTCATGACACCCAGGCATAATCCGAGATTACCCAGAAATGATTTGCTGAGACATAGGAAACCACGCCCATCAGAGAAAACTAAGGAAGCCTGAATCTCCTCACATTCATATTCACGACATCACAGATATAATCCGAGGTTACCTGGAAATAGTATGCTGAGGCATAGGAAACCATGACCATTGGAGAAACCTAACGAGGCCAGAATCTCCTCACATTCATATTCACGACACTGCAGATATAATCCAAAGTTACCAGGCACACACAGAATCAGGAAAATGGAACACATTCTCAGGAGAAAAGAAAAACAATTGATTCTGAAACTGAGATGAACCAGACATTTCAATTAATGGATAACAATTTTGAAGCAGCCATTATATTTATTTTTAATAACTAAATCAAAACATTGTTCCCAATGAATGAGCAACAAGAAGTATAAACAGAGTAGAAACAGAAAAGTAGGATCACATGGAAATTCTACAACTAAAAAATAGAATTTCTGAAATGAAATATTCAAACACCTTGGAATTACTAAAAAGGTCGATGAAGATGTGGAGCTGGAAATCTCACACATTGCTTGTGGGAATGAAAGATGATCTGGAAGTTTCTCACGCAGATAAACATACAGGTAGTACATTACTCAACAATTCTACCTCTTGGCATTTACTGAAAAAAAAAAAGAAAATTCAGTCAAAAAAGGCTTGTAGATAAAAGCTTTATATGTAATAGTTTTATTCTTACTAGAAGATTAACACTTAACATTAATAGATACCAATGGAAACTGCAATCTACCTACATGCCCAGTTACTATTATAGAAGAATAGATCAACCAGTTATGGTCTTTTCACAGAATAGTATTCAGTAATAAAAGCTAATGTCTTGTTTTTATCAATGACAAATATCTCAAAAATATTTTCCTCGGTGAAGGAAGATGGGCACAAAAAAGGATGCCCTGTAATTCCATTAGTATTACATTCTAAAAATGGCAATAGTATTCTATATGCACAGAGGACAGAGCAAGGACTCTGTGGGCTCAGGAAAGGGGAAGAGCATGAGTGCAGAGAGCTCAGAGTAGTCTTTATGGGATGAAGGAAGTATTCTCTATCTTTACTGTGGCAATGGTAAAACAGTAACAGATAATCAAATAAGTTTAGGGTTTACATCAGAATTTATCCAACTTTTGAAGAGTCAGAGGGTACTAATTTTAAAAAACTATTTAATATTTTGTTAGCTCAGTTTTCCTGTGCTTATATGAACTGAGGCGCTTTATTCCTCTTAACTTGTTAACATCAAGGAACATACTGTTTGAAAAACTGCTTCAGGAGGGATAGAAAGAAAATGAGTCAGAAACACTAACTGTAAGCCCCTACACCCTTGTAGAGGAAATGATAGGGACATAAACATACCTATTACTGGCATGTAGTGTTAAGTACTGTAAAAAGATCTGAAAAATGTGCTAGAAATTTTTACAATATATTTTATATATTGCTTCCTAAATGTAGTTTAAAGTCATGAGATAGAGACCTTTTGAGCTCAAAATTTCCCCCTGGAGCCCCTATTTTTGATATAACCCAGAGTTTCTGGAAATACCAACATTTTCTTAATACATTTAGATTTAGAGAGAATTCCCTTAAGAAAGAAGGAGAATTATTTTGATGTACATAATTGTAGGAATTTGAGAGGAACATGAAAATGTTGCTAAGTAAAAATTTCTGTGGGTATTTGGAGGTAATGACACAGGTACCCAATATATATATAGTTCTGTATAATGTCTGGGGAACTCTTAAGTTGTACTTCACTAATAAAACACACGCTAAAAAGGGGAAACGGGGAAACATTTTCACATAGTTTTACGTCAGCAATCTAAAATACAACCTAAAGGAAAGATTGATCTGGGCTTTATGTTTTTCCCAGCCTCTGTGAAGGTTTCTAACAGAATTGATTTATTTGAGCATCTAGTTTTAAAGTGAACAGTTCCTAGCAACGTGAATGCCTATAGTGACCTTCACAGCTTGTCTTTTAAGAGGCATGGTGACCCCTGCCAGTAGTTTTTATAACTGTGGATTATTCTCTGAGCTTTACACACATTGAGCCCAATTTGCTGAGTAGGTGTGTTTTGCCCTGCCCAAAATTTTAAGAGATTTGAAAGGTTCTTTAATTCTTACTATGCAGTAAATGCTACACTGGCAATGTTGAAATAGTAGATTCCCCATACAACTATATTCCTTTCAGCACATAGTTTCTGCAGCCTTATTTCATGTCCTGGTTTCCACCCTGGTTCACCATTCCATCAGGAGTCAGGACTCCTGAATCTAGCTGGTGGCTGGTGGCTGAACCAGCCTTGGACAGGATGTCTCTCTTCCACTCCCCAAGGGAGGAGCAGACCCTGGGAATCCCCGGTTCATTCCACATCTTGACAGAGACTAAAGTAAAGGGTGCTTTCATCATGTTGTGATGTCAAAGAATTTTCATGCACCCCTAAAATTCTGAACTCTGAAAAAACCCAATGAGGATTGAAAAATCGACACACCCAAAAGCTAGTGTTTGGGAAGACAACAACCCAGAGCTGTTCTGTTTCCGACTCAAGATATTGGAGCAAGCTGTGCCTCTCCATGGAGGTAGTCCCTTCTCAACTCTTAGTGTTGAGTCCAGGAGTCAGAGGGCCTGTAATTGTAGACACGCATAGGCATTTAAGCAAGACTTAGCACACTAGGGTCTTCCATCCATTCTACCACTTACTGTCATCTTCTATAACATACACAAAAGAAAGTAGGAGGAGTGCATCTGTGTCCACATTTTCTACCTGGCACAAAAAATGATGAATCCACAAAGTGCAGTTTCATCTAGCATTTATCAGCCATCAAAGCCGCACAGTACCGTGACTTTCTTTTTTTTTTTTTTTTTCGAGACGGAGTCTCACTCTGTCGCCTGGGCTGGAGTGCAGTGGCCGGATCTCAGCTCACTGCAAGCTCCGCCTCCCGGGTTCACGCCATTCTCCTGCCTCAGCCTCCCGAGTAGCTGGGACTACAGGCGCCCGCCACCTCGCCCGGCTAGTTTTTTGTAGTTTTTAGTAGAGACGGGGTTTCATCGTGTTAGACCAGGATGGTCTGGATCTCCTGACCTCGTGATCCGCCCGTCTCGGCCTCCCAAAGTGCTGGGATTACAGGCTTGAGCCACCGCGCCCGGCCAACCGTGACTTTCTATTTAATTCCTCACCATACCATATTGTTTATAAAAGATTCCATCAGGCCTGGTCACAGTGGCTCACACCTGTAATCCTAGTACTTTGGGAGGCCAAGGTGGGTGGATCACTTGAGCCCAGGAGACGGAGACTAGCCAGGACAACATGGAAAAACCCCTTTTCTACAAAAAGTACAAAAAAACCCCAAAAATTAGCTGGGCATAATGGTGCGTACCTATAGTCCCAGGCACTCAGGAGGCTGAGGTGGGAGGATCAGCTGATCCTGGGAGGTCTAGGCTGCAGTGAGCCCTGATTGCACTACTGCATTCCAGTCTAGATGACAGAGTGAGACCCTCCCTGCTCACCCCCATAAAAAAGGATTCTGTCATCTGATTTACAGATAATCTTTTAAATCACTAAACTCAGAACAAATTAAAATATCCAAAACATATATTTATAATTGTACATACAAGATTCAGCTAGCTACCAGAATTTTAGGTAGGTAAACGGGTATTTTAGTCCTCTGTGAATATCACTTAGGTGCAAATATAGCCTTTGTCATCAGAGTGAAGTATCATGTTATGACTAGGTCTCTGAACAAATTTGTTGAATTTATTTTATTTTGTATTTTGAAGTTGCTTTTAATATGAATGTTAGAACATAAGAGTCCTAGTAATTAGATTACCACACTATCTGAGTACCAAAAAAAGATATGAGAAAATTACTTCCATTAGGTTCAAAAGGATTTATTGAGATCCTAAAATATCATACTTGCCAAAGGGGAGAATTGTCTTCCAAAATCATTTTTCTTTTTTAAATTTGGGTGTCCAAAGCCACTGCACATACTGCAATTAATAAAATTCTCTGGCAAGGCATAAGAGTGTTCTTGCTTCAGACTGTAAACACTTTCCTCTGAAGACTTGGAATGACACTAAATTAATATGAGGGAGGAAAGAAAGAATTAATTAGTGTTTGATAGTGGAGCATTGGATGTTGATTTATTAGTCACAACCAACACTAGCTGAGCTTACTTTATAAACCTCAAACCATATCCTTCCTGGGTTTGTTCTCATCGCCACCATAAATTGTCCATATACTCACTGATGGTAATTTGTCACAAACAAACATAAGGGGCTCTTAGTCAAATGGTGACATATATGTGAGTGTATAAACTTCCTCTTATTAACATGACCCAAGGAATATACCATCTATGGGGAAAATTGCATCAGCAAAGAAAAAGGAAGGACGATGTACCCACAAGCAAATGCAAATGGAAACAAAAGCAGGTATCACAATCTCTGTAGAGAAAAGTGTTCAAGCCAACACATTATTTACACAATGAGGACTATGTTTTTTGACAAATGTTAAAATTTGCATGATCTTGCATTTTGCTTCTTATGTTGCTGATTTTATAATTCTGGTTAAAGCTGGCCTGAATGTATTCAGTTTATTTGTAATATCCTAGTACTTTAATGCATTTTTCTGGAGGAATGAGTAATATTATTTTTCACAGATGAAGAAGGAACTGGTAGTGAGTCAACACGCACTGAAGCAAAATAATAATAAAAGTTATTATTACCAAAAAAAGTAAAATAAAATTTTAGTCGTTAAATATTGTAAAACACTCAGTTAATGGTTGGATAAATGGGAAATCAAAACTGTAAAAAATATAAGCAATCAGAACTCTCTATAATTTTGTGCAGCAAACCACCACCAACAACAAACTTATGGCCCTAAAACTTTCTATTATTGAGAAAGAATGAAAGAAACAAAATCAAGTAAGCGTTTAGTTGAAGGGACTAGAAAATCAGAAAAAAATGTTATAAAGATAAATTACAACTTTAGTGAAATTATAATACAAAAGCTAAGATACGTAAACACAGCCAAGAATTCATGTTTTAAATAATAACATGATATGCGTATATTCCAGACTGGAGAGAAAGACACCAAAAATGTCACATGTGACTTTCTTTGGGCACAGAGATTAATGGCAATTTCAAATTTTGTTTTATTTTCCAATTTCTTTTTCAATTGGGTATGAATTTATTAATCAGAATAAGTTAACTGTTAAAACATGAAATAGTTAAATGTTAGGACCATTTATCCTGAATCTTTAGGAAACTTTAAAAATTGATTCTTTGAAAATTATTTGAAATTACAGAGTTTGCAATGATTTACATCCTCTTTCCTATTCTGTACTATATGTACTAATATAAGGAGATCACCTTCTGGTTTTGTTATATTGGACCCTGTGGCTGCTTCTTCAATATCCGTTTCTTTTTGATGCCTATTCCAATTTACGCTAGAGTTTCCACATTCTTTAACACCAGTTCTGAGTAGTCCATTTGCTTCAGAGAACCGGGTTGAAACATTGCTTCTAGGCATGAGGTATCTAGTTTACGTTTAAACTGTTTATCAACTTAATACCTGGCCGGGCCTGGTGGCTCAAGCCTGTAATCCCAGCACTTTGGGAGGCCAATGCGGGTGGATCACTTGAGGTAAGGATTTGGAGACCAGCCTGGCCAACGTGGCGAAACCCTGTCTCTACTAAAAATACAAAAGTTATCTGGGTTTGGTATCGTGTGCCTGTAATCTCAGCTACTCAGGAGGCTGAGGCAGGAGAATCACTTGAACCTGGGAGGTAGAGGTTGCAGTGAGCTGAGATCGCACCACTGCACTCCAACCTGGGTGACAGAGAAAGACTCCATCTAAAACAAACAAACAAACAAACAAACAAACAAAAGCCAACATAATACACACATCTCCCATTAATGGCCCAAACGGACACAGGGAATTTGGATCAATGAGATGGAGCAAAGATCTTCCTAGGCATTTGGTGGGGAAAAATATTAACGATTTCTTAGAGCATCTGAACATAAATAAAGAAATAAAGCCTCCTGCCTTCCTTCTCTCTCTGCCTCTGTATCTCCATTTCCTTCTCCTCCATAGATGAGGAAGCCTGCAGCCCATGAAGGTCATGGGTGCTGTCGGAGACACAAGGAAAAGCCATCAGCCCAGGGAGGTGCTGAGAGTTGGGGCATCTCCATGGATGAGCTCCGTGTACTGCTGGACTCTTCCAACCTTTCATGGACATCACCTTATAGTGAAAATCCCTTTTGTTATTGAAGAAAGCCTGAGTTGGGTGATTTATTACTCATAAAGTATTTTAATACATTGATGCTAATATTCTCATGAGAGAATTATACTATACTCTTATGATAGCATTAAAAGTAATTTAAAGACCCTACCCTTCTCCAAAGAAAATGAACACTTGTGAAACCCTTGCTTTGCCATTTACTATCTATGTTCCTGGACAAACTATTAAATGTGACAAGTCTACACCTCCACCTCAGTTTAGGATCGATAATGTATGTCTTTTTTTTTTTTTTTTCAGTTTCAATACATAAAAATAAGTGCCATGAGTAGTTCTTGTAACTGAATGGGCACTCAAAAGTGACATTAGGCCCTTCATTTCTCCTGCTTTCTTATCGTACATCTTTATGATACTTTAATTTGAGCTACAACCCCTGAGATCTTCTTGAGAGATAATCACTGCTGAGGGACTATACACAGACAGGACAATAGACAGATCACATGTGACGACAGAGCACTTACCCACAACCTCTGCAGCAATTGCTCCCGGACAATGGGGACTTAGTGAATAACTGCTACCTGCCCTATTTATGCCCCCAACCCAGGAACAGCAGATAAATCCAATATGCTTCTCTAATACTCACATAGTTCTCTTTCTTTTATTTTTAATTTTTATTATGATCGTCTACAATTGAAAAATCAGCTAACAATCATAGGTGTGCATCCATCAATGCTTCCAATTTATAATCATTCTTGTATTAAGAATTTTAATCTTTCGTTTTCCTGTGGCTGATTTTTCCCCTCAGGTTCTGCAAACACATTTGTTGCACAAAATTGCACCTCTGAGAAATTCCAGCACACTGGCATAGTGTTCTGGACTCTCGCTGTGGTATTACTGCCAGCAGTATGCTTCCTCATTAAAAAACGTAGAGGCTCACTTGCAGCAAGTTTGATAGCAGGATGATAAAATGGCAGGATATTTTTAAACACAGATTTTATGAGATGTATTACATGGAATTAAATTTAGACCATATATCAAGGAAATCACCATAGAGCTTTGAGTGTGATTCAGATTATCCTGGCATTAGTTGGACCACTCTGTTGGCTCAACAATGTTATTGCCTGAGTGGGAAATAAATGCTCTGGCCTATGGGGGCACCATCGGGTTGGTTTGCTGGTCACAGCATCCTCCCCCTACAAGATGTCTTATCTGGAAGGGTCTGTAGGGCAGCAATTGGTGAAAATACACAGCAGAAGACGATTAGGACTCTTTCTCCAACACACCCCTCCTCCTCAGTACACATCCTCTGCTCCTGATGATGGCACGAACGTCAGGGATTTGACAGGACACACTCCAGAAACTGTTTTTTGTTTCTTTGTTTTTCTTCTCTCTCTCTCTCTCTCTTTTTTTTTTTTTTTTTTTTTTTTTTTTAGTTTGTTTTTGGTAGGATCAATCTAAGTGTAAGGTTATTTTGATGGTTAATACTGAATGTCAGCTTGACCGAAGGATGCAAAGTGTTGTTCTGGGTGTGTCTGTGAGGGTGTTACTGAAGGAGATTAACATTTGAGTCAGTGAACTGGGAGAGGCAGACCAACCCTCAATCTGGGTGGGCACCATCTAATCAGCTGCTAGGGCCACTGGAATAAAAGCAGGCAGAAGAACATGAAGAACTAGACTGGTTGAGTCTTCCCGCCTCCATCTTTCTCCCATGCTGGTTGCTTCCTGCCCTTGAGTATCAAACTCCAAGTTCTTTGGCTTTGGGACTCTTAGACCTTTAACCACAGACTGAAGGCTGCACCGTCGGCTTCCGTACTTTTGAGGTTTTGGGACTTGGACTGACTTTCTTGCTTCTCAGCTTGCAGATAGCCTGTTGTAGGACTTCACCTTGTGATCGTGTGAGTCAATACTCCTTAATGAACTCTTCCTCATATATACATCTATCCTGTTCGTTCTGTCCCTCCAGAGAACCCAGACTAATACAGTTACACTACTGGTCCTCATTTGGGATTCTGTATGTAAACCTCAGAATAAATGCAACAAAATTTGTTGAATTTTCCCTTTGGTGACTTCACATCTTTGCAAAGGGGGTTTTGGTGGTTGCTGTGATAAAACAATGCATCACGAAATCAACGTGCATCAAGAAATAAGGATCAAGAAGTCACGCAGTGCCCAGCAGGTGAACATCTACCATTACTGAATAATTATGATGACTTAACAATAAAACTGAGCACTAGTTTTCTTTCAACCGATGTTATGTGTATTCTTTTTCAAGGATGCCCTAAGTGGTTAGGATAGAAACACTTAAATTTTTTTTGGAGTTAGCAACTTAATAAATGTAAGCCGTCATGTATTTATTTTGGAGCACTGTGGAAATATTGCTGCAATAGCAAAGCCACTGTGGGAACTAAGAAAGCTTATGAATCTGTCCCTACTTAATTAGACTAGGGATTTGGGCTTCTGACCAGCATCTACAGTGGGTCAGCTATGAGATCCCAGTCCACTGGGGAAGCAGGCTGGTAAAACCAATCCACCTCTGCCAATGGGATAGTTAGTGTGAAACACAGAAGACCCAGTAGTAGAATGGCTCTGGGTAGACAGGAGTTAAAAATCACGGTGGAGAAACCAGGAGGCTGTGTATGTTTGGATTGAAACCCTGCATACCTGATACCTTCAGGTCTGAGTGCCACCAAGAGGGAGCCAGTCACTGCACCCTGGGACAGGCCAGTCAGAAGAGGGGCAGACACTGAGGAATGCTGACTCCTTGTAGCAGCCTACTCAGGCTGCTTCATTAGAACTGTCTTTTAGTCTGAGTGCAAATGAGCAATGCCACAGTTCCAGCCCTTGAAAATGTTTTCTTACGTTTCTTTATAAATCTTAGCATCCTTACTCTACCTTCCCCAATACGCACATCTGCTGTAGTCTGTGTGATTTTTACTTTTGCATTCAAAAGAGAATAATCGGCTTATTAGCATCTATTATGTGCTGTTTGTCTTATTGGTTTTTTACATGTACTTTTGATTTCCCAAATATTACTTTATGTTGGCAGGGAGCGCTATTTTATAGAAAATCCACAATAGGAGGCACATACAAGTTTCCCTTTATTGCATAAGATGACAACATATGGCAGGTTGTATATTTTCTGAACCATACAAATTCTGTCTTCTTATTTTAAACACAAGAAAGAAATGAATTCTATTAAAAGTAAAATGAGAAAGCCAAGATCATATATAGCGAGCCACATCATCATAATTTAGGCGTACTCTTTTGATGGCGAACACTGATGTTCCATTCTACCGTGAGGGTAAAAATACTGACTGAGTTATCCCAAGTGGAGCCTGCATAATTGTCAGCAACTCCAGCTCCTTGACAAAATGTAACTCATCGTGGATATTAATTTAGTATTTATTCCATGTGTCTTAATAGCTCAATAAGACTTCATGCTATAAATTAACTTTTTAATTGTAAAACAAATCAAGATATTCATCATAAGAGATATTTTCTCAGCATGGTTCCTGAAGGGTTAACTGCTGAACTATATCTTCAGACCCAAGGAGATGTACCAAAGAAAATATCAGCTAAGTAGCCTGTATTTTACACATTTATCAATTTTAATGATACTCTGTCATTTAAAAAGTATGTATTTTAGAAAATATCAGTTTCAAGGATAGTGAAATGACCACTGATATCATCATCCTGGTCTTTTTGCCAGGTTACTTATCATCGGCTTCATTTTGTCTTTACAGAGTCTCTGTACCCTTAAGGGAGGTTATTTTTCTTTAGAAAATTCATTGTCTCCTTGTAGAATGTATGATCTGTTGTATTGTTGAAGCCTGGTATTCACTGACCCGACATCATTAGTGATTAATGATAGTCAGCTCTGAGAACATTGGTTTTACTCATTTGGTTCTTATGCTGTTTGTGTAATTCCAATTGTGTGTCCTGAGGGAGTGGGATATGAAGTCTGTCTGAACACTTATGAAGACATAAATAGATACATATGTTCCTGCAGAACGGTTTTCGTTTATGTTGGCTTGGGTGTATATATATATATATACTAGACATCCATCTACTATCTCATCTATTAACAGGAATATTCCTGTAATATATCTTTCTCACATAGGCAGCTGCACTTACATGTTTTCATTCTGTGAATATATTGCTTAATTCTTTAAAATGTCTCAGGTTTTTACATTGTCAGAATACTACAAGACTCGTGCAATTTACATCACATCTAAGAAATGCATTTTCCAGCCTGCACTCAAGATGAATTTGCAGCTCAGCCTGTGGCAGCGCACATACTAATCACGCCCCTCCCCTTCAGGTCAGTTCCACATGGTGCAGAGGGTCACTGTTTATAGTATGCTACTGTAGGTTGGTCACATTTTCTCCTTTATTGATTTATTTGTTTTATTTCTGAAAAGATTGGCCTAAAATGAAAACTTGCTGATAATGTAAATGTAGTACATGCTGGGTGGTCATTTGGGAGGATAGCAGCTTTTCAATCAAAACATTTATATTAATTTACAGTTTCAATGACATGATTTATTTGAAAAGCGTTTGTAGAATGACTTCTTTGTGCAAAACAGCATGGAAGTGTGGCTTAGAAAAGGAACAAAACCTAAAACTTGCTCTCAAGAGATATTATAATTCATTGGGAAAATTTGCAGATTTTAAGTATATATGTATATATATGTGTATATATATGTATACACCCCCCACATATATATATGTATATATGTACTGCACTAGTATAGTCTTTAAAATTATAAAAAGTACTATTCACTTTTAAAAACACCAGCTTTATCATAGCATAAGGATTTGAACATTTCTTCATAATCATCATCTTGAATAAGAGCGTAACTTTTTTTTCCAGAGGGTCTTTTACAATTTCTTCTTTT
>NW_012117433.1:776439-803609 GCF_000951035.1 Colobus angolensis palliatus | reverse complement strand
CCTGACCCAGAACTTGCTACAAAACTGCAGTGATTCAGAAAGTGTGATATTCACAAAACAATAGGCAAATAGATCGATGGAACATAATAGAGATCCCCAAAATAGACTCAAACAAATACACTCAACTAGTCCTTCATAAAAGACCGAAGGCAATTTAGAGGAGAAAGGAGTTTTTTCTATAAGTGTGGCTGGAACCACAATAAAATGAATGCAGACATAGACTTTAAACTTTTCACATACAATAACTGGAAAGAACTACAGGACTAATGTGAAACAGACAAAAATAATCACACAACTTTGATAAGATAGCAGAGGTGAAAATATAGGCGACCTTGGATCTGGTGATGACTTTTTAGGTACAAAGGCGTGGTCCATTACAGAAGACAATTGATACAAGCTGGACTGTGGTGCGTGGGCGGGGCGGGGGGTGAAATTATATGGAAATTTATTTTACTTTCTTACTTTCTGTATAATTATTCTATAAACCTAAAACTGCTCTAGCAGATAAAGTCTATTTAAGAAGAAACAATACTCATTAACTACTTTTTTTCCTTTCTTTCTTTCTTTCTTTCTTTCTTTTTTTTTTTTTTTTTGACAGGGTCTATCTCTGTTACCCAAGCTGGAGTGTAGCAGCAGGATCATAGCACACTGTATTCTTGACCTCGCCAGACTCAGATGATCCTCCCATCTCAGCTTCACAAATAGCTGGAACTACAGTCATGTGTCACCACTTCTGGCTAATTATTATTATTATTTTTTGTAGAGACAAGGTCTCACCATGTTGCCCCAGGCTGGTCATGAACTCCTAGGCTCAAGCAATCCTCCCGCCTTGGCCTCCCAAAGTGTTTAGGTTACAGGTGCGAGCCACCATGCCTAGCTGCATACATATAGTTTTCTATCCCAGTATTTTAAAAAGTGTTTCCTTAGAAGATATTTCAAAAAGTTATGCATATTATCTATGAAGTGTGAATTCTAAGCTCCAATGCTGTAGCATCAGCATTGTCTCTTATCTGAGGAAACAAGAGTATTAGATGGAGAGAGGCTTTCAAACCATGTCCCAGCACCTTGAGACAATCAATATTGTGATAAGGATACTGTTAAATCAGTAAATATTTCTCTTATGGACCATTGAGAAAATATTTTCAAGACTGAGCATTTACTGATAAATCAAATTACAATTGAAAAGAATATGCAACAAGATAAAGTTAAAATAACATATTTTGGAAAGAAATAGATGTTTGGGAGCAGAAAAATCATGTATGTGTTATATTCAGTTTGTTGTTTCTGCCCCAAATTTAAGTCTAACATCTTTTGAGCTTCATTTTTCATACTGTCATATTGACTTATAAGCATTCTTGCTCTACGTTACTTTTGTGATAGATTTTCTAGACATCATGTAGTTCTTTTCGTCATACTTCTTGACAACCAGATAGTTCCAAGGAAAAGATGTGCATTGTATCACAAGAGAGTTTCATTCACATGAGTATTGATATGCTATCAAGTCAAATGCCAGGATTTTCGTTCAATCCACAGATTTCCCATGCTATCAAAAAAGCTATGATGAAAGGCTCAATTAAAACATTCACCAACATCTAAATAAACTGTATCTGAGCAATTAATGTCTTTTGTCTAGATCTTTCATCATTTCCTGTCAGCAACGAAGTCTTATTAAACGCAAGTTTAATCACAGTACTATTCAACTGAAAGCAAAAACAAAACAAAACCAACCTGGAAATGCAGAAATTGCAAAGAAGCAAAAATACGTAACTTCAGTTGCCCTGTACCAGGATATGGTTTCCTCAGCACTGCACCTGGAAGCCAACCCTGGGTCAGCATTCAACAACACAACAGAAAATGTGGCTTTTCCTTCTGCCTGCTAAATGTCGTTTGAATACCACTCATTGGAAGGATCCAATCAATGATGGTGACAAGAAAATCTGGAAAGTAGGGTTCAAAGGAGAACTTAGAAGAGTAGGGTTCATATAGAGTCTCAACAATGGCACCAGTCTGACCCAGTGCTTTATAAGCTGCTGTGTGTTGATTTACCTTTTTCAGCCTCATTTTCTTCCACCTTATGATGTGCATCCTGCTCCATAAACACCCACAACTATCCCCAGATTTCCCAGGTATGCCTTTTCCAATCACTGTCTTCAGAGCCACACCCATGATACTATGGAAAAACTAGACTTATAAGGACCTCATATCTGCTTATCCTACACCACCCTCACCCATGTTTTGACTCCACTACTCTGACTTCTGTATCTCAGCGGCATCACCAACCACACAACCACACAGTTTGTGAAGTCACAAACTTGGGCTTTATTGTTGACTCTTACTTTGCCTCCCTCTCCATCTAATCCATCTTGAAGTCTTGAATGTTCTGACTTTTCCTTCTGGCTTCTCCACCTTATTTTAGGCTAAGATCATGTATGTCCTGGATCATTCCGGAGCCTAAATTCCACACCCTGATCATTAAAAGCATGTATCAAATGCTCAAATCCCATATATATATATATATGTATATGTATACACACATACGGGCTTAGAGATACTAGATAAGTTAATTCTGATACTCTACTTCACTTGACACGTGCCGGTCAGATTTAAATCCAGTTTCTCATTTTCCAGCATTACCTTCCTTAATAGAAAAATTGTTCTTTGTTTATCTGTTGATTCCAACTGCAGAAATGGAACTCTTTATTTTCAGAGTAGCAGAGTGTCCTAGGAAACAGGGAATATGCACTCATTTATCTTAGAGACGTCAAATGGATGAACGAAACTTAACTAGGCCAGCAAGCATGAATATTCTCTAGTTTGGTCCTTACGTCTTGTCCAGAGTCTGGTTCAGACCAGACAAAGTAGTGACATTAGTAAGATTTGTATCAGGGGCCATGGCCAGTCTAATACCAACTGCAACCTAATAACCCTCCAACACGTATTGGTTGGAATGTGATTATTTTATCACTTTGATTTTTGTAGTGATAGTAATTGGCTAATACGTTATCAATTCCTGCTAAAATATTTTAATGTTTTTAAGTAATTCTGAAAGACTGGAAATTGTATAGGAAGACAAAAATCCTCTCTATCTCCTGAAGTGTTTATCGAAGATATGATATCATGACCAGGGTTTGGGAAGAACAGATTGACAGAATATTGGTAATTCTTGAAGGTAAGCATTCAGCCACATTATGCTGTCCTGTACATTTTTGTATATTTTGGAACATTTTCATAATAGATAAATTTTTACCAAATTCTACCAAAGCCAAACATATATATTTTTGCTGGTGGAATTTCAGAGCCATGGTGCAGGGTACAGAGACTTTTACAATGACAATATTTTACTCCCTAAAGAGGCAATGGTAAGTGAGCACTATAATTTTATGAATAGATTCATCTCATCATGCAATTTTTGTTATCCTTTTAATATACACAATGTTATTTTTTTCTTTGGATGTCAGCCTTATTACATCAATTTAAAAATTTTGTGCTTTGAATTTTTAGAATGAACATTTTAGTTCATGTATTGTTTTTAATAAAGAGCTTCTTCTAAGCTTTTCTATAGCTGAACATAACTAAACCCTCTCATAAAAATGAAGTGCACAAATTCCTTGGTAATGCAAATAATGATTCTGCACGTGACAATTTGTAGGGTCTTGTCTTTCTAAATTCCAGGTGTTTCTGAGGTGAGCTTTACGTGAATCAGGTCAAACTCTTTATAATTAAAGTCATGTTTGCATAGGTAAATAAAGTGGTCCTGGATTGAAAAACAAGTATATAGTAATCCGCTATTTCAAGTTTATATAAAACATCTGGGTACTAGATGACCTTTTATATTATATTAACATCAAAGAATTCCACTCTGTCTATTTTTCTCTCCTGCACTGTGCTAGAAGAGGAACCCTTCGTCATCAGTGGCTTCTTGCAGAGAGTTGAACAAAAGTCTCTTCCTAGTATCCTTCAAGAAATGAGCTTAAGTATCTTAAAGATAAAGTGGGCTACTCTTTAATAAATAGTGACAGGATGGTGGAAGAGTATGATTTATTTTGTCCATAAAATGTATTATTTTATGAACACTTTAATTATTTTTAAACAATTCACTTTAATCATGAAATGTAAATTCAAAGCAAATTTTTCTTTTAAATATTTATTTACATCTGATAATTTGACAGTGTTTTCCTTCAGTTTCAAATATTTACCCTTAACGTTAGTAAACTGAGAATGATCAGCATTTTCTTTAGAAAGTAACTACTATTCACACAACCAATTTAGACTAATTTTACTTATGTAAAGTATATATTTTACCAAACCAATTACATATTCATTAGGAATAATTCAGAAGTTTCCAAATTTTTATAAATAATTTGTCAATGGCAAATGTAAATTTGAAATGGATGAAAATTTAGATGTGTATCTTCTTCAATTAAAAAATAAAACCAGTTCTGACAATGCTTCCCAGGCTACTTTATTTGTTCTAAAGTGGCTTCCAATTTTTAAAAATATTTTTTGCGTACATAATACACACATAGTATCAATGACTAAAACAACTTGAGCAATGTTATTTTTACTTGACTTCTTTTGTGGAAAAATAAAATGAATCATGATACCGAGGATATACAATAGGGTGAGTTACACTTTTTCTCATGCTTCTTTTCTTCCTTACAGGAATATACCCAAAGTTTGGAGGTGAGTCTGCTGTCAGCATTTTATTTCATCCCTTTACAGGTATGAGGACAGAGAGGCACTTGAGTGTCTATAATAGTACCATAAAAGGTTTCTGCTTAAGGTATGCAGTTGAAGACATGTAATCATAACTTCTGATTTTACCAATCTACCTATTTATCACTCCAAATATCTTACATCCAGTTCCTTTTCATTTTAGTTCCTGCCGCCCTACCTGGTGGAATCAATTGTCCCGTCCAGGAGCCTTGGCAATCATCTCTGTGCAGAGGTTAGAACTATTTCAATAAATGTGTGTATGAACCAATTTTTTTAAAAAATGAATCAATGTGTAGACAAAGCAGGTTTCACAGCAAAGAAAATTACCAGGGATAAAAAGAAACACTATTTAACAATAAAGGATTCAGCTCTCCAAAAATACACAACAATTCTTAATGTGCATTTTTCTAAACAAGAAAACTTCAAAATATGTGAGGCAAAAACTGATAGCACTGCAAAGATAAATAGATCAATCTACTATCGTAGTAGTAGAAGACTGCAACTCCCTCAGTCAGAACAGATTTAGCAGCCAGAAAATCAGTAAGGACATAGCTTAACCCAACAGCACCAAATATTAACCAGGTATAATTGACATCTATAGACTACACTCAACAACAGCAAAATACACATTCTTCTTAAGATCCCATTCAACACTCACCAAGGTAGTCCAGTTTCTGGGCTATAACACAGGCCTTAAAAAGTCAAAAGAATGTAAATCATACAAAGTATGCTCTCAAACTAAAGTGAAATTGAACTAGACATGAATAACAGAAAGATATATAGAAAATTCCAAAATACCTGGAGATTTAAAAACATACTTCTAAGTAATACATAGGTCAAAGAAAGATTCCCAAGAGAAAGCTAAAATATTCTGAATTAAATGAAAATACAGTATATAGCAGAAATAGTGCCTACAGAGAAATTACAGTGTAGAATGCAGATGTTAGGAAAAAAATATAAAGATCTAAAAACCAATAATTTAAACTTTTAGCTTAGAAAAATAGAAATAGGAGAGGCAATTAAATACAAAGCAAAAGAGGAAAAATAAACAATAAAATTTTGGGCCAAAAGTAATAAAATTTTATAAAGAAAATTAATAGAGAAAATCAACAAAACTAGAAGCTTGTTCTTTGGTAAGATAATAAAATTCACTCCTTACAGCTTCTTTACCTCTAGTGAGGCTAGCCAAAAAAAGAAAAAAAAGAGAGAGAGAGAGAGAAGGCAAAAATAGCTAATATCTGAAATGTAAAAGGGACCATCAAGACTGATCCCAAAAACATTAAAATGATAATAAGCAACTTTATGAAAACTATGTCAAAAATGTGATAACTTAGCTGAAATGGACAAATTACTAGAAACACGAGCTACAGAAATTCACACAAAGAGAAATAGACAATCTGAGTGGTAAAATACAGAATAGTAAAATTATATCAATAATTAATAACCTTCCAAAACAGAAAGTACCAGCCATATAGTGAATTTTACCAAACTTTTTTTATGGAAGAAATTTTGCTAATTCTCTACAATCTCTTCCAGAAAATAGAAACAGAGAAGAGTTTTTATTTTTAATTTTTTTAAAATGAACTTCTATCTGTACCAGAGAGAGTATAGTTCCTGACTTGTTCTGAGGACTGCATTATCTAATACAAAAACCAGAGAAAACATTTTTAAAAAATTAAAACTATAAATCTGCATTTCAAATAAATATAGATGCACAAACCATCACAAATAAGTTCAAAAACTGAATTTAATAACGTATAAAAAGAATCATACAACACACTGAAGTGGGATTTATTCCAGGTTGCCAGACTATTTCCACGTTTGAAAATCAATTAGTATAATCCATCATTTCACAGACTACAGAACCAATATTATATTATCACATCAATTGATGAAACAACAGATTTGATAAAATCCGACCCTTATTCATGATTAAAATGCTCAAAACAAGCTAAAAATAGAGAGGAACTTTTTCAATAAAACGAACATCTCCAAAACCTTAAATTACATATCATGCTTAATGGTGAGAAAGTTGATACCTTCTGCCTAAGATTGAGACCAAAACAGGAATTTCCCCTCTGAACACTCTGATTAAACATCATACTGGTAGTCTTGGCTAATGTCATAAGACAATAGGATGAAATAAAAGTTATACAGAGAAAGAAAGAAGAAATTAAACTATCCTTATGCAGAGATGATATGATGTAATATGACTGTCTATAAGAAAATAACCCTAAATCCATCAAAACACTATTGGAACACGAAAGTAATTATAACATGATTGTTGCAGGATACAGGATAATATATAAACATCAGTTGCTTTCCTGTATACTAGCACTGAAAAATTGGAAATTTTAATTCCATGACAATAACATTTGTATCAGCAGACAAAAATTAAATGTGTAGGAATTAATCTAACACATATGTACAAGATTTATATGAGAAAATGACACAACTCTAGTAAGAGAAATCCAAGATCTAAATAAATGGAGAGCTATTCCACAATATGGATAGGAAGTCTCGATATCATTAAGATGTTGATTTTCCCCAACTTGGTGTATTGATTCACCACAATCTCTATCGAAATCACAGGAAATTATTTTTTTAACGTAGAAAAGTTGATTCTAAAGTTCATATGGAAAGACAAAGGACCCGGCATAACCCACACAGCACTGAACAGCGACTCTGGAGGACGGAAACCCCCTGACCCAGAACTTGCTACAAAACTGCAGTGATTCAGAAAGTGTGATATTCACAAAACAATAGGCAAATAGATCGATGGAACATAATAGAGATCCCCAAAATAGACTCAAACAAATACACTCAACTAGTCCTTCATAAAAGACCGAAGGCAATTTAGAGGAGAAAGGAGTTTTTTCTATAAGTGTGGCTGGAACCACAATAAAATGAATGCAGACATAGACTTTAAACTTTTCACATACAATAACTGGAAAGAACTACAGGACTAATGTGAAACAGACAAAAATAATCACACAACTTTGATAAGATAGCAGAGGTGAAAATATAGGCGACCTTGGATCTGGTGATGACTTTTTAGGTACAAAGGCGTGGTCCATTACAGAAGACAATTGATACAAGCTGGACTGTGGTGCGTGGGCGGGGCGGGGGGTGAAATTATATGGAAATTTATTTTACTTTCTTACTTTCTGTATAATTATTCTATAAACCTAAAACTGCTCTAGCAGATAAAGTCTATTTAAGAAGAAACAATACTCATTAACTACTTTTTTTCCTTTCTTTCTTTCTTTCTTTCTTTCTTTTTTTTTTTGAGATAGTCTCTCTCTGTCTCCAGGCTGGAGAGCAGTGGTGCAATCTCTGCTCACTGCAACCTCCGCTTCCCTAGTTCAAGCGATTCTCCTGCCTCAGCCTCCTGCGTAACTGGGCTACAGGCATATGCCGCCACACCCAGCTAATTTTTTATTCTTTAGTTGAGACAGGGTTTCACCATGGTCTCTATCTCCTTACCTTGTGATCTGCGCGCCTCCGCCTCCCAAAGTGCTGGGATTACAAGCATGAGACACAGCACCCGGCCTCATTAACTACATTTTTTTGAATGTGTGTCTTTTATTTTTCTTAACATTATATGCCAAAACAGTTGATTAAAAGTTGGAAAAACGTGGATAAATGAATATACTTTAATCAGTTCCGTGATTGCTTTTCTCAGCAATGTGTTGGCATTATTTCTTATTAACCTCAGGCTTTTTGATGGACAGGAAGGCAAGGATATAGAAACCTGAAAATAGTTTTCAGAAAACTAGAGCTGGCCAGATATCGTGGCTCACGCCTGTAATTCCAGCACTTGGGAAGGCCGAGGCAGGCGGATCACTTGAGATCAGGAGTTCGAGACCAGCACGACCAACATGGTGAAACCCCATCTCTACAAAAAATACAAAAATTAGCCAGGTGTGGTGGTGGGCACTCGTAATCCCAGCTACTCGGGAGGCTGAGGCAGGAGAATTGCTTGAACCCGGGAAGTGGAGGTTGTAGTGGGCCAAGATCACTCCACTGCATTCCAGCCTGGGTGACAGAGTGAGTAAAAAAAAAAAAAAGAAAAGAAAGAAAAGAAAAAACTAGATCAAGGATGTATAGGAGCCATACAAGCTTCGTAACTCAAAATAAGCTATAATTAAATGAAAGACTTTCAGCTTCAGAAAGAATTCTGAATTTTAAAAGAATTGTGATATTTTGAAATAGAATTTCGGTGTGGAAATTTTTTTTAAAATGTAATACTAGTATTTTCAGACACAGCTGAATCAGAAGATGCAGTTGAACACTTAGAAAATGGAAGTATATCTGATTTAGGAGTGCATCCGGGTAGATCTCTCTCACGGAAAGCACTTACTGCAGTAAGCATGGGCTGTGGAGTGTAAGTTTCTGCACTTTTTCCCTGTGCCACAGTCTTCTACTTGGCTGATCCTTGAAAGTTATTCATCTCTAAGACTCTGTTTCCCTTTCATGAAATAAAGGGAGTTGTAGTGCCAATCCTTAGGAGATGTGAAAATTAAATAAGACAATACATATAAAACATTCAGCATGTTCTGCAGTAAAAAGTCAATACAATTTGTTAATATTATTAGTGGCATATTATCATGAGTATTTATTTTTAATTATTCCCTCTGCCCCCACAAAAATTTCATGGAGAGAAAGAAATGTAGGAGAAACAACTAGCAAGGCTTTGAGGAATGATGATCTGGGATTGCAACCATTTTGGTGTATTAGGTTTATAAAATTATTTTAAGTTAAATGTTCTGTTCGAAATTTACCTGCATGATTTTTAAGAACAGTGATGTTTTATCTAATTGCAGGTATTCTTTTATTTTTTTTTAATTAAATGACACTTTAAATGCTACAGTCATCTGATGGTATCCACAGGTGATTGGTTTCAGAACCCTCTCAGATATCAAATCCAGGATGATAAGTCCTTTATATCAAAAGGTGTAGTATTTGCATACAATGTACGTACACATCTTGCCTTGTACTTTAGACCATCTCTAGATTACTTATACTACCTAATGCAAAGCAAATGCTATGTAAACAGTCATTACACTGTAGTGCCTTCTATTTCTATTATTATTAATTTTTTTCCTATTATTTTTGATCCAAGATTGGTTGAATTCATAAACTAACTGGTGAAAATGGAGGGCTGACTGTATAATATACGGTTCTCTCTCTCTTTTTTTTTTAGTTTTGTATAATTTCAGACTTACAGAAAAGTTTTAAGGATAGCACAAAAAATTCCCTAACACTTTCCACTCAGAATCCCCAAATGTTAACACATCACTACATTTGCTTTCTCTATTCCCCCTTCTCTCTGCACATATGTACACATTTTCTTTTTCTGAAATGTGTAAGAGGAAGTTGTATATATGACACCTCTTCTTCCCTAAATAATTCACTGTATACTATCTGAAAATTGGGCATTTTCTTACAACATCAAAGTATAATAATCCAACTTAGGAAACCGACACTGAGGTCATATTCCTCCTTCATATACAGACCTGATAGATTTTACCAACTGTCCCTATAATGTTACTTATAGACAAAGCAAATCCAAGCTGACAGGTTTTATTCAGTTCCCACATCTCTTTAGCCTCACTTAATTTAGAACAGTTGCTGATTCTTTTTATATTTCAATGTACAGTAAGTCCTCACTTAACATCATCCATTGGTTCTTGGAAAATGCAACTTTAAGCAAAATAATGTACAGAATATCCTCAAATAAAATTCCTTCCTGCAACATCACGTTCTCCGAATGTTGACGAGAAAAAAATGATTTTAAGTCATTTCGCTTCAAGTCTTAGTTTCCAGGAATCTATCCATTTCATTAGGTGAGTACTTAATGTATTGATGTTTCAAAAGAGTATTAGACACATTCTGTATATTATCCCTCAGTCTGGGATTTGTCTGATGTTTTCTCATGACTGGATTTGGGTTTTATATTTTTGATAGTAAGACCACAGAAATGACACGAAGTTTTTCTCAGTGACCATGTTAGGAGGCACACACTGTCAGTGAGTTTCATTACTGAAGGCTTAACTTTGACCATTATGTTAAATGATGTGGACTCAGTTTCTCCATTGCCACGTCACTACTTTACTCTCTGTGTTTAAGAGAATTCTGTTCTGAGATACTTTGTACTATACAAATCTTGCTGTTCCTTAAACTTTCACACACTCATTTTGACATTCGTGGATGATTTTTGCCTAAATCAGTTATTATTTTGTTATACTATTGTATTATAATACTATTGTAGCTAACTGTATTAATCACCAACAGATAGCAATCTGTCATCTATTGGCATAGCCTGGAAAGGTCATCATTTTGCAATTAAACAACAGTGGATTAAGCACAAGTTTTCACGCTGGTCAAAGCCATGCGCTGCTTCATTGACAAGAAAGCTCAGGATATTCCTTGGGAGTCCATCTCACTTGGGTTTCAAATATGACATTATCATTTTCTAGCCATTTTATCTTATGCCAAATAATCAACTCTCAAACTTTTTTCTCTGCTTAAAAGGAATTTTAAAAATCATCATACAGTTTTTTTTTTTTTTTTAAGGTTTACATGAGATAATTCAGCTAAGGCACCTGTAGGGCATTATTTACATATAAATATAATAAGCACTACTTTTTTATCCTAGATTTTGATTCACGCTGATACAGACATTTCACTGTCTATGTATATGTATGCATAAGTGTATCAACCACAAGCACATTCTCGTTCATTGTGTATGTCATGAGAAATTTGTTACTTTCACATCTTATTTCAACTCTAATAGCAGGATGTCATTATAAAGAATGAAACTAAAAATGTGTATCAGTCCAGTTGTTCTCTTGCATTCCCCATTTCTCAGTACGCATTTCTCTACTTATATGGCTTCTATGTTTGTCTCCTTCAAATCTCGTGTTGAAATGCCATCCCCATTGTGGAACCTGGTGTTTGGGTTATAGGGTCAGATCTCTCCTGAATGGCTCGGTGCTGTCCTGGAGGTAATGAGTGAGTTCTGTCTCTCTCTGAGTTCACCAGAGATTTAGTTGTTCAAAGCATCCTGGCACCTCCTTCCTCTCCTGCTGTCGCTCTCATCATGTGATATGCCATCTCCCCCTACACCTTTTGCCATGATTAAAAGCTTCCTGAGCCTCCCCAGAAGCAGATGCCAGCATCACGCTTCCTGTACAGTCTGCAGAATCATGAGCCAAAATAAACCTCTGTTCTTTATAAATTACCCAGCCTGAGGTATCTCTTTACAGCCACACAGAAATGGACTAATACATCTACTTAATTGAAGTCATAGGTTTTGAATGGAATCCAAAAGGCGACTACTGAAGTAGTTATATCAGTGTTTAGAACTCTTGCTATTCTTGTCTTTTCTCTTGTTGGTGAAGTTGTTTCAATAATATATTTCCAGAATGAATTATAGTTATAAAGCATTTACCCTCTGAGCTTGATGTTAATTTTGCAGTCAGAAAGATAAATGAGTATTTATTAAACAAGAACTGTGCACATGACACCAATGTTGCGATTTGAATGTTACTCTTTAAGACAGGTTGAACTCCTTCCTAATATGGATAATCACAAAAACATTTAAATGCACATTGCAACAAAATTTATATAGCAATTAGGTTTTTAAAAATGTATGTGGTAACAATGTGAAAACTTGGAAAAATTACCATTTTTACAGTAGCAGCCCAATTAAGACATTTGGATTCAATGAGGGAAACTAGAATAGCACAATGCACATTTTTGCAGTTCAATATTTATTTCTAAAATGAATTAACAAATGGGATGAACAAATGGATTGCATTGTGGTGAATCATGTTTAATTATAATTAAGCAATAATTTTTCATGAACCATAACCATTAAAATATTTCATGAGAAGAGTTGTTGCAAATAGCATGTGCTGTGCTGACTTTAGCCAACTCACTAGGTACAGCAACATCAATTTCTTTTTAACTTTTAATCTTAATGTTTTTATATTAGTCTACCTAATTTCTTAAGACAAGGAGATCTTTTAATTCTACATTTACAGTAACTAATGTAGAAAATATAATTTCTCAGTTGTTAAAAAAGACTATTATCAAAACACACTAATAAGTAGAAATTTTACACAAATATACTAGTTTTAGATATTTCAACTATGATGATTGTTTATGTTTTTATATTAAGTTTTCATTATCTTTTAAAGTGAGCTTCTAGTATGATGACAATGCTAGTAGTTTGGGTAAAGCATATCCATGTTTCTACTTTATTTACATTATCAATATTTAAAATGAATTTAAAAGTTGATGTTATTACTTCCAGAAAACATATATTACAGTCAAAGTAGGCCTTGTTTTGAGAGTAAGAATGACATGTCTGATGAATTTCTTAATTTTCTCAGTGTGAGCTAAAAATATCTCATTTGTTAGAAAACAAATTTTCAATGTCTAAATTTTGCCTTTACTCTAAGGAAACATTCTTCTCTGTCTGGTCTTTTTGGCTTTCCTGTAATAGCCTGGTGGTTCTGGCCATGAAATAAAACTGTGTGACTTCTGTTAGGATTCATCCACTAAATCATGAGACTGTGGAAAAAGTCCCAGCTCTTGCTCCCATTTCCAGTGGCAAATCCTGCCTCTAATTGCTCTGACCTTTTCTTGACTGTCAACTATTTAAATCATACACTAAACTTTGTATAAATTTATGTAAGTTTAATGTAGTCACCGCATTGTGTGATATCTTTATAATAAGTTTTAAAATTCTGTGTGGTGTAGAGAAAGTCATTATCATATTTTGACGTGAAACTAATGAAATAATTTAGATTTTTAAAGCATAGTTGATTCACGGAGAAAATCAGGCTTTCCGCACCCAATAAAATACCACAATACATAAACTTATGTGAAGTTTGGACATAATGTTTCGTAATGTTTTAATACATATCATATCCAATCCCATGCCTCTCATCCTATTTGTTAAAAATTGATACTGTGTGTAGATGCTTTTCAATAGGCTTTATTTCATTATCTCTGTAGGAAATATGAATCACCAACGAGAATTTTTCTTGTCAGAGAATCTAAGAGGTTAGTCATAAATATCCTCAACCTCCAGCCCTCATATTGGACCAGTCATGTGACAACAAGTTTATAAGACAGAATATTTATCAATCTTTTTTCAAACAAATGCAAAATCTAATTAAAACAGAAAGAGCGTTGCCTGTTTTTCACGTTTACTTGTGAAAAAATTGTTAGAATGCTTTGAACTAAAAAGCATGATAGTTCTGATGAATTATTACCCTAATCATTGTATTTTCTTGGAAATGAAACATTGTGTCCTTGTGTAGCTTCCAATAAATATCAAAAGACAACTTTTTGTATTACCTGGATATTTCTTTTTCATAGTAGAATCTTCTACCAGCTGCTTCAAATGGAGCCATCCTTTTCTTCCGTGTCCTTGTTATTCTAAACGGCCTTTTTCCCTCTGGCCTCTATTCAAAGTTCCTCTATACCACTAGCATTCCCCAAACCAAATAGTGTTTCTAAAGCATCTTCATTTCAGTAAGTGTCTCCATCCCCCCACCGACACATTGTTTGAGATTGTATAACCTCAACCTTGGAAGTCAAATGCAAGCCTCATCACTCCCCTTAGTTTTGTTTATGAGACTTAAAACAGTATACAGAGGAAAAAAATATGTTAGACTTACAGAACTTATTTTTCACAAGCTGTAGTACACATATTTGCTGCAGATAGGAAAACAAAATCTATGCAGACTAGTTCTTGAGTTTCACTCAACATGGAGTTCACATACATGCAAGTAGAAACACGAGTGTTACTAAAAATTATCAATTTACATATGCCAGAAAACTGGGAAACACTGTTTAACAAAGAAAGCACAATTATACTGCTTATATCCGGCTCAAAACTATTTACTTCAGATTAGTTTTTGAATGTATACTGTTTCTTGGACTTGAATAAAATAAGCATGCTGTCTTGGATGCAGTGTTCGTAGTATTCTAATATCAGGGAATGAGGACAAATGAAGAAGTTGAGGAAACCATGAACATTTCCACCCACGAATAAAATCACTGATTTGATTGTAAATAAATCGTAAACAAATCTTTTATTTACATTTGCTTTTTTCACAGTATTTTGATTTTTGGTGGTCAGGTTGGCCTCAATGCTCTCCCGCTAATTAAGGCTGATTTGAAGGAATGAACCATTCCCAGTTAACCTATGGCCCCTTAGTAATTAGCTCAGTACCTAGCAGCCGAGATATATTCAATAAGTACATGCTGATTCCATGAACAAAACAGAATCTTAATTCTTTTAAAATGACTTTTTCTAAAACATATTACAAGGGTCTCCATATTACAAGAAAGTTTTATCTTTTTTATTGTAAAGCGTATCCTATAACATGTACACGTGATGTGTGAACTCTGTTCATTTATTTATAAGCATCAGAGTTTTGAAAAGCCTGCTTCCAGAGTTTCAAAACATCTTCAGCCAGACTTCCTTTGGCACACAACCTCGGTGTCTGCCTTTGGATACAGTCCTTCAATTTCTCTGCACACCCTCGAAACAGCAGAGCCCTCAGCTCGTTGCTGCTTCAATCAGCCGTCTGTGTCGCAGAAGCTGAGCCGGCACACACGGTAGATGCTGGCAGAAAAAACATAAAATTGCTAAAAGAGCCATGACAGATGGGAGAAATACCCCTAAACCCAAATCATGAAGGTTATCAGAGCATGACACACCAACAGAAACCAAGCACCAAGAATGCAGTAGCTGTAAAATTTCAGTCCGCGCATAGCATGCCAGGTAGACACATATTTCAGTACATAAGTACAACTGTTAAACTAATACCAAGCAAAGATGAGACACAGTTAGCAGAATTATTTTGAAATTATTAAATATATGTTTAAGAAATGGATGAATGAATTCAAAGAGGCATGAGATATGAGAAAAAAATTGAGTCCCGTCATATAAGCTTTTAATATATACCCAGCATGTAGAATGTAATACTATCTGGGAAACTGTTATTATATGAACTCTTTTAATTTTTTTCGTAACTAAAAATCTGTAACCTTACATGAAATTGATACAGACAATATTAGAATAATACATATCCTGCTGGCAGGGAGAGACACTTGGAGCTCACAACTACCCCTAAACCATCACTCAAAATCTTATTGTTATCCTAAAGGCAGAGTGGCTTCAATGTCTAATTATCCGCATGGAAAATTATCTTATTCCCTCTCCAGTTCAAACTTTGATGTTCCAAAAGAATTCTCCACGGAGTGCAATACTCTAAATGTGGTATATTGACGATGTTGTAGGGGATATTTATGGTTTTGTAAAGGGTTATTTTTACTCTTAACCATCTTTTACTCATGTGCTGACCTTAAAATGTCACCTTCTTTAGAAGATAGAAAATAATTGTTTTTTAAAATGGCCCAATCATGCCATCAACAGTGAAAGTCATAAGAATCAAAGTCAACTATTTTTAAGTGCTTAACTGACTTTTTATTTATTTCATTTAATTAATGTCATTAGAAATGTGTCCAATTATGATTTGTACATGGTCGTAAAATGGGTAATTGATAATACTCTTGTAATTTAATTTTGACAAACACACATTGGAGTTGGTAAACTTATCTCCTCTGGAATTGTAGAATTATATCTCCTAATATAATTTTGATATAGTGTTTATATAGAGCATATAAAACATTCTACATAAGTTGCATAGTTTTTAGTTGTTTCATGTGTAAATAAGAGTAAAAATACCTATATCATAGAAAGTTGTGATACTCAAATAAGAAAAAAAAATTACAATTGGATGCATATGTTCAAAAAGTTTGATATCCCACTCCGTTGCTTTTTTAAGTTGAGGGCTGTGTATTGAAAGTCTGTGCAGACTAACTCATTCTAGAATAGCATAATGTGAAAAGACAACAAAAAAATAGCTTTTCTAATAACAACTAGCATCAATGGAATGCTTAATTTTTCAACCACACTGTTCGAAATGTTTTACATTAAACGGCCTTTTTAACCCTCAAAGTATCTCCATGAAATAGGTGTTGATCCTGTCCTTATTTCACAGAGCAGGCAAAGGAGTTACCAAGAAGAGAAAAGGTGAGCCCACAGTTACAGAGCTGGTGAGCTGCAGAAGGTGGATTTCCACCTAGGATCACGGATGCAGAGCTCACGCTCCTCACTGCGATGCTATGCTGCCTTCATGTTCAAGATAAGGAAAATAATCTCTGTTTCAAAATGTTGAAAAGAGTTATGAGTCTCAGAATCAACGCTCCCTTCCCCACAGTCCACCATTCCATCATGATCCCTTTTGTAGTAATCCGTGTAGCGTGATGCACAGTTACAATCGTGCCATAGATTCAGCAAGATCAAAGCATTGCAGGAATTCTGAAGCCCCGCAGAAATGTAATCCCTCCCAAGAGAGATGGCCGTAGCTGGCCCAGACACTCAAGCCATCCTGCTGTGAAAAAATGAAAAATGATTACTTTGGACATGGGGGGGAAATACCTGTAGCTCAGTCTAGGTTTCCCGAGTATAGACAGAGTATAGATTAAACCTCCAAGTCTATCCCACGCTCTGTACAAGGGAAACACTTGCTTATACCTTCGGCTTTTCCACGTAGACAAGATGAAGAGCTAAGTGAATACAGCTGGAAGATAAACCATTTGTTCCAGATGGTGCAGATATCTCAAACTCGGTGTTCCTAAGGCGATGGCAACACACGGAATTTTATTCTGGTAGAAGCAATAATGTGTGTGAGAGTGTGATGTTTACTCGTCTGGTGTATGAACAAATAGCATGTCAATTTAAGTAAATACCTGTGTTCACAAGGCAGAATACAGAAATGGGGTAATTACCTGCATAGTCAAGCTTAAAAAACATGCCTTTGACTCAAAAATCTAATGATTTTTAGCTCATTTTTTGCTTTAATAACCTGTTTAATTGCTTTACTTATTGATTTCACTTTGACGTAGAAAAAGCCTTAAGAAATGATTTGCTTGCAGGAACACCTTGGAGATATTGCAGGTTCATTTCTAGGTCATTGTAATAAGAAATATTGCAAAGAAGTTAGTAACAAATTTTTTTTTTAATTTTTGAGTACATATAAAAGTTATTTTTTAAAACTATACTGTGGCCTAAGTTTGCAATAGCATTATGGCAAAAAAATAAAATAAAATAAAATAAAATAAAGTGCAGGCCTTAACTTAAAAATACTTTATTGCTAAAAAATGTTAACAAATATCTGAAACTTTTTGCTGACGACAGGTCTTGCCTCAATGCCGATGGCTGCTGAAGGTTGGAGAAGCTGTGACAATTTCTTTAAGTAAGACAACAGTGAAGTTTGCTGGCTCAATGGACGCTTCCTGTCGTGAGAGATTTCTCTGTAACACGAGATGGTGCTTAATAGCATTTTACCCATGGTAGAGCCTCTTTCAAAATTGGAGTGAAGCCCCTCAAGTCCCGGGACTGCTTTATCAACTAAGTTACAGGATATTCAAAATCTTCTGCTGTCATTTCAACAATGTGCACAGCATCTTCACCAGGAGAAGCTTTCATCTCAAGAAGTCAGTTTCTTTGCTCATCCATGAGAAGCCACTCCTCATGCATTCAAATTTTCTCATGAGAGAGTAGCAATCCAGTTACACCCTCAGGTTCCACTTCTCGTTCCAATCCGCTTGCTGTTTCCACCACATCTGCATTTACTTCCTCCACTGAAGTCTTGAACCCTTCAAAGTCACCCAGGAGGGTTGTAATCAACTTCTTTCAAATGCCTGTTAATGTTGATATTTTGATCTTCCCCCATGAATCCGAATTTTCTCAATTTCTCATCTAGAATGGTGAATCCTTTCCAGAAGGTTTTCAATTTACTTTGCTTGGACCCATCAGAGGAATCACTGTCTACAGCAGCTATTGCCTCATAAAAATGTATTTCTTAAATAATTAGACTTAAAAGTTGAAATTACTCCTAGATCCTTGATCAATGAGCTAAAGAATGGATATTGCATTAGCAGACATGAAGACAGTGTTAAGCTCTTCAGTGACGAAGTGAGTTTTCAATGAGCAGTAATACTTTTGAAATAATCTTTTTCTTTTATCTTTTCTTGAGTAGTAGGCGTCAACAATGGATTTAAAACATTCCATAAGCCATGCCGCACACAGCCACACTGTCATCCAGGGGTTGCTGCTCTATTTACCGCGCACAGGCAGAGCAGGTTTAGCGTGACTCTTAAGGGCCTTAGGATTTTTGAAACACTCAATGGGCATTGGAGTCAACTGAAAGTCACCAGCTGCATTAGCCCTAACAGAAGATTATGATTCTAGATTTTGGTTTAAAGTGAGAGATATGCAACTCTTCTTTTCACTCAGATATTTAGAAGCCATTGTGAGGTTCCTAATTTGCCTAGTTGCAATATTGCTGTGTCTCAGAAAATAGGGACGCCTGAGGAGGAGGAGAAAGACCAGGGAACTGCCCATTGGGAGAGAAGTCAGAACACACAACACTTTGATGAATATCACTGTCTTCTGTGGGTGTGGTTTGTGGTGCCTCCAAAACAATTACAATAGTGACATCAAAGATCACTCATCATAGATCACAGATATATAATATAATAATGTTATTGCATTATTAAAAGTATAACAATGAAAAAGTTTAAAAAATGGTAAGAGTTACCAAAATGTGACGCAGAGACACGAAGCGAGCACCTGGGGTTGGAAAAATGGTTGCAAGAGACTTGTTCCACAATGCAAAACCAGTTTGTAAAAGAACTCCCATAATCTGCAAGGTGTGATAAAGCGAGAACAGTAAAACGGGTTGTGCCTGTACTTGGTTTTTGTATGTGTGTGTTGAATTATAGATGTGGCCCTATACTGGGTATTGTGTGAAGCCTGAGAACCAGGGCGGGAATCTCGAGGAAGGCAGTGAACTCTGGCCATCAGGGCTGTGAGTCCTGGGGAACCCAGCCACACGCCTGCAGAAGGCTGCCGTGCCACCCCCTCTGGCTTCATGACAGCCGCTGCCGTTCCCGATATAATTTCTTCTTGTGATCAGGAGCACATGGCTGTCACCATTGTTGGAAACTCACAGGCACCCTGTGCATGCCCACAATGCTCTCTGACCTCCTCCGGGGCCCTGTGCCCTGCTGAGCAGTTTTACCCCCATGCAGGACTCTTGAGTTGCTGTCCCCTTTCACCTCTGTCAGAGGCAGGACAGGACCTGGATGAGGCCACCCCACCTTCCTGCATACCCCCAGGCTCTCAGTGTGTGTGAGTCTCTGCACTCTGAGCCGGAAGCCTCCACACCAGCCCTGAAGGAGCTGACTGCAAGAGCACAGGGCTGACCCCTGAAAGTGTCTCCTCATGGGAGAAGCATGGGATGACGTTCACAGTTCCGACTCCTGCCTTCCTCGTTCGCCAGCAATTGTAAACTTGACAAATAACTGTGGCTCTCTTAGGTCAGATGTTTTATAAATTGTATTCTAAAATGAATATAAAAACAACACCTGATTTACAGCATGGCTTTGATCATTTAACCAAGTGAAATCGTACTGAGAGAGTAACTTACAAGTTCTAGCCAGAGCACGCGCTGACACAGAGATGCACACTTTAGTGCACGGTCATATTCCCGTACAGAGCACAGGGACGACAGTCCTACGGCTGAGGAGGAAGCAGTTTCAAAGAAGGAGTGAGATAGGAAGGGTGTCTCCTATATTGAAATGCAAGGGAGTGAGTGAATGTTGATTTTCATCCCTGCTTTGTAAACACTTGGGAAAGGGACTCCTGCACGCCAGTTCTGACTCATACTAGGTCATGCCTGAAAAAAAAAACTCACTTTTTTTTAATTACCTGAGATTTTATAGATCTGAGGAATGAGCAGATACCATGCAGCTCTATTTCTGCTAGGAAAGAAAGAGAGATGTATTTACTCATTTGTCCGTTAATAATTGTATTCAGTTTATGTAATAAAGAATGATTTTTGAGTGTCACCTGAGGGCCAGGCACCATTCTAGGCCTGTAGATGCAGGGAGGGAACAAATCAAGGCCCTAGCTCATAAGAGGATATGACTATAGACAAAATAATCAATGTATAGTAAGTCAAACGGTGATGAGCGCTCTGCAGGCCTGCTTTGTTTGTGTCGTTTTCTGACACCTGCGTGACTCTGCCGCCAGCCTGTGGGGGCCTCCTTCACGCCTCCTTCACAGGCTGCAGGTCTAGTCCACTCTTCACGCATTTTCTCTGTGGTTCAATGGAGGATGTCACTTTTTTGATGAAGTAACAAGAAAGGACATATTCTCCATAATAAATAAAAAGTGTTATTCAACAAGAGGCGATGCAGAAGTGTAAATGGAAAGCCAGCCATTAGATGACCAGCCGAGCAGCTCAAGGCGCGCTTGGGCAGGAGGCCGGGAGCTGGAGGGAATTGGGCTTAGTGTGGTTTAACGTTGCAAGTGAGGTCCTGAGTCTGGTTACCTGCCCCTGCCGGGCTCTGCCGTCCACTCGGGGGTGTACAAGCACGTCTGGAGTCCTTAATTTCCGAACACTGCACTTGAGGGGACTATCAGCAGACAGGTGGCTCCCATGCAGAGTGACTCTGTGAATTGAGTGAAGACTGTCTAAGGCAACCGGAGCCCTTTGTGCCTGCTGCAGAGGAACTTTGGGTTCATCATGGAGGACATGAAGAGGCGCAAAAGTTCTTGGACGCCTCACAGGGAGACGGTCCCTATGTCTTCTCTTACAGACGCACATGGACAGCCTCACCCTCCCTCCGGGGCAGCTATTATGCAATCAGTAATGTCCTTTCAGTCTTTTAGCCGTACTCAGACATGAGAGTGAGTTTCCAACTCTTTTTCCATTCCCCTTGTTAAGTGTCAGAATTGTGTTTGACTTTATGTAACAGAGAAGTCCCAGATAGCAATAATTTTTTTAAAAAGCAGTTGCTTTCTCCCCCACAAGAGAAGAAAGCCCATCAGCTGGCAAACTAGATGTCTTACAGGCACTCCATGAAGGCTTAAAGCCTTTCTGCTTTCTGCTTGTCATCCCTATTCTGTGTGGCTCCCATATTCATGGTCCAGTATTGCTACTGACATCCAGTCATCAAGATAGAATTCCAAGCAGTGGGTGGAGAAAGTGGGAGGATCCTTTCCCTGCATAGACTGTTCCTGGACATCTTCGCTCCATACTTGACCTGGCTTGACTCCTTCAAGTTCACCTTCTTCTGACCCTCCCTGATGGAATATCTAGGAGAATACTTCCAACCTGGTCCCTATGCCACATGAAGCCAGCACTGCCAAGAATATTCCCAAACACAAATGGGTTTCTCTCAATATAAAGAGGATCGGTTTTTGTTTGTTTGTTTGTTTGTTTGTTTGTTTAATATCCATTGGTTAGGAAGTGGAAGGAAAGTTTCATCTATTGATGGAGGTAAATTTGCTGCTTCTGGTGGCATTTTAGCAACATCTGTAAGAAGACTTCAGTGAGGAGAAGCAGACATCAGTACCTCCCAAGTCCATCTGATACTTAGTTCTTGTTTCTTTAATGTCAGCAGTAGGCACATTGGTGCCATGGTTTTCAGATGCTAGAACAGTGGTTTGGAGATTGATAGTATTCCTGCAGATAGGAAGAGAAAAATGTCATGCTGGAATGCCTGGACTGGAAAATTCACATAAAGCTTGTTGCAAAACTTTTTAGGTATGTGAACTTTTAGAAAAACATATGTCATTTTTTCTGATTGCAAATGTATACTGATTGTGCATATACACCCGTAAATGTTGCTAATGGCATGGGGATCATTTCAGTCCAGTCCTATAGTTTGCTGGATTATAATTCAATGTCTGCTTTGTATTTATTGGCACATTTTTATTGGCTGTGCAAATTTCGGCAAGCCACCTAGTATCCATGACTGTGATTGCAGTTTACTTGAGAATGGACTGGGGATGATGACCCTGGACTCCCACAGAGACACCTTGAGGATTTAATGTTTTACCTGCATCCATATTTACACGTGTAGTATCTCTCAGATATCTATTGCATGATCGCCAGATGGGAGCTATCAGTATCTTTCTGAAACAATCAATGGTGCTGTTCCTGTGTGAGTACAATTGCCTTCATACTCTTTACTGTCTGCTCATTGCTGATCACTGTAAAGCTGAAAGAATGTCTCCAAACATTCTGCTTTGAATTACAACTCAATTTATTTCAAAATGTTATTTTCATTCCAAAATAATGTCCTTTGTTTGATTAATTTCATTTTATTTTCCAGCACATAAACTCATTTGCTTTTCACAATTTATTTTCACAAGCATTTCTTTGTATCATCCATTAATTAGCAGAGCACTACATATGTTTTAGAAGGATGCTATTTGTGGACAAAGCAGTAAGGTTACTACTTTTATTCCCCTTTCTAAATGAAAAAAATATATACATTCTTTAAATCTTTCTGTTTGCACCGAACTCCTGAGGACATCTACAAGATTTCTGCTTACCGTTGAAGACAAGTTTTTCAGTTAGTATGTGTTCTTTGTGATTCAATTATGTGCTGGTTAAATGTTAACTTTGTTAGATTATGATCAGTTTTTATGTATTCAATGCCGATTGCCAGCCATTGAGATCCCAGAAATCGTATAAATATTTAAAATGAATAATTATACATTTTCCCTTGTCCTGCGAAGTATGATGAACATCTGTACTGTTTTCATCATGCAGGTAGAAATTTACTTTAAAAATTATAGTCACTTTCATTTGACCCACTTTTTAAGAGGCCGTTGATACCCTCAGGGCATTTTTTCTCATTCTACTTCCCTCAAAAGGCACTGTGTCTATTAAAGAGAACTACTTCTCAGTATCTCACTGAATCTCACTTCCACAAATTTCCTCTTATTTAGCAAAATACCAAGTCTTTCTGTGTAATTTACATTCAGTAATGAGGTTTGCACCATCCTTTTTGTTTATACATAATTATAATGCTATAAAACAGAGACCTAGGAGAGTCAATTTATTGCAAAAACATAAGTTAAAAAAATAAAAAACTATTAATCAGCCCATCCCCACAAATCAATGGTGAAAGAGGAGCCTCTGTTGCTTTTCACAACTGCAGAGAGCTCCGGAATTGGACTCCAAGGTAATTGCCTGACTCCCAGAGAGTCCTTCCCCTTCACACTGATGCTTTATAGATGACTATTGAACTGTTCCTGGAACACGACAAATCTAAATTAACCTGAAATACAACAGGGATTTCAGGAGTTAGATCATGAGTCCAGAGGAGAATTTGAAAATATCTCTATTTCAGGAAGCCTTATCTTAATTATTTTTCTTATCAATGTAAGCATAACATTTGCAAACAGTGCATGATAAGCCTAAGACGTAAATACATATCAGCCTGGTGCCATGTCCCTCTAACTCCTACCACAAAATTCTAGACAGACACCTCATCCTCCCACCCTTGGGGCAGAGAGATTTCTTTAACTGGTGTTTTTTGTTTCTATGAATGCTATTTATTTATTCTATCACCATACCTTTGCCATAGAATGATCACAGTTGTTCTTTGACAATGAAATACTTCTTTCCATAAAGCAGGATTTCACTGTAAAAGAACTGGCTAAAACAATGGGTTGGAAAAAGAAAACATAATTCAATTTAGTGTTTGGCTCATTGATAAAACACAAAACATGCAAATAATCATGACTGTCAAAACAAAATGAAACAAAACAAAGAAAAAAAATAACAACAAACACAGGTTTATTATCTTCCTTGGAGAAGGTAATGCCGTGGAAAACAATAAATTGAATAAATGCAGGCAGATATCCCATCATATACGGGTAAGAAGAAAATGTTAAACAAATTGATTAACTGAGCTGACTGGTTAGATGAATAAGCTAATTATTGTCACTATGTTTAGACCGACCCAAAGGTATTGTTACAAATTCCTAACATTCTATTCTGTCTAAAAAGAGTGAATAAATTTTCTTTTTCCCTTGGTTAGTGTATTGGGTGCCAGGTAAAATATTCAACTGAAAATTCTCTTTAATCCCCGACCTTGACACTATGTAATTCCAGTGAAATGACCTCTTACCAGGTCTGTCTTTTCCATTTAAAACAAAGGAATGAGACTTATCCTGTCTCATGTCGTTTAGCCAAATAGAACATATGAAGGGATGGGAGAGCTCACTCGCATATTCAGGAGAAAAGGGAAAAATGAGTGTCAACCCCCATATTGGACAGGAATTACGCACAATGAATCTCTGATGACCTGTCACTTATAAGGTTAGTCTCATTACACAAGTGTGGAATTAAAAAATTTTAGAAATGCAATTTAATTTTTAACTCATGGTTGATAGAAGTAAAAACATGTACTTAAAATATTTCAGCAATATCACCTGTAATCCCAGCACTTTGGGAGGCCGAGGCGGGTGGATCACGAGGTCAGGAGATCGAGACCATCCTGGCTAACACGGTGAAACCCCGTCTCTACTAAAAATATAAAAAGCTAGCTGAGCATGGTGGTGGGCGCCTGTAGTCCCAGATACTCAGGAGGCTGAGGCAGGAGAATGGCCTGAACCTGGGAGGCGAAGCTTGCGGTGAGTTGAGATCCTGCCACTGCACTCCAGCCTGGGTGATAGGGCAAGACACCGACTCAAAAAAAAAAAAAATTCAGCAATATCATAAGATTGATTTTGATTTGGATGCTTACGGCTTCCTCTTCCAAGTGAGTATTGAATTGGCATGACGTGATAAAATTGATTAATTAAAAAGGTTAATAACACCTTAAACAAACTAGTAACTCTGAAAATGTCTCTCTACACTTAACATAGAGACACACAGTTGTGGCAGGGACTGTCAATTAAATAATGCACTGGCAATTGCCGTTGAGTATCAGAAGATTTTCAATCAGATTAAATAAAACATGAATTACTATTAGAATTAAAATTAATTAAACATATAAAAATGATACCTGATCTACAAGCTCATTCAATTCTTATAACGCTTCCTTAGAGAAGATGCCAGCTTTGAAGTTACCTGTATACCGTTTTTTTAAAAAAATAAAATTACTTGAAACACATTTAGACTCACAGGGCTGTTGCGAAGAGAGTACAGAGAGTTCCACTAAGCAAACTCCGAGATTGCCACTGGCGCAATGTCGGAAATTAAATGGCTGGTTTTATTTGTATTTCACTGATATTTCTGCCAATGTCCATTTCCTGTTCCCGGTCTGGTCCCAGAGCCCACATTACATTTAGATAATGTGTCTTTTCAGTCCCCTCTGATTCCGCCAGTGTCTTTGCTGTGGCCTGAGCACTTAGGAAGGGCACAGCCGGAGCTTTGCCAAGCAGCCCCCAGTTAGAGACTGTGTGGTGTGTTCAGCTGTTCAGAACACCAGGGAGGTCAAGAGCTCTTCTGGGCACACCGATCAGGGCTCAGGACATCAAAGTATCCCGTGATGCTTGGTGTCCACCTTGATTCATGGGTAAGGTGGGTCTGGCTGGTCTCGTTACTATACAGGCACTATTTTCTCTTAGTAGGCAACAAAGTTGTATAGGAGACATTTTAAGGTCTTTCGAATACCCTGTTGCTCCTTATACTTTCACCTGCTGGCTTCCTCATTTTAACATTTATGTGATCCTGCCCACAGCAAGTATTTCTGTGTTGTTTCAATGGTAATTCTCTATTTCCTTTATCCTTTATTTATGGAAATTCTTTTGTTAGGGAGGTTTGTCTCTTATCCTCTTTTATTGTTTGTACGTATGTATTTATTTATTTTGAGGCAGAGTCTCACTCTGTCACCCAGGCTAGAATGCAGTGTCACGATCACAGCTCACTGCATGCAGCCTTGACCTCCTGGGCTCAAGTGATGGTCCCACGTCAGCATCCCGAGTATCTGGGACCACAGGCACATGCCACCATGCCTGGCTAATTGTCGTATTTTTTGTAGAGATAAGGTCTCCCTGTGTTCCCCAGGCTGGTCTCAAACTGCTGGGCTCAAGAGCTCCGCCTGCCTCGGCCTCCCAACGTGCTAGGATTCACAGGCGTGAGCCACCACGCCCAGCCCTGTTTATGTATATCAATATGCACCCATGGGTATTGATTTTCCTGTTTGAATTCTAACCCAACATTTTCAAGATTTACTTGGCAGCTCGGATTGTTCCAGCGTTGACCGTCATCGCTCTTTTAGGTGTTTCCTGCGCCTGTTTGCATGCCTCCAACTTATTCTTTCTTTTTTTTTTTTACTTTCTTACCCTAATGAAGCTCCACAGGATATTCCAGGCTTATATAGTATTGCTCCTCCCCAGCTTTGGAATCTTCTCTAAGGAGCCTTGGTTTCTTGTATAGGAAAATGCTCTTTATTTATTTATTTATTTATTTTTTATTATACTTTAAGTTCTAGGGTACATGTGCATAACGTGCAGGTTTGTTACATATGTATACTTGTGCCATGTT
>NW_012117433.1:705253-776389 GCF_000951035.1 Colobus angolensis palliatus | reverse complement strand
ATGTTGGTGTGCTGCACCCATCAACTCGTCAGCACCCATCAATTCATCATTTATATCAGGTATAACTCCCCAATGCAATCCCTCCCCCCTCCCGAAAATGCTCTTTAGAAAGCAGATCTGTGACCTCACATCGTGTGTTTATTGCTATGGAAGTGTCACCATTTCTAAAATTCTTTCAACGGACAAAACAAAAAACATATATATGTATATTAACCCAGGTATACACACATATATATTCATTTCTGTGTTTATTCCTATGAATTTATGTACGTGCAAAAATATATTTTTCTTTGACTTCATGCTGATACCTTCCATCCCAGTGCAACACGACAAAGTTTATTCTAACCATTTCCCTTTGCTTATTTGAAACATCCTTCTCCAGCAGTAAGAGAGCTCACTCTCATTAGCTTCTATATATTTAATTATTTTTTAACCTTAAAACACATCAGCCACAACTTCTGAATTTCTTTTATGGTTTATACATTTTGTTTTTTATTTAAGAAACTTCATATGGTTCAGCATCATTTATTAAAAGTAGTATCTTTTCCCATTGCCTTACCTTGACAGTTTTGTAAGATATCAATTGAAGATGCGTATGGGTGTCTAGTTCTCAATTCTATTTTTCCCTTTGATCCATATTTTTATCTTTATGCTGATACCTTCCATTGATGAGATCTACAACTTTGTAAGTCTAAAAATAAAACAGTGATAAGCCAATTTTTCTTCTTTTTTAAATAACAGCTTTATTGGACTGCAGTTTACTTACCATAAAATTCTCTTGATTTAAATAATAATGCAATGATTTTGGTCTATTTACTGACTTGTGCCAACAATAATATTGTGAGAACATTTCCATCATTTCAAAAAGAAACCTCATGCCCACTGGCAGTCAATCCCTATTCTCATCCACAGCCCCAGGTAACCACTAATCTACCTTCTTCTTTGTAGACTCTGCTATTCTGGACATTTCATATAAAAGAAACAATACAATATATCCAGGATTGCATCTGGCTTCTTCCATTTAGCATAGTACTTTAGCAAGTCGTTTGCATGGTAATGTACTTCTGTACTTTGCTACTCTTTATTATTGAATGACATTCCATTGTATGGTATACCATATTTTGTATCCATTCACCATTTGATAGACATTTGCATTTTTCCCACTTTTGGGCTCTTATGAATATACTGTTCTGAACATTTGGCTACAAATATTCGTGTGGACATATGTATTCATATCTTTTGGGTAGATGCCTAGACTTGGAATTGCTGGATCATATGGTAACTCCATTTTTAACTATTTGAGAAACTGTCACACTGTTTTCTCAAGCAGCTCTATCATTTTACACCTTCATCAACAAAATATGAAGATTTCAGTTCCTATATATTATTGTCAACACTTATTATTATCAGTCTTTTTGGTTATAGCATTCTTGTTATTTTAATTTGCATTTCCTAATGATCAATGCTGAATCTCTTTTTTCTTTCTTTTTTAACAGCCATTCATATGAATTCTTGTTGAAATGCCTTTTTAAGTCTTTCAACTACTATTTTAAATTGAGATTTTTGTCTTTTATTGTTGAGGTGTAAAAGTTCTTTTTATATTCAAGTCCTATATTAGGAGTATGATATTTCAGCAAATATTATCACTGAAATTGCAATTTTGTTTTTCATTTTATTGATTCTGTCTCTTGAAGCACAAAAATATTAATAATAATAGAATCTACTTTATATTTTTTATTTTACAGACCATGCATTCATTGTCATATTTAATAACTCTTGGACTCCAGATAAGTTGCAAAGATTTTTCTCCTATGTTTTCTTTTCAAAGTTTTAAGTTTTACCTGTCCCATTTAGGTCTATGGTGATATTTTAGTTAATTTTTATGTAACTCTCAAGGATTTAAAGTCAATGTTTGCAGATGTCTATTATTTCAGAAACACTTTTTTAAAACATTGTGCCTTATGAATTGAAATGCCTTGAACTTCTGTCAAATATCAATCATAAAACTGTCACTGAACTCCCAAGTCTTCTTCATGGATTTGCATGTGTATTCTTGTGCCAGTAGTACATAGTCTTGGTCTTGATTACTGTAGATTTAGAGTAACTTTTGAAATTAGAAAGTGTGAGTTCTCTAATTCACAGAGTACTTATACTTTCTAATTCTGTATTTCAAAATTGTTTTTCATATTCTGTGTGCTTTCCATGTCCATGTAAATTTTAGGACTGGGTCTGGTGTGGTGGCTCATGACTGTAATCCCAACAATTTGGGAGGCTGAGGCAGGAGGATGCTTAAGTCCAGGTGTTCAAGACCAACCTGGGCAACATAGTGGGACCCTGTCTCTACCAAAGACATTTTAAAAAATTGGGTGGGTATGGTGGCATGTACCTGTATCCCTAGCTACTCAGGAGGCTGAGGCAGGAGGATCAATTGAGCCCAGCAGGTCGAGGCAGCAGTGAGCCGTGATCACATCATTGCAGTCCAGTCTGGGTGACAGAGTGAGACCTTGTCTCAAAAAAAAATAAAATAAATGAATACATAAATAAATAACTTTTAGTACCAGCTTGTTAATTTTTGCAAAAAAAAAAAAAAAAGCCATTGCAATTTTGATAGGAATTGAATAAAATCTATAGATCGTTTTGGACAGTAATGTTGCCTTAATGGTGTTGAGTCTTCCAATCCATAAGCGTGAAATATCTCTCCATTTATACAAATCCTCTTTAACTTATCTCACCAGCGTTTTACAGCATTCAGTGTACAAGTCTTGCAGTTTTAAATTAAATTTATTAGTTAGTATATTATTATTTTTGATGCTATTGTGAATTGACTTATTTTCTTAATTTCACTTTTGGAATTTCCATTGAGATTATACAGAAAACAAAAGCTGTCTCTAGAGACAGATTTGGATGCATAGATATCTCATGTGTACAAATCTGCTGAACATTTTTATTAGATTTAGTAATTTTTTAGTGTAGTCACTAGGATTTTCTACAGATAAGATCATGTTATTCATATATAAAAATAGAGTTTTACTTCTTTCATTCTAATCTAAATTCCTTAAGTTTTATTTCTTTGTCTCATAGCAATTGCTAGGACCTCTAGTAGTAGTATGTTGAATAGAAAAGGCAAGAACAAATATCATTCACTGCCTTCTTCCTGATCCTAAAAAATGCATTCAGTCTTTCACCATTAAGTATAATATTAATAGTACATTTACTAGACATGATGATTATCAGTTTGGAATTCTCTTTTCTAATTTGTTGAAGATTTTTTTTTTTAATAATGAGTAAATTTGGAACTTTGTGAAGTGCTTTTCGTATGTTTATAGATTTGGTCATTTGCCTTTCATCTTTTACTTTATTAATGTGGTGCACTGGAATAACTTGATTTTTGTAGGTTAAAATGATCTTGCACTCTTGGTACATCTAACTTGCTTATGCTGTATGATATGAGTTGGCTCTGTGCCCCCACCAAAATCTCATCTGGAATAGTAAGTCCCGTAATCTTGACTCATTGAGGAAGGAACCTGCTGGGAGGTAATTGGATCATGAGGATGGTTTCCCTCATGCTGTTCTCGTGATAGTGAGTGAGTTCTCACGAGATCTGATGGTCTCGTAAGGCAGTTTTCCCTGCTCTTGCTTGTTCTCTGTCACCTGCCGCCATGTAAGACAGGCTTCTTTCCCTTTCCCCATGATTGTAAGTTTCCTGAGACCTCCCAGCCAGGCGGAAGTGTAAGCCAGTTAAACCTCTTTTCTTTTTAAATGACCCAGTCTCAGGTATGTCTTTATTGCAGTGTGAGACCAGACTAATGTACTGTAAAATCCCGTTCTCATATGTTGCTACATTCAGTTTACTAATATCTTTTGGGAATTTTTCCATCTATGTTCATGAGATATGTTTGTCTCTAGTCAACTTTCCTTCAGATGTCTTTGGTACAGTGTAGCACCGCATTACAGAATGAGTTAGTAATTATTCTCTGTTACTGTATTTTGTTGGAGGGATTTGTGAAATATTGATGTATTTTTTTCCTTAAATTCTGTTTAAAAAATTCATCATTGAGACCATCTCAGCTTTGGCTTTTCTTTGTGGGAAAATTTTAAATTACTAATTCAAATTATTTACTTGTTATAGGTCTACTAGGATTTTCTATTTATTTTTGAGTGACTTTTGATAAATTGTATTTCTAAAATGTGTCTATATAAACTAAGTTGTCTAATTTGCTGAAATAAAGTTGTTAACATTAAATAATGCTTTGATCTTTTTAAATTTCTGGACAGTCAGTAGTTATCCCCTCTCATTCATTACTGATTGCGATAATTTGAATTTTTTGTATCTCTTTCTTGGTTATTCTAACTAATGATTTGTCAATTTAGTTAATGTTTTGAAATAAGCGTTATCTGATTTCATCGATTGTTCTGTTTTCAATTTCATTGATTTTTCCTCTAACCTTTAGCATTTCCTTCTTTCTTGCTCTGAATATAATTTTCTCTTCTTTTCTTTTTTAAGTTGGATGTTTAAGTTATTCATCTGAGGTCTTCTTTTCTAATGTAATCATTTGAAAAATGAAGTTATTTCCAAGTGATGTCTTAGTTTCATCTCAACAATTTAATATTTTGTCTTTCCATTGGCAATAATCTGAAAATATTTTATAGTTTTTCTTGCATTTCTTCTTTGACTTATGAGTTGTTTAAAAGTGTCTTGTTCTTATCAAAAGGAGACATTTATGCAGGTAACAAACATATGAAAAAAAAAAACCCAACATCAGAGATCATTAGAGAAATGCAAATCAAAACCACAATGAGATACCATCTCACGCCAGTCAGAATGGTGATTATTAAAAAGTCAAGAAACAATAGATGCTGCTAGGCTGTGGAGAAATAGGAATGCTTTTACACTGTTGGTGGGAATGTAAATTAGCTCAACCGTTATGGAAGGCAGTATTTCTCAAGTATCTAGATTCCTCAAGGATCTAGAACCAGAAATACCATTTGACTCAGAAATCCCATTACTAGGTATATACCCAAAGGAGTATAAATCATTCTACCATAAAGACACATGCACACGTGAATTTATTGTAGCACTATTTTCAATAGCAAAGATGGAATCAACCCAAATGCCCATCATTAATAGACTGAATAAAGAAAATGTGGTGCATATACAACATGGAATACAACACAGCCATAAAAAGGAATGAGATCATGTCCTTTGCAGGAACATAGATGAAGCTGAAAACCATCATCCTCAGCAAACTAACACAGGAACAGAAAACCAAACTCTGCATGTTCTCACTCACAAGTGGGAGCTGAACAATGAGACCACATGAACACAGGGAGGGGGCAATGCACACCAGAGCCTGTTGGGAGGTTGGGGTCAAGGGGTGGAAACTGAGAGGGTAGGTCAGCAGGTGCAGCAGACCACCATGGCATACACCTATGAAACAAACCTCAAGTTCTACACATGTATCCTGAAACTTAAAGTAAAATAAATTTTAAAGAAAAAAAAAAAGAAAGTGTCTTGCTAATTTCTAAATATTTGCTAATGCCTTAAATTTTTCTCCCTTATTTTTTGAATTTACAATTTAAATTTGTTAGGAAATATGCTTTGCATGCTTTCAATCATTTTTAATTTACTGAAATTTGTGTATATAGCTTAGCATATGATATGTTGTATATTTTATATATATATAGGTAGATAATGTTGTTATAAGGTACTGTTGAATTGACTCTTCCATAATTATGTCTCCAGTTTTACTATAGTTTGCATTGTATATCTTATTTCCATCCTTTTACTTTCAATCATTGAATCTAAAGTTCATGTCTTGTACTTGGCATATAGTTAAAGCTTGTTTTTCTATCCATTCTGGCAATCTCTGCCTTTTTATTGGAGTCTTAAACCCTTTCTGATTTAATATAAATGTTAATAACATTGGATTTATATTCACCTTTTTGCACGTTGTGTTCTACACAAAACGTGCCATGTCTTTTATGAAATGTTTTTATTTTACTATTGTACTTTGTGTTAACTATATATTTTATAGCATAACCAATTTAATTCCCGTAGTTTTCCAAAATTATAGCGTTTGTTTTATTTTCTTAGTGGTTTCTCTAGGGATTACAACATGCATTTTGATTCAGCAAAATCTATTTCAGGTTAATTTAATTTATTCCCAGTAAAATACAGAAAGATTGCTTCAGTAAATCTCCACTCCTTACCCCATTCTTCATACTACTTTTGTCATATTTATTGTATAGTTGAATAAGTATAATAATGTAAAAATACAGTTTTTTAGTTATTGTTTTATGCAATTCATCACACAAGTTAAGATAATATAAATAAATATATTAATATATTTAAAAAGCATTTTATTCTGTAATTACCTTTACTAGTGTTGTCTTTTATTTAATAGACTCTAATTTTTCGAACAGATTTAGGTTCACAACAAAGTTTATCAGGAGATACAGACAGTTCCATATACCCTTCTGCCCCCACATATGCACAACCTTCCTCATTCTCAATATCCCCCAACGGAGGGGTACATTTGTAATGATTGAAAACTTACATTGACATGACACATCATTATCACCCAGAGCCCACAGTTTACATTAGGGTTCACTGTTGGTGTTGTACATTGTACAGCTTTTGTCAAATTTATAATGGCATGTATTGATTATTATAGTGTCCTTAAGAATCGTTTCATGGCCCTAAAATCCTTTCTGCTCTGCCTGTTCGTCCCTCCCTACCTGTAACCCCAGGAAACCACTGATCTTCTCACTGACTCCATAATTTTGCCTTTTCTAGAATGTTGTAGTGGTTGGAATTACACAATATGAAGCCTTTCAGATTGGCTTCTTTCATTTAGTAATATGCATTTAAGTTTTCTTCATGTCTTTTCATGGTTTAAGAGCTCATCTTCTTTTTTAGCAATGAATATGATTTCATTGTCTGGTTGTACCACAATTTGTGCGTCTGTTCTCCTACTGAACGAAACTTTGGTTTGTTCCAAGTTTTGACAATAATGAATAAAGCTGCTATTAATATCTGTGTGCAAATTTCTGTGTGGACATAATTTTTCAACCTATTTGAGTAAATAACGAGAAGTACAATGGCTGGATTATATGGTAAGAGTGTGTCGAGTTCTATAAATAAATGCTCAATTGTCTACAAAAGTGTTCTCACTAGCAATGGATCTGCTGCTCTACATCTTCACCAGGATTCGGTGTTGTCAGTGTTTGGAATTTTGCTATTTTAATAAGTGTCTTATTTTCTTTTAATTTACAATCTCTTAATGATGTATGACGTTAAGCATCTTTTCACATGCATGTGTGCCATCTGTGTATCTGCTTTGGCGCGATGTCAGTCCAGGTCTTTAGCCCATTTTTAAAATCAGGTTGTTCATTTTCTCCTTGTTAAATTTTAAGTCTTCGTTGTATATTTTGAATATATCTATCAGATATGTGTTTTGTGAATATTTTATCCTAGCCGGTGACTTATCTTCTCACTCTCTTGACAGTGTCTTTTACAGATAATATGTTTTTAATTTTAATGAAGTCCAGTTTATCAATTGTTTATTTCATGTATTGTGCATTGGTGTGGTACCTAAAAGTCATTGCTGTACCCAAGGTCATCTAGATTTTCTTCTCCGTAACTTTCTACGAGTTTTATTCTCTTGCATTTCACATTTAGGTCTATGATACATTTTCAGTCAATTTTTGTGAAAGGTGTAAGTTCTGTGTCTAAATTCTTTTTTTTTTTTTTCATGAGCATGAGCGATCAGGCCAGCACCATTTATTAAAAAGACTTTTCTCTGTTGCATCGCCTTTCTTCTTTTTTTAAACATCAATTGACTATATATATATATTTGTGTGGAACTCTTTCTCAGTTCCTCGTTCTGTTTCATTGATCTATGTATTTGTCCTTTCACCAATACCACACTATCTTGATTACTGTAACTTTAGAGTATCTCTTGACGTTGGATAGTGTTAGTTATTCAGCTTTGTTCTTCTCCTTCAATATTGTACTGGCTCTTCTGGAGTTTTGTCTTTGCATATAAACTTTAGAATCAGTTTATTGTTCAATATATACCAAATTACATTTTAGATTTTTATTGAGATTATGTTGAATCTATGAATCAAGTTAGGAAGAACTTACATGTTGACAATGTTGACTTTTCCTATTTATTACAGTCTGAATGTGTCCCCAAAAAGCATGTATTGCAAGCCTAATCTCCAATGCAACAGTGTTAGGAGGTTGGGCCTAATGAGATGTGATTAGCCCCTAGGGCTCTCCCCTCATTAACGAATTAATGCTGTTATCTCAAAGGTGAGTTCCTTAGAAAAAGTAGAGTTTGGGCTGGGTGTGGTGGCTCATGCCTGTGATCTCAGCACTTTGGGAGGCCAAGGTGGGCAGATCACAAGGTCAGGAGATAGAGCCCATCCTGGCTAACACGGTGAAACCCTGTCTGTACTAAAAATACAAAAAAAAAATTAGCCTGGCATGATGGCGGGCGCCTGTAGTCCCAGCTACCTGGGAGGCTGAGGCAGGAGAATGACAGGAACCAGGGAGGCAGAGCTTGTAGTGAGCCGAAATCATGCCACTGCACTCCAGCCTGGGCGACAGAGCGAGATTCCATCTAAAAACAAAAGAAAAAGAAAAAATAGAGTTTGGTTCTCTCTTGCTCTCTGGCCTTCTGCCATGGGATGATATAGCACGAAAACCTTTGTCACATGCCAGCAACTTGATATTAGACTTCTCAGCCTCCAGAACTGTGAGCCAATAAATTTCTGTCATTTGAAATTAGACAGTTTCAGGTATTCTGTTATAGCAGCACAAACCAGACTACAACAACAACGTACCCGATCTAAAAATTTTCCACGTCTTTATTTCAGGTTTTTTATTTCATGTAGTTTGGAGATACCCTGAGTGAGAACTGTATTATAAAGGAAGAACAAGTACAAACCTATACTTGGTAGGTATTTATTACATGTTGACTAATGATAAAAAGATTGATTATTCTATTGGAAGCTATTTAATAAAAATCTTGATATAATATTTGTGTAATTCTTTTTCCTTAAGACTGCCTTCTTGTATGACACCTTAAACATATAAAGCTCAGATGAACCTTGAGATAGAGATATAGAAAATAATTTTAGTACATTGAAAACTCTTCTGAGTAATAAAATACCTAGGAATGCAGCTATCTTTGGAGGTGAAAAGTCTCTACAATGAAAATTACAAAACACTTCTCAAAGAAATCAGAGATAACACAAACAAACGGAAAATCATTCCATGCTCAGGAATCAGAAGAATCAATATCACTAAAATGGCATACCACTCAAATTAATTTACAGATTCAATGCTGTTTCTATCAAACTACCAAAGACATTCTTCACAGAACTAGAAAAAAACTATTTTAAAATTCATATGGAACCAAAAAAAGAGCTCAAATAGCTCTGGCAATCTTATGCAAGAAGAACAAAGCTGAAAGCATCACATTTCTCAACTTTAAACTATGCTACAAGGCTACAGTAAACGAAACAGCATGGTATTGGTACAAAAGCAGGCACATAGACCAATGGAATAGAATAGGGAGCCCAGATACAAGGCCGCACACCTACGGTCACCTTGTTTGATCTTCAACAAAACTGATAAAAACAAGCAATAAGGAAAGAACATCTTATTCAGTAAATGGTTCTGGGATAACTGGTTAGTGATATGCACAAAGTTGAAAATGGACTTCTTCCTTACACCATGAATAAAAATCAATGGAAGATGAATAAAAAACTTTAATGTAAAACCCCAAACTATACAAAGTCTGGAAGACAACCTAAGAAATATCATTCTGGACATAGGAACTGGCAAAGATTTCATGACAATGACACCAAAAGCATTTGGAACAAAAGCAAAAATTGACAAATGTGATCTAATTAAACTTAAGAGCTGCACAGCAAAATATACTATTGACAGAGTAACCAGACAACCTACAGAATAGGAGAAGATATTTGCAAACTATGCATCTAACAAGGGTCTAATATCCAGCATCTATAAAGAACTTTAACAAATTAACAACAACAACAAAAAACAAACAATTCCATAAAAAATGGGCAAAATATATGAAGAGACACTTTTCAAAAGAATACATACATGTGGCCAACAAGCACATATAAAGAAGTTCAATATCACTGGTCATTAGAGGAATGCAAATCAAAACCACAATGAGAAACCATCTCACAGCAGTCAGAATAACTATTATTAAAAAGTAAAAAAATAACAGAGCTGGTGAAGTTGTGGAGAGAAGGGAATGCTTATATACTTGTTGGCAGGAGTGTAAATTAGTTCAACTGTTATGGAAAGCAGTGTGGTGATTCCTCAAAGACCTAAAAACAGAACTACCATTCGATGCAGTAATCGCATTACTGTATATATGGACAAAAGAATATAAATCATTCTACCATAAAGACCATGCATGTGTATGTTCATTGCAGCACTATTCACAATAGCAAAGACATGGAATCAAACTAAATACCCATCAATGGTAGAATGGATAAAGATAATGTGGTACATATACACCACTGATTACTATGCAGCCATAAAAAAGAACAAGATCATGTCTTTTGCAGGAACACGAATGGAGCTGGAGACAATAATTCTTGACAGACTAACACAGGAACAGAAAACCAAATACCACATGTTCTCATTTACAAGTGGAAGCTAAATGATGAGAACACATGGACACAAAGAGGGGAACAACAGACACTGGGGCTTACTGGAAGGTGGCAGTTGGGAGGAGGGAAAGGATAACAAAAAATAGTTGTTGAGTGCCAGGATCAGTACTTGAGTGATGAAATAATCTACACAACAAACCTTGGTGACATGAGTTTGCCTCTACAACAAACCTGCACAAGTATCCCTGAATCTACAATAAAAGCTAAAAAATAAAATGAAACTAAACGAAGATAACACTCTTTTGAGTATCAGAGGCATGCTGGAATATGCCACAAATAATAAACATATACATAGTACCTTAAATAGGTGAGTGAGATTACAATAAGTGAGCAATATTTAATAGCTTGAGGATATGCAGGATAAGACTTTTCATGATAAATACATACTTGCCTTCTTACCTAGTACCAAATGTTAGCTCATAGTCTTCGTTAAACAGAAAAAAAAAAAAAAAGTCATTTGATAAAGATATTGGCTAGGCACAGTAGCTCATGCCTGTAATATCAGCACTTTGGGAGGCCAAGACAGGTGGATCACTTCACGTCAGGAGTTCATGACTAGCCTAGCCAACATAGTGAAACCCATCTCTACTAAAAAACTACAAGAACTCGCTGGGCGTGGTGGTACACACCTGTAACCCCAGCTACTCAGGAGGCTGTGGCAGGAGAATTGCTTGAACTCTGGAGGCAGAGGTTGCAGTGAGCCGAGGTCACACCACTGCACTCCAGCCTGGGCCACAGAGTGAGATTCTGTCTCAAGAAAAAAAAAAAAAAAAAGGAAGAAGAAGAAGATATTGCTTAGCTTATCAGAATTGTGCTACTCAATTTTCTAAAACTGTTAGTGTTTTGAGTCATTAGAAGGAATTATTGTAGAAATTTCTTGAGCCTTGTATAGCTTCTCTTTCATGTTACTATATTTAAATAAATGTTTAAATTACTGGGAAGTTATTAAGATGCAATTTCTTATAAATTTGCTTTTTCAAATATTTGTTGTTTTTTAATGATAACATTCACAAATTTTTTGAGGATGGCTTAAAACATGGCATTATTTACTGATTATTCTAACGGTAGCCTGCACTCATGATTCTGTGATAATTCCTTGTCACAAACTTGTTTTACATTTTTTGTATTTAAATTTTTTTATTTTTGTATTTTTTCTTTTTTTTTTCAGAATGAAAAGCACTTGAAGAAGAAAAAAGGAAACCTGAATAACAGATGCTTTTGCATTATTTCAAAGACCCATCTGGAATGAAAGCTCTTGGCAAAAGATAGCCTCCGTATATTGACTTCATTCTTCTCTCTTTGCAACTGACTTCTGTTACTAGTCCACATGACGAAGTCAAGGCCACCCAGAGCGTCAAACATGGTGAGGATCCAGCCTATGACAAAGAAATTGAATCTGTCTTTTAGTCACAGTTCTAAAGTCTTGGGGATGCTCTGGGATTAGGTCCTCTAAATAGAAGAACCCTCTGTTTCAGTTCATAAAGAACCGTCATAGGTGCTGCGAGTCACCCATGTGATCATGTGGATTTGCAGAAGTGTCAGTAGAAGGACTGGGGAACGGGAGCAGGAAAGTCCTCCAATTTGTGAATTGCAAACTTCACAACTTTAATAGTAATGGAAACATGTCTGTTTAATGAAAATCATTGTTTATTATCAAATCAAAATATTAATGTGCACTAAAAGATTGTTGTCAAAACAGGATGCTTCCAATTTCACATTTCATCAAAGTCAACATGAATTTTAATTTTATTAAGGTACATATACGGCATTGCCTCTGAAATCTGTAAGAAACTATTAGATTCAGTGACCCAGAAAACACACACACACACGCATATATACACATACACACACTAAGACACCCTAAGAGATGTTTTCTTGTATGTACATAAATATATACACAAATATATGTATATACACATATATATACACGTGTATATATAACTATATACACATATATGTGTATGTGTATATAGTTATATATGCATAACTATATATATGTAACTGTTTTTATGTATATATATACACACACACGTGCACACACACACATTCTTATATATATGAATGTGGGATGGGGGGAAAGATCGTCAGGTAGTGGCAAACAATAACATAGCCAGAATTGGCCTGGATTTGGCAAGCAGGGCTAGAGGTCTGCGTTTTCTAAAGTCTCAGCATGCATCCTCACAACACTTCCCATCATTCATTTCAGCGTTCAGCAGCAGCCCCCCATGAAGTAAGTCTGGCATTATATCTTAAAGAGCTTTGTACAAGGATGCCTTGCTCAATTGTGAGCAATCTTTTTGAAGTGCACACCATGCTTTCAACAAGAAAATACATCTGGAGTGTTAGTAGAAACAGCTCTTATCCACTGTGTTAGAAAGTGGATTCTTGCTAGACCTTTGCCATAAAGCAAAATGGGCCTAATCAAGTAGCACCTGAGCAGGGTGCAGCATCTGCATTCATGTATCTCAGCCAATGGCATTTCTAAGCCAAAGAGTTAAAAGCATTTCCTGGACATAGGAGCAATCACAGATGGGTGAAATTTTCAGCATGAGCACCAGTTTATTTTGTCCTCTTGGGCTCTGAAATCCTACTGAATCTGCTACTAATCTCTTTTCTTTTTTTTTTACACTCAGTGAAGTAGGGAGGTAGGGTGAGTAATTTGAAGATAACAAAACATATCAGAGAAGAGAATTTTCCCTTAAAATAACACTGGCCATTTTTGCTAAAGTCAATATTCTACATGTATTATCATGTATAACTTTTAATTTTTTAACGAAACCAAATATTTTATTGTATTAGAATTTGAATTAATTCTTACTTTAATGTAGAATTAAGAAGAAAATTGTGACATGTCAAATCGTTTTCAAATTTTATTAAAAATCTATTAAATAGGCCAGGCGTGGCTGATGCCTGTAATCCCAACATTTTGGGAGGCCAAAGTGGGTGAATCACCTGAGGTCTAGAGTTGGAGACCAACCTGACCAACATGGTGAAACCCCATTTCTACTAAAAATACAAATTTAACTGGGCGTAGTGGTGCATGCTTGTAATCCCATCTACTTGGGAGGCTGACGCAGGAGACTTGCTTGAACCCAGGTGGCAGAGGTTGCAGTGAGCTGAGATCATGCCATTGCACTCTACCCTGGGCAACAAGAATGAGACTCCATCTCAAAAAAAAAAAAAAAAAGAAAAGAAAAAAAATCTATTAAATAAGAGACAATGCAAAAAATTTATTGGTATATGGAATATAGGACTATTATATGTGGAAATAAATTCATTAATGACAATCCCAGCTCTTCAGAAGCCGAGACGGGTGGATTACCTGAAGTCAGGAGTTGGAGACCAGCCTGACCAACCTGGTGAAACCCTGTCACTACTAAAAATACAAATTCAACTGGGCATGGTGGTGCTTGCTTGTAATCCCAGCTAATTGGGAGACTCAGGCAGGAGAATCACTTGAACCCAGGTGGTGGAGGTTGCAGTGAGCTGAGATCATGCCATTGCACTCTACCCTGGGCAACAAGAGTGAGACTCCATTTCAAAAAAAAAAGAAAAAGAAAGAATATATTAAATAAGAGACAATGCAAAAAAAAACTGTGTTGGTGTATGGAATATAGGCCTGTTAGATGTGGAAATAAATTCATAAATCACAATATCTATAGAATCACAGAATCCCCAACCTTAATCCTTCTGACCTTCTGCCACACATTTTTGAACTCTGTCTTCCAAGCAAGCTATTCCTTTGGAAGATTCTCTTTGGAAGGCATTTCCATTACTAAATTCCTGAGGCACCAGCAGAACACATCTTTCATTGCATAGCTTGTGTAATTTCTATCCCAAGCTAAACACTTTCTCTTATGACGCCCCAAGTAAAGATAAGTAGCAGCTTGTTCCCATATCTGTAGTTAAGCTTTTTGAAGCTAAGGGGACTCTAGTTGAACTTCAACTTCTATTATTTTGTTCTTGTGGGTCATATATTCCATTCTTATACAGCCCTAATTTTATGTCTTTCAAATATTTTTGAGGACCTCAAACGGAAACGATTGTAAAAAGTGGTTGGCTACAGTTAAATTGGTCAATGTCTTGAGTACATTAGGACTTTGAAGCTGCTGGAATATCTGGGTTGATTCCAGATTAATTACAAAATTGAATAACAAAACGTATACAGAGAAGTGTGATTCATTAAGGAAGCTACAATATTCTCTAGAACTTTTGGCCACACTCTGCGGCTTTACATTTTCAGAGGCTGGTTGGAGGTGATTATTAGAGAAGGGGAGTAATCTAGAGTGTCTTCCAAACTATGCAATGTGTGGTGATGAGCTTAGGAACACAGGTTCTCAAGTCCCACAGCCTGACTCAAATCCCAGCTCTAAAACAATCCACTTTGAGAACGTGAGCAAGTTCTAAGGCCTCAGTTTCCTTACCTCTGAAGTGGAGATATCAATAGTACTGATCTGCTATCTTGTATTGAAGATACAATGAAATAACATGGAGAGATCTCAGTGTCAGACACATAATGCATGATAAATTCTTGTTCACTATTGTAATTATTCTGAAAGGCCCGTTTGTATTTCCCACACTAGCCCGTAAAAGCTATTTCGAGATAGGGCGAAATCAACGCATCATCACACTGAAACCCCCGGTCACAATCAGATGCAGCTTCTTCTAATATGACTTTAAATTGTCAAAGGATGCCCTGAAAAACACAAAGCGTTGGTTTCCACCACATGAATTCAGGGAGCTTCTCATATTCTACGCCCAGATAAATGACTGTGCCTGGAAACAAAGAAAGATAACAGGGAGATAAACTCCTAGACCGCTCTTTCCAGGCTCAAAGAAAAAAAAAAGCAAGCTCATACAGCAAGATTAATAACTTTCTGCTTTTGAAAAGAGACACAGTCCTGAAAGACAGATTCTGCTAAAATAATTAAGATTACTTGTCTAAAGTTTCTTAATTCCAGCAGTAACTTAAAAAGCAATCTAATCTTTTTTTCCTCTATCTTTCCATAATCTTCTGCATTTTTCTTTGACCAAAAGGCCTTGGATCTTTTCATGGGGATGACCTTTTTCTAAGCCTAGGACATAATCATTAATCTCTAGCTATGTCAGATTCAACTGACTTTATCAAGGAATCTGCCAAGTAGAAAGTTTTCTTACTAAGGGTGGTCATGGAGGCCTAGGGCATGGGGTTCCTTGGGGATGGTCATGTGAGTTTGTTTGACTTTTGTCTCCTCCTTGGTGCAATGTGGGTTGACATTGGAGTGTAGACATTTTCAGGCTGTGTGACCGATTTGCATTCTGTATGTGTGTGCAAGTCCTGGCCATCTTGGATTCCTAGAGCTGAATGAAAGGATCGCCTGCCTGTTTTCACCCTCAGAGGTGAAATGCATTTTATCTTTTGATCAAGATATTTCAGTTCACTGAATCTGAGCCACCTGCAGAGAGAAAAACCAGCTCTGCTGAGTCCTTCTTTAAACCCCAGCACATCCATGCTGGTGTCTCCCTGTTAAAATAAGCATTTCTTATCAGTCAGCATCTGTTTCCTTTTTTTCCTCCAGGCCTGTTTACCACATTTTTCATTGAGAGACTTCCCCGTGAAGTATAATTCACTTCGATTTTCCTCATTCATAAGGTTTTTTACATCTCCCAGCTGCAACAATTTTAAGCAGATTTCTAAGGACTTATAATTGAACGTGACTCATTTGCCTAAAGCAGAGCTCCAGTGCACAGGCTGAGGCAGTCAAAGCTCTTTCGAAATGTGGTAAATTTACACCATGTGCATTTTTTGGTATAAGTACGTGATTCATTGGTGAGGAGGCTTGTCAATAAAGCCTTCTCCACATCTACTGTGAAATGAAGTGGGTAGTTTTAATATGCAAATTTCTGGAAAAGGCTAGTTCCCTTTCCCCCAGAAGTTGCCAGCATGAGGAAAATAATCTAGACAAAGTAAACTCATCGCTTTCGTACAACACAAAATCAAATCGCTATTGCCAGGCGTTCCCATGGTAACTGCCTTCCTAAGCAAACTTCTCTACAAAATATACAGCTGTTATTTTATCTCATTACTAAGTTCCCTTGACGAAACTACACTACACTAACCACTCGCATACATGTTGTTAAAGGGGATAAAGCTCCCCTGGGCCCACACGACTGATCTTTTAAAGGATAACTTAACAGTTCAACCCTCCATCTTTGGCACTGTGTGATTTTTTTTCTCTTCTTTGCCTTGTGCCATATTAGAAAAAATTCACACTCGTCCTTAATACACTGTTAGTTGCGTGAGTAGAAATTTTTATATGTTTTATTATATACCCGCAGACAACTCTGTAACAACCAAATTTCCATCAAATAAGATGATAAAATTAACTTTTCTAATATTTCATATCCCCGCAGTAAATACATTTTCTGTCATTGCTTCTGCTAATTATTTTTAGCATAACCATGACCAGACTCGTCTTTGGATGTCAGTCATTCTGTGCTAGTTTAAGACAGAGTGGGTTCTGCATCTCTCTAGACAGGAACCAGTAAGAAAATTGAACTAATTTTATCCAATTTTCAAGAGCTGGGGAGAGACTACTTTGCCTATTCTATGCCCCGCTGGAACATATTTCAGGACCAGTGCAAGCTGTAAGCCAAAAGAAAAATAGGTCAAAGCCCTAAAGGAAAGTCAGATTCCCATGAAATATTCAGTGAGACTCCGTCCTCTCAGTAGTGTGGGGAGTGAGGATGGAAGGAGTGGCACGTTCCGTGTCGTTGGTCGAGGAGGAGGGGAGAACCAATGGCAGTAATGTCCCCTGGAAGGATAAGTCTGGCTTAGTTTCACTGTCAGATGGCTACATGTTTCCATTGCTTTATTTTAAAAGAATATTTTTTTTTCAGTTCAATTTCACTGTATTTGACAAGAAAACTAGTTGTTGGTGATCTTCAGATTATGCTGTAGCTTTCAAAAAGATTCATTTTTGACAATGTTATATAGTATTATGTTTGCAAATGAGAGTCAAAAATAGCTGATTCTTTCCGTTTCCTGTAGAAGTAAAACGCAAGGAAAATCCTGGCTATAATGCATCACCTCCTGTCAAGAGACAAACCCCAGTTTCAGCAGAGACACATCAACTAGAAATAGGCAGGAGAGGGACAGAGGATGTGCTGTTTTCTCACAGTAGGATATAGAGAAATTCACAGGGCATCTTCATTCATAAATTAAGTGGAACCCTATTAACTGGTTTTGCTTGAAAACGCAGCAAGAAATTTTCCCATTGATTTATTATTAGCTGTGTCATAGTTTCATAGATGGATGAAGACAGCATAGTTTATATGGAAGACAAATCAACCTTCAACATCACATTCACCTCAGTGTTTTCTTTTGTTTTTTTCACGTTTCTGTTATCTATACACACACACACACACACACTCTCTCTGCTCTTATTCCCTATGACTTGTATCAGTTAGAAAGTTACTTGTTATGCTGCAATAAAAACAATGACAACAAAAAACCCACCACGTTCTTAGTGGATTAAAACAATGACGGTTACTTTATTTTTTCCTTCTTACACGGATTCTGCAGCCTGTCCAGATGACAAACATTTATTTAGGATAAAATTTGAGTCTCATCTCTGACTCAGTCTTTTTTCTCTGCCCTCAGCAGAAAAATTGATGGTGGCACAGGCTTGCATCTAAACCTTTCGGGATCACTCAACTCGGTTAACTTTTCTCTATTCCCTGCCTCTGTCACCACTTCAGGCCAGCATCGTATGTCAAATAGATTACTGCACCTTCCAGGGATGACAACACCTGCTTCTAATCTTGCTGCAAGTCTCCTGCAATCTCTTCTCCAAGGACAGTCCTAGGGAATTTACTTAAGTCAGCTCCTTGTTGTCCTCAGGGTAATGTCCGTAATACTCTACTTACAAGTTCTGCTCTTATCTGAGCCCTACTCATTCTTCCAGTTTCCTTTCACTTATTTTCATCCCATTACACCAGACACAACATGATTTTCTATTTGTCCAAAGTATTTTGCTCACTTCCCAACCTAGGCTCCCCTAAAGATTATTCTTTCTACCTGGGATATCATTTGCTGCTCATTTCTATGAATTCTAATATTTTAGGTCTCATCTTCTGTATCAGTTCTTCCATCATTTCTTCCAGAAATCCTGTACTAACACTGTAACCACTAATCCTTATTATAACATTTACTTACAAGATAGTGTTACTAGAAAGAAGTCCCCATCCAGACTCCAAGAAAGGGTTTTTGGACCTCCCACAAGAAAGAATTTGGGGTGAGTCAATAGAGTAAAGTAAAAACAAGTTTATTAAGAGAGAAAAGGAATAAAGAATGGCTGCTCCAGAGGCAGAACAGCAGCATGGTCTCCTCAACTGCTTATACTTATTCTTACTTCTTGATTATGTGTTAAACAATGGGTGGATTATTCATGAGTTTTCTGGGAAAAAACTGGGCAGTTCCTGGAACGGATGGTACTTCTCTTTTTTAGGCCATATACTGTGACTCCCTGAAGTTGCCATGGCATTTGTAAACTGTCATGGTGCCGGGGGGAATGTCTTTTAGCATGCTACTGTATTATAGTTAGCATATAGTGAGCGGTGAGAACGGTCAGAGTTCACTCTGGTCACCATATTGGTTTTGGCAGGTTTCTTTACTGCAACCTGTTTTATCAGCAAAGTCTTTGCAGCCTGTATCTTGTGCCGACCTCCTACCTTGTGCTGAGACTTAGAATGCTTGACCTTCTGGGAATGCGGTCCAATAGGACTCGGCTTTATTTTATCCAGTCCCTATTCAAGATGGAGTCACTCTGGTTCAAACGTTTCTGACAATTGTACCATAGGTGTCATTCACAAAGGTCGGGAAAGAGTAGGAACTCTGTCTTGTTTACTATCATATCCTTGTGCAGGTCACAAGGCCTTAGACTCAGTAGATGCTGTGCAAGTAGGCATCTTTTAATTGATTTTAAAAGAATGGGACACTCAGCCTTCAGTCAGATAAAGAAACTGTTTTACATTTATGAAACAGCCTCTCTTGGTGAATGCTGTAGTCTGAATGTTGATGCCCACTCCCCATAATTTATGTGTCATAATGCTGTCACCAGGGGAGACCCCTCATAAATGGGACTTGTGCCCTTGTCGAAAGGCCCCAGAGACCTCCCTCAGCCGTCCCACCATGTGAGGGCACAGTAAGAAGGTGCTGTCTGTGACCCAGAGGGTGGGCTCTCACTAGTCACCAAATCTGCTGCGGCCTTAATCTTGGACTTCTCCAGAACTGTGAGGAATTAAATTAAATTAAACTAAATTGTATAAACCACTCAGTCTACAGTATTTTGTTATAGCAGCTCAAATGTACTAAAACATAGAATAAATGTGCTACGACAGCAAAGTTCTAAAGGGAATATATTAAAAAATCTGGAATTATGTACGCTCATCTGTACATAATTCTAAAGGGCACCCACTTTCTATTTGTAGAAACTAAGACTTTCCATACGTCTAAGAGTAAGCATATTTCAGAGTATCTTGTAAATCTATTCCTTGTTACAGTTTTATTGGTAATGAAATCTATAATTTATTATCAATTTAATTTCTAATTTAGCCATTTATTTTTCAAATGACTGCATTATGCAGTTTTCAAAACTATAAACTGGTTTGGGTTTTCTCAAGTGTTTATGTACCCTTCACTATTTTCAGTAACAAATGCAATCTTTCCTTCCTTCCTTTTTCCTTCCTTCCTTCCTTCCTTCCTTCCTTCCTTCCTTCCTTCCTTCCTTCCCTCCTTCTTTCCTTCCTTCCTTCGTATATGCATCCAATATTCAGTAAAAACTATGGGAAATACAGCCAAGAATAAAGCCTGATTCTTGCCTAAAATTATGATTTACTTGAATGCATCGCCATGCATCAGCAAAATATTATGCATAGGGGAATATATTCTCATAAAATCATAACACTGTGCTGGGAAAATGTTTGATGAATGCTAGGAGACCAGAGGAAGGATTACAAACACTTTTGTGGAAGATAACACTGAACCTGGGTGTGATATTAAATCAGATTTCAGTACACAGAAATAGAAGTTGGCGTTTGGAGGATGAGGGAATAAATAGAGTGAGTGAAAGCTACATGGCGTTACATGTCCAATATGGCAGAACCCCAGATGCTTGATCTTATGACAGAAGACAAGTCAAAAAGGAAAACCTGCCTCCACATCACAAAGTGATAAAATCACCAAGCTAATCATTTGTACGCAGGGTGGACCCACTGAAGATTTTTGAGGCATAGGATGCACTGAGATTTAAGAATGTGAATGCATCTAAAAGATGAATGTGAGGATCTGGACTGAGGACTGAGGCTATAGGCCTCATGAAAGTCAAAGATGAAGAAGTGAGAAACAGCGGGAGTGGCTGGACCCATTAAGCAGAGCTGAAATAGAATGGTGACTGTCGGGAGAAATCACCTGGATTCTAAACCCACATAAACATTGCTGCCTATGTTTTAATTGTTGGAACAGAGAATGAGAGGGTCAGAAGTGCAAAAACATCTGTAATTTTGGTATCTCTGGATTGCGCTTTCCACAGGTGGTACACATTCAGCCCGAAGGCAGAGCCACTGGTGCAAAGTGAAATGCTTCACCTGGTGTTTTCTCACACACCCTCAATGAGATGCACGCCATCCCTTTGCAAACAGTTTCCCTTTGTTTTCTTGTTGTACAATTTAATCTCATTTATGTTCTGCTTAATAGCTGTTCTGTGCATATATGCTCTTTCCTCAAGTAAATTATTTACTGCCAAAGAAATACAAATATTCTAATTGGAAATTATCTCTTGAAATCTTGATGCCTCAGGCTATGTTTTCACGAGGATGTCAATAAGTTCAGAATTGGAAATACAGGGCTTTGCCACATAGACAAGAGAAACATATGGAGATATTTAGGAGAGAGCAGAATGTTTGGATCTGAAGTACATAAAATGAATGAGGTTAAGAATATAGGTAACCATTTTTAAGAATTTTATATATTACCTAATATAATGACTCAGAAATAGATCATCATTAAATGTAAAGTTTAATAATACTGTCAATAGAAGCTTTTGGTAGTAATGATCTTCTAAAATCTTTGTGGTTCTCTAAGTCAACTTTAAACATTGATGTTTTATTGATTCCAGAAAAACTTCATGTAAAATCACTTTGTTCAATGCCACAGTGCTCAAGATGCAGATGCAGACATTTACAACCCCAGAAAAGTGCCCTGGAGAGAAATTTGCCAAGAACTAATAATCGAGATGTTATACAGTCAGCCAACTGTAATCTTTTTTAGACAGTAGAATCATGAGCTATATTTTTTATTTCAGCACCTACAGTAAGATTTTGTTTCAGAATTGTAATAAGAAATCATTCAACTCCATAGCATATTGTGAGACAATATATATTTGGAAATCATTTCACATTCTTTTTACTTTAAAGCACGCTGAAATTCTCATTTAAGGCATTGAAATTGTGCAATGTAATAATAAACAATACATTTATATTAGCCATGATATTACTTGGGAAAAAAATGCAACGATCGTAATAGAGGCCAGGAAAAACTATATATGCTCTGAACATCATTAGTTGAAGAGGAAATAGATGAAAGGCATTGTTACATTGTAGATATAGTCATATACATTTTAAGTAAGTTTATTTTAACATGATGAATCCAGGAAATTATGTAGAGGCAGAGTTACAGGGGAAAGAGATTCCCAAGGCAACTTAGAAAACGAGAAAGCGAGTTGGATACTTGGAATAAATTGTGGCGCTAACCATCTGTTTTTTTGAAAACAAATGTAGTGATAAATGTAGCCTTATGGGAAATACATAGAGGGACACTTAGACACACATCGTTGTACTTTTTGAGCTTCTTTAAGAATAATCAGAAAAACCAAGCCCTGGGAATCCACTCTGTCTGTGCAAGGCCAAGGACAGTCAAGCCTCCAAGTGTCTCTGAGTTTCCCAGTGCACCCTGCTCACTGCTGAGAAGTCGGAAAACCGCCGCCTGGATCCCTGGAAAGTTATCCCTGCTTGTTGTGTGAGGCTGCTTTGCCCACACCTTCCTGTCATGCCTCAGGTGAATTCAGCCTCACGTCCTTGAGGGGAGAGGACCCACTTCCACAGGAGTTAGGATGACTCTGAGACACCCATGGCTTCCTCAAGTGGCTTCGTCGTTGTATTTGTCCTGTGTCTGTCTGAGCTGCAAGTTCCAACTGTTCTTCCCTGCCCTGACCTGCCCCACCCCGCCCAAAACACTTTGAATTCAATTCTCAAGGTATATATTTTGTTTTACTTGGTTCTTTTCTCACTTTTTATTTCAGTTCAGGGGGCACATGTGCAGGTTTGTTGCATGGTAGGTTTCCTGTCACCAGGGTTTTGTAAACAAATGATTTTGTCACCCAGGTAGTGAGCATAGTACCGGATAGGTAGTTTTTTGACCCTCGCCGTCCTCCCACCCTCTACCCGTAAGCAGCCCCGCTGTCTGTTGTTGCCCTCTTTGTCTCCAAGTGTGTTCAATGCTTAGCTCCCACTTAGAAGTGACAACACGCAACATTTGCCTTTCTGTTCCTGCATTAATTGGCTCAGCCTAGATTAATGACCTCGTGCTGCATCCATGTTGCTGTAAAGGACATAATTTCATTCTTTCTTATTGCTGCATAGTATTACCTGGTATATTTGTACCACATTTGCTTTTTCTAGTCTACCATTGATGAGCACATAGGTTGATTCCATGTCTTTGACAGGTGCATGTGTTTTTTGGTAGAACGATCTATTTTCTTTGGGATATAAACTCAGCAATGGGATTGCTGGGTTTTACGTTTGCTGAAAAACTTGCAAACTCCTTTCCACAATGGTTGAGTTGATTTACATTCCCAGCAACAGTGAATAAGCATTCCCTTTTCTCCACAACCTCAAGGCACATGTCAAAATGACATTGTTCTTATATTCAGGTTTGGTGACAGCAATTCTAGTTATAAAATACGGTAGAAGGTAAGGAAGAGACCCTCACCAGCAAGTGACTCCACAAACAGAGATAGAGAGAATATCTAAAGTAGCTGTTGTCCTAATAAAAGAGTAAACAAACAAAATATACTTGACAAATAAAACAATCTCAAAATATTAAAAATTAATGTCAAAAGAAAGAGTGCTTAAATAGGTGGAAGTATAAATGCCTGGGAGTCAACCTATAACCTTGACATCCCTCCTCCCCTACCCCCGAAGCTCCCAAGCCCTGCAGGGAGGTCCCTGCACCTGAGTTCCCACTTCTCATCTCAGCCCCATCTTCCCTTCTCAGTCCAGAACCCCACTGCTCTACCTCTGCTTCCTCTTCTGAACCAGCCTATCAGTCTTCTCACTTTATATCTGGTGTGTTTTTTTCATTACTGTTTATTTATTTATTTATTTATTCATTTATTTATTTGTTTATTGAGACAGCGTCTGGCTCAGTCACCAGGCTGGAGTACAGTGGCGCGATCTCGGCTCACTGTAACCTCCGCCTCCCGGGTTCAAGCGATTCTTCCACCTCAGCCTCCCAAGTAGCTGGGATTACAGGTGCCTGCCACCATGCCCAGCTAATTTTTGTATTTTTAGTAGAGATGGGATTTCGCCATGTTGGCCAGGATGGTCTCGATCTCCTGACCTCGTGATCCACCCGTCTCGGCCTCCCAAAGTGCTGGGATTACAGGCTTGAGCCACCGCGCCCGGCCCTCCTTTCATTACTTTTTAAAAATAATTCTTCACTTGTTAAATCTCTTCAATGATTCCTCTTGTTTTTAGGGAAAGAACCCATTCTCTCTGCATGGTTCTTGCAGAAGGAATGATCTGATTTCTGACATGAGTGCCCCTCCAGATGAAGATCACATTCACCAGCCCTACTGAACTAATCACTGTCTGTAGATTCCATGACATCACAGTCCCAGTTCCTCCCACTTAATGTTTACTCTGACTGCAATATAGTCCCCTTCTTTATCTGGCTAACTCCAAAGTCCAGACTCAGTACATGAGTCACACCATTCAGAAAGTCTTCCCTGACCTCCATCTGAGATCTTGCATCCAGTGCACATTGATCTGAGTGCATTCGTGCTGTCTGTTCATTTAAATACCTCTACTAGTTGACCGCATCTATGTGTACATGTACATATCTCCAAATCAACATAGCTGTGGAATTGTATGTGACACATTTTCTACCCTAAGTGGTTTTCTAGACTCCTTAGCATTCATATTCAAGAATAAATCACAATTTGTTCAAACCACTATTAATTTTATGTTTTGAAATCTACATATTGTTAACAAATTTCTCACTGTCTTTAAATGTTCCCATATAGGAATTTTGTGTGGCCCAATTTAACACGCCTATACATATATGTGACATATATCCTTCATATTTTCTATATGACATAAATGATATGTCTATTTTATATATGATATGTGATATATATCTTATATATATTTTATATATCACATATATCTATATCTCATATTTTATATATGACATATATCATATATCTCATATTTTATATATGACATATATGTCATATATCTCATGTTTTGTATATGGTACATATGTCATATATATCATATTTTATATATGATATATACATCATATATGATATGATATATCTTCAGGGAAAAGAAGAAAATGCAACATAAATTAGGGAGATTAGTTAATACTTTTAAGAGTGATGTTTCTTTAATTACTGTATTATTTAATCTTTGACATTAACAGTAGTAAAGATATCTCCCATAAAGAAATGTCATCACACTTAGTTTGATTTTTTATTTGAAGGACATAAGATGATTTGATAATAAATTTTATTTTTGTATGGGTAAGATAAAAACAAAACAAAAACACTAGTGTAAGCATGCTTACAAGGTTTTCCTCTCATTGTCAACTTTAATGACAAGGCATTGGACCTTTTAAGTAATCGATTAGTACCAATTACTTCAAATCAACAATCTGCTTTTCACAAAGGCAGAGTGAACTGGGTAGTGGTTTTACTATTGCCATGGGAACCCATGTTGCAGCCTGTGTTACCAGGTTCTGTAACTTCTTAAAGTACTTAGTTTTTCTGTGAGAATGTAGGTGGCTATCCTCTTTTTATTTATATGTGGGTATTTCTGCTCAGTTTTAGCTTGAGATGTGTTTCACTTTATTGCTTTGAAAGCATGTTGGAGATATATACCCAAGCTAGTTCATGTAGGAAGTGGGTTTAATGGAAGAATAAATAAAAAACAAAACATTCAGTCTTATTCAGACACTTCTGAACAGAGACAGTTTCAACTCCTGAGCCACATTCTCAATTTCAGATTCCTGAGAAAAATATCTAATTGATCCAGTGATCCAGCTGATCTTTTTGCCAACAGTCATGGAATTTTGGCTGGTCTACTTGTTGGCTCCTCTTGATTTAGACACCTGTTCATAGTCCATTCAACTGCATGTGAGAAGAGCATGTCATCTAGAGCATATATGAAACACTATAGATGGCATGGGTAGTATTTGTTGAGTACTTCTTGGTAAGTTATACTCATTTATTCATTCAGGCACTCCACAGATATTTGTAGAATTCTACTCTTAGCAGGCACTCGATAGGTATTAGGAATGTGTAGCTATTAAAAGCAGGCAAGTTACCCACTGTCCATAACTCTTACAATGTTGGGAAGAAACGATGTCACTCAACTAAAAATATGAATACGATAATGGCAGGTAGTGATAAGTTATATAAGTGAATACATGGAATAGCATGACACTGGAATCAAAAAACTACTTTAAAGGTTTGGGAAGATTTTAGGCATACTGTTAACTGCTGCAACTACTCAACTCTGCCACTTCAAGAGTAAAAGTAGCCATAGACAATACTAAACAAATAAATAGTGTGGCTGTATTCCAATGAAACTTTTTTATTTAGAAAACCAACTGGTGGGCTGTGGTTGGCCTGAGGCCGTAATGTGCTGACATCTATTACAGAGAAAAACACGGCGGTGCTAGGTAGGTGAGCATATCTTTGTAAATAATGCAGTCAGAAGTAACTCTGAAGAAGTAACATTTGGACTAAGATGCAAATCATGGGAAGGAACCAGATGTAGTTGGAACTGCAGGAATGCTCGCCAGGTGGGGGGAGCACCGATTGCAAGGATCTTGAGAAGAAGGAGCTTGGAAAGTTCAAAGAAAAGAGGGGAGACTGAAATGGCTGGAGTTTGATGAGAAATTGAGAACGCACTATAATTAAGAGTTGAAGGGCTGATATATATCAGTTTATGTAGCTGACAAAATTGAAGACAAAACTGAATAAACCGGAATAATCAGAACTAAGTCGGCCAGAGCTAATGAACAGTCTTCCCCAGGCATTGACGTGAATCCATCAACTATTCACTCCCTCCCTGTCCCTCTCTTCATGGATTCAGTGCCTTGGAAAAGAAGGCAGTCGTCAACAACTAGACACATAGATTGAGTCTACAAGACTGCACAGAATGGAGGCAAGGACGTTTTCCAAAGTGAAACTAAAGTTCTATGAGAAAAGAAGGAAGGATCTATGATAAACATGGAAGAACACAGATAGGTACCCACTGCTGTTATTCAGGGAGCTTCTTCAGTTAATCTGAAGAAAACTTTATCAGTTAATCTGAAGTCAAACTCGGTTGATGAACAGATACAGCCCGAGGGATGATGACCAGAACCATTTTTTCGTCAGGAAATGACTTTCTTGATCCCTGAGAATAATGGTAACTTCAAAATCTACTTTGCTTGAAAGTATAGCCATTTCAGCTATTTAAAAAAATAATAATTTCAACTTTTATTTTGGATCCAGGAGTGCATATGCAGATTCCTTACAAGGGTATGTTGTGTGATGGGTAAGGTTTGGGGTACAAGAGATCTCGTCATCTACCTAGTGAGTATAGTGCCTAATAGGTCGTTTTTAGAACCTCCTCCCTCTAGTAGACTCCGGCATCTATTGTTGCCATCTTTATGTCCATGTGAATCCAATGTTTTGCTCCCACTCATATGTGAAAACATGTGGTATTTGTGTATAATTCTTGCATTAATTTGCTTAGAATAATGGCCTCCAGCTGTCGTCCATGTTGCTGCAAAGGACATGATTTTATTCCTTTTTATGGCTGCATAGTATTTCAGGGTGAATACATACCACATTCTCTTTATTCAATTCACTGTCGATGGGTATTTAGGTTGATTCCATGACTTTGCTGTTGTGACAAGTGCTTCAATAAACATGTGAGTGCACGTGTCTTTTGGACAAAACAATTTATTTTCTTTTGAATATATACCCATGATGGGACTGCTGAATCAAATGATAGCTCTATTTTAAGCTTTTTGAGAAATTTTCAAACTTTTTTCCATAGTCGTTTGACTAATTTACATTCCTACCAGCAGTGTATAAGCATTCCCTTTTCTCCATAGCCTCACCAGCTCTCCTGTTTTTCACTTTTAATAATAGTCATTCTGACTGGTATGAGATGGTATCTCACTGTGGTCTTGATTTACATTTCTCTGATGATTAGTGATATTGAACATTTTTTCATGTTTGTTGGCTGCTGGTATGTACCTGCTGAGAAGTGCTTGTTCATGCCTTTTGCCCACTATTTAAAGGGGTTATTTCGTTTTTTTGCTTGTTGAATTGTTTAAGTTCCTTATAGATTCTGAATATTAGACCCTTGTTGAATGCATAGTTTGTGCTATTTTCTCCTATTCTGTAGGTCGTCTGTTTACTCTCTTGATAGTTTGTTTTGCTGTGCTGAAGCTCTTTAGTTTAATTAGGTCTCATTTGTCCATTTTTGCTTTTGTTGCAATTTTAACTATTTTTTAATCCACAGTATCTTTGTGTAACTTTTATTTACTCATAGACTATTTGTACCTTTATATTTAAAAAGGATCCCTTGTGGGCATTCTATATTTGCCTATTTATTTTTTAGCCAATGTTAACAATTCCTGACTTTTAATTGGTCTGTTTGGACCATTTATATTAACATAATTATTGATTCCGTTGGATTTAAATCTACTATATTCCTTGTTTTTCCTGTTTGATTCCTCTTTTGTTTGTCCTTCTATTTTTTCTTCTTTTATTGAATTAATTTAATAATTTCATTATTTAATTATTGTAATTGACTTATTCCATTAAACAATTTTCCTTATTGGCTTATAAACTATATCTCTTTGGTCTGTGTATGTAGAAATAGTATAATGAAAACGTTCATTGTTGTTCACACAGTTACCATTTTTAATGTTCTTCATTTCACTGTGGAGATCCAGATTTTTCATCTCAGACATTGCAGGGTTTCTGCAAGAAGTTTAATCAGGGTCTTTTATCATATTAACCATGTCTCTATATAACATGCTCTTATTTTCCTCTAGTTTTTGGAATATATGAAATATGGTTATAATTTCTGCATATTGGTCTATAAATTCTATATATATCGTTTCTGTGTTAATTTCAATCTATTGACTTCTCTCTCATCATTATGAATTATATTTTGCTATTTCATTGAATGCCTGTAATTTTTTACTGAATAACAACCATTCGGAATTTTATCTTTTTGTGTCATGAATAATTTTTGCCTTCCTATAAATATTCTTGAGGTCTATTCTAAGATGTAGTTTTGTTTCTTGGTAGTAGTTCAATCTCTTGGGTTCTTACTTTTAATCTTTGTTAGGTAGGGCCAGGATGGCATTTATCTTAGGATTAACTTTCTTTTACTCCTTGAGGCAAAACCCTTTTAAGTACTCTACCCAATGACCTATAAACTATAAGATTTCTACTCTGGGTTTGGGGAACAGAAAATGTGTCTGGCTCTGTGTAAGTTTCAGGGATTACTTTCCTAATCATTTTAGATGGTTCTTTACCTGGACTACAGTAGTTTCCTCCTACCCTTGCACTGATCAATTTTCAGCTGAAGAGGCAAGAGAGACCTTCTGCAAATCCTCGGTGGTCTCTGTCCAGCTCTCCTCACTAGTTCTTAGCCTTGTGTGGTTTAGCTGCATTGGCCTCTCCAGGTTTTGTCTCCTTAACTCAGGTCGGATGCTGCATCCCCTGGTTTCCTGTCTCTGAGTATTGCCTGAAACTGTCTCCAGGAAATACACTTCAGAAATTTGGAGTTTATCACACTGGTTTCCCGTTCCTCTAAGATTTCTCCACTCTAATGCCTGCTGTCCAATGTCTTAAAACTCGTTGCCTCTAATATTGCATCTGTTTTTTCATTATTGTAGGAGAGAGGATAAATCTAAGTCCCGTGACTGCATCTTGGCTAGAAATGAAAGTCTTCAGTTGCTTTAATTTTTTTTTCTGCTTTTCTGTAAATAATCCTGGCACCTTTGTTTGTACACAGCAACTCCTAGATGCTCACATCATAATTTCTAAGAAATCTTATACTATGAAAAAATTTAAGAGTTTCTCAGAAATCCCCAAAGGTACTCTGAGATCAGCATTTAGATTCCAAGAGGGGATGAATGAATAAACATGTCATTTGTTGGTAGGTTTGCAAAAATATCACTCCTAGGTTAGTCATTTAAATGATATCTGCTTAGCTAGTTTATGTAATAATATTTATTGCGAGCCTTTAATATTACTTTTTTAGATAAAGGCCAATTGTGTCTTAAAATAAGTACTCTATTGGCCATTGTTCGCAAATGATGGTATTTTCATTACTTGCCTTATCATCAAATTATCCAAATTGATTGTGCTGGCCAATAAAGATATACATTTTGTTAGAGTCACTTCACTGTTGGAAAACACTTTCTTCTCTGTCCCCCTCGGAGTCCCAGCACAAAGTGGCTGAATGCCTTCTCCACAGAAGAATGGAGCTCATTTTTCATGGTCAATCTAAGAAAACCCAAAAGTATCTGAAGTAGTTGAATAGATTTTTAGACTGTTAGAACTGGAAGGTATATCATACAATCTAGCTGGATCATTGTGATATATTTCACCTGGAAAACTTGTAAACCACAATGCAGATTTAAATAATTAAGCAACTGAATTTGAAATAAATTGTTCAATATATCAAAAATGGAAAAATTCCACTAGAGTACCTAAATAAATTATTGAATATCTCCAGGAATGGAGATTTTAATAAATTATGTCCAAGAATACCCTGTGGCAATCATCATAAGAAAAAAATATTTAATACAAATTCAGAATGTTAAGTTTTTGTATCCTTATTTTGTAGGCAATATACCATTTTTTTTAAAAAGGTGATGAAATAATGCTGATCAAGGAGCCTTATTCAAACTCTATTTTGAATGACTTTTATTTGTGTTGGATACACTTATTTAATATTTTTACCATTTATGTGTCTTTATATCTATTTTATTCTTTTTAGAAAGTCAAAATCAAACTAGCTGGTTATTTTGAAATACCTTATTACTTATAATGTTACATTGGATGCTAAATATGTAATATGTAAAGTTCATTTCTCTAATGAGATTAAATATTCACCTAAATTACAATATTAAATAATGCATTTAATGTATGCATTTTATATTATGCAACTTATAGATGTACTCAAATTTTTAATTAATTTCATAGTGTTGGACATTTACCTATGTGTCAGCTATAACTATAATAAGCCTTTCAGCAAACCATCCCTCAATTTCATAGCTTAATACAACAATCATTCGTTGTCACAGATCTCTGCATCTTCTGAGGTTCAGAAGACACCCTTGGCTTGGTGGGGAGGCTCTGCTGATCTTGACATGACTCAGCCATGCACCTGATACTTAGATATAAATCCTAGGAACCAGGCTGGGCTCCACCGGGGTGATTCAGCTCTGCTCCATGTTTCTCATCCTACCTCTGGAATCTGCAGGCTAGTGTCAATATTCTTCTCATGGCAAGGACAGAGATGCAAGACAGCACGTCTGTCTGGGTGTTTCTTCCTTAACCTGTCATTCTCTCGTTCTTCTCTTTCTCTTTTTCCTCCTCTTCCTCCTCTTCCTTCTATCTCCTCCTCCTCCTCCCCACCCTCCTCCTCCTCTTACATCTTTGCCTCCTCCTCCTTCTCCTCTCTCTCTCTCTCTTTCTTGGTAGAATGCCAGCATTTAACGTTTTTGCTAAATTGACAAATCCAAATGGAGATTATAGCCTTTGGCCTAAGCATTTAAGTACATTTCTTTAAACCTTCCTTCAAAGGTTTAGTGAAGTAATACTTAAATTCATTGCACGATTTATCGAGGGTAACCTTGGCCCCACTGCTCCTATTCCTTCAAAAATAATCACTTAAATGAATCTTACTCTAAACCAATGAGTCAAGCAAGGTTCTGAAGGGACATAAAGATCTCCAGCTTGAGCTGCCAGTAAATTGTGCTTTATGTAGCCATGCTGACCTTTGCCTATTTGTGTGATATATTTGCTGTCTTTGTTTTTATTTTGTTTTTGATGGATACTAACTACAGCCAACATATATGATGCCAAATTGCTCTTTTTGAAATTGATTTCATTTTTCAAAGACCTAATTGGCATCAGACACTCTTCTTTTTTCTTTCCTACCTCCTTCTCCATAGCACAAGTTTACAGTGTTCTACTGATTAGTGCAGACATTGGCATTTGTTACTTAGTTTTTTATACTATATTTTATAAAAGCAGGACCTATTCTCTATTTCCATTATTTTAGAGTTTTCAGTTAACTAAAAAACATATAGTTAGATAGTTATATATATAGTTATATATATATATTTTTATATATATGGTTATATATACTTTTATATATATATATATAGTTGGCCACATGAAAAACAGATTCCTCATTGTAAAAGTTTTTACTAACTAGTAAACTGTTATTAACTATATAAATTACTAAGACTTTAGATAGGATGATTTTTCTTCCCCCATTTAATTATCTTGAGGAGTTGAAGTAATCATATGCTTGTTTTAAATTAATGCTGTGTAAGGATCACTATCAAACTGCTAAACATAATGATAACCCATAAAGCAATTAGTGATCCTTACATAGCATGTAGAGAGACATATAAGTTTATGTCTCTCCAAAATTCATATGTTGAACGTTAAACCAGATGGGATGATATAAGGAGGCGGGGCCTCTGAGAGGTATTTAGGTCATGAAAGTGGGACCCCCATGACAGGATTAGTGTGTTATAAGCAGAAACAAGAGGGACTGAGCTTCCTAACCACCTCCCCACACCAGGCCGCGTGAGAACACAACAAACACATGGTCATCTGCAAACCAGGAAGAGATTCCTCACCAGCCACTGAACCTGCAGGAGCTTGGCTCTTGGACCTCCAGCCTCCAGAACTGTAAAAAAATACATTTTTATTGATTAAGCCATGCATTTGTTGTTTTGTTATAGCAGTCTGAACAGATGAAGATATCCCTTTAATAGAAACCTATTTGAAAACTCATAATAATTTGTTGTTACTTGAGAAGATATTGTGTTGGTGGCTTTTCAGAGAGGTCATTAAATATCCAACAGCTCTTTATTCCCACATCTTTCACCTTTTGAACAAGAACAAAAGCAAAGTTGAGTGGCTAGATGATATTCTTAAAGTATTGTGGTCTACTTTGGACACCAGTACTCAAATACTGACTAATTCAGTCAGGCAGAAATGCACTAAGGAATAATGTTTTTCACAATTAATTATTCCATTAGGTATTTTCTAGAACTTAAACATGATATTGTAAATGTAAGTATAACTTCAATTCATTGTTTGAAAGGCCATTGTTTATTTTTCAGTCTAAATATTAGATTTACAATATAATGAAATGATGTGTAATAATTTATATATGATATGTAATAAATGAATAAATTAGAACTAATGTCCACCGAATACCTACTGCATATTACTGCGTTGAGCTACGTGTTTCACATCTACTAATTCATTTAATCCTCATCATAATTCTGCCTACTAAGTGTTCACCTCTTTTTGCAGATGAGGAAATTGAAGATTGGGAAGTCCAAATTATTTATCCAAAAGCATATAGTTAATATGAAGTAGAGCTAGATTTTCAAGCAGATATGCCTGATTCAAAAGTCTGTTTTCTGTCTATTACACACTGGAGCTACAGTGACATTTGCTTCTAAAACATCTTATGCTTAAACAAGAAAACCTCATAGAATATGGATTTTTAGTGGCAAGATCATGAGTTTCAACACTCTTGTCTCTGCTTAAATTTTCTAATTTTAGCCTCAATTTCCTTATCACACATAACTTCCCCTTTCTAGAGAACCCTTCTAACTTACATACCCTTATGAATGCCATTTCTTTTCTTTATTGCTCTTCTTGATCTACTGGGCCATGGAAATTCTATCCACCTAATCCAACAACTAAGAATAGAATGGTGAGATCCATTCCATCTCACCTAATCTAACAGCTTTTCTGCTCTTCTCCGGAAATGATCACAATTATTTATCCATGGCTCTGTGTCCTCACTGTTCCCTATTCACAGATCTTGAGGTCTGAAAGGTGTTCTGGAAGTCTTAGTGCACGCCATAGGATTTTAATGCACACAATAAAAATGAAAGTAAAAAGCTACTGCTAATGTTAAGGTACTGTAGGTGCTAATGACATTTTTGTTTGGGACTTTGCCTGTCCATTGAACAGAACAAGGCTGCCCTTGCGTTTTCTGCACATTTCAGCCACTCCTGTGGGCCCTGCCATCTGCTCAGTGTGGCCAGTGCTCCAAGTGCCTTGCCAGATTCAGCCATCACAGCCACATTCCAGCAAGTGTTGCTGCCCCCATGTAACAGAGGAGCAAGAAGATTCAACATATTAAGTGAAATTGTCACTGAGCTCCTAAGAACAAGCATGTCTGATTCTAAAACTTAAATTTGTATCCACTGAGCTTTGCTGCCTCTAGAAATAGCAGATTCAGAGATGTTAAATACTGAAAAGTCAGTAGCAATGATTGTAATTCACTCTCAGACCCCTTAAAGGCCAAGAATCTTTTCATTTTATTAAGGTTGACTCATCCCCATGGATGCGTGCATAAGGAATTTAGATTTGATGAGCCTGCCTTGAATTATTGTCACAGATAATGGTACTTTAAGGAGCAGAAATTCTTTCTTTCCTTTCCAACTTAGCTATCAATGTATTGCACAATCAAAATGGTTTGGGTTAATGTTGGAAATATCTCTCTGTATTTCATTCGTAAGAATGTGTATTTCCTTATGGAAACTCACACCAACCTTAGAAAAACTAGAATATGGCAAATTGCTACAGTTAAGACATTTTGAAACTTCTATTTGCCCTGAAGCCAAAAGCACCATAACTGCTCCCATCATTCACCATCCTAATTGCTCGGTTCCTGTTTGGAATTGTGCTATAAAACTCAGTTTCCTACTTGTCATTCTGATTTTGATTCTAGTTTTCAATCATAGTTTTGAAAAGTTGCTTTGATGAAGGGCTTAACTATTGCAGTTATAGAGGTCACCACCTATAATCTCTCTAATAAAAAATTTCAAGTGAATCACAGCTGTTCTAATAACGTTGCGGCCATGCTACATTGCTCATAATTCAGAATATAACACAGAGGCCTTACAGGTCTTTCAGATAGGCTTCTTTTTTTAAAATCTGTTTAAAAAGCAAAAAAAGGTGAAGGTTTCTGTAAGGATCAGGATGGACATGCTCAGGCAAGTAGAAAAAGAGTTTACAAAAAATTGATTACAGCCAATAATTAATGATTAATATATGCATTAACTTCAATATAAACTTTAGGCTTACTTTGTTAATAAATGATAAATCATTTCATATGTAACATAGATATTAAAACTAGATTACTATTTCCATTAAAATTTCCATACTCTTCTCTATACTTGTTACAGTAAGCTTTTTTTCCCAGCAGTCACTTCAAAGTACTTTTTGAGTGTTACTTTATATATATTTCTTCCTTAAGCTGTTTGTGAACAAAGCTGATGATAAGGTTTTTCAATGGTGCCAGCATTTTTCTTAGAGTGTTTTAGTGTCTCAATAAAGAACTGTCCATGTTAAGAATACATTTGTTCCTAGGCCGGGCGCGGTGGCTCAAGCTTGTAATCTCAGCACTTTGGGAGGCCGAGACGGGCGGATCACGAGGTCAGGAGATCGAGACCGTCCTGGCTAACACGATGAAACCCCGTCTCTACTAAAAAAATACAAAAAACTAGCTGGGCGCAGTGGCGGGCGCCTGTAGTCCCAGCTACTCGGGAGGCTGAGGCAGGAGAATGGCGTAAACCCGGGAGGCGGAGCCTGCAGTGAGCTGAGATCCGGCCACTGCACTCCAGCCTGGGCGACAGAGCAAGACTCCGTCTCAAAAAAAAAAAAAAAAAGAAAAGAAAGAATGCATTTGTTCCTAAGATCATCTTTCCAGAAGCCTGAAAGATGTGCTGCCCACGTTGTGTCAGCAGCTCAGTAACCTGAGACCCACAGGTTTTGAGATACCCATGTTCTTCCTGTGTATCATTTGCTTCCTGGTGCCATCCAAGCTGTGAGAGTTTCAAGCATCTTTTTTTGGGTGTTTAAGGCACAACAAAAGTGAATAAGCTTTGCTAGCCTCATGTCTACCTTAGATCAAGAAAGCAAAAGAGGCTGGGTGGATGGGTGGGTGATTCCAGCACTTTGGGAGGCCAAGGTGGGAGGATTGCTTGAGTCCAGGAGTTTGAGACCAAGTTGGGAAACATGCTGAGACCCTGTCTCTCCAAATAAATAAATAATAAATAGCCTAATTAGCCTAGTGTGGTAGAACATGCCTGTAGTCCCAGCCTGGGAGGTGGAGGCTGCAGTGAGCTGAGATCATGCCACTGCACTCCAGCTTGGGCAACAGAGCGAGACTTTGTCTCAAAAGAAAAATTAAAGAAGAAAAAATAAAAGCAAAAGAGGTGAGTTGATGCTAGTTCCAGCTAATTTCTGTTCCTTTTCATGTCCAGAGTCAAGTCCTTCAGCTGCTCCTTACTAAAATGTTTAAAGAGTGTTTCCTGAGACCTGGTGAAAACAGCTATTTAATCAATTGAAATATTTATTTAGAGTCATCTATGTGCCAGTCCTAAGTTTTCTATTCGTCTTGCCTAGATGACTTATGGAAGATAACTTCAGTTTAAGATTCTACGAAAATGTTGATGTCTTTGGTTAGAGGAAGTGAGGCTGAGTTTATGAGTGAAGAACAGGAGAGAATGAATTATTCACAGTCATGTGTGAGTGTCTGGGAAGACAATGGGACTGTTCACTGGAGGATTTGAGACGCTGTATTAAGGACAAAGCAGACGTATAAGATAGATTCCTAAGCTAATGACTTTGTGACCCAAGATTCATGTCCAATTTTCCTACTAAAAGCAAAACTGCAAAGTAGGCAAATTCAAGTACAGATTTCCGATTTCATCTTAGTTTCTTTCATTCTTTGATTGATTCAACCTCGACCTCTTCACCAATATTATATTTTGCTTAAATATTAGCACAATAATATGAAAAACATAGACTATAAGAAGTTAATGAAGCCATACAGAAAGGCACACGTCACAAGAGACATCATCGGACTGAGATATGGACTAAATTGTGTCCCCCAAAATGCCTGTGTAGAGGCCCTAACCCCCAATGTGTTGGTATTTGGAGGTGGGGCATTTGGGATGTTACTATTATCCATTTAGATGATGTCATGAGAGTTGGACCCTGCAGATAGGATTAGTACCCACATCTGATCTTGGACTTCCCAGCCTCCAGCAGGAATGTGAGAAATAAATTTTTTTTTTTTTTTGAGATGGAGTTTCACTCCGTCATCCAGGCCAGAGTGCAATGGTGCCATTTTGGCTTACTGCAACCTCCGCCTCCCAGGTGTTCAAACAACTGACCTGCCTCAGGCTCCCAAATAGCTGGGATTACAGGCATGCACCACCACACTTGGCTAATTTTGGGGTTTTTAGTAGAGACATAGTTTCACCATGTTGGCCAGGCTGGTTTCAAACTCCTGACCTCAGATGATCTGCCCACCTCGGCCTCCCAAAGTGCTGGCATTACAGGCATGAGCAACCATGCCCAGCCTGATAAATAGATTTTTGTTGCTTAACTCACCCAGGTATGGCAGTCTAAACTGACTAATAACACACTGGGTTAGATACTCTCTAAGAAGACACGTAAAAATCATTCTGGCTGGTTTAGGAGATGTATTTATTACAGACGGTCCTATTCATTTTGTCAAGAAGTGTTTTAAAAACAACTGTATATGACTGTACACATAATCCTAAAACAGAGAAATTCCCACCAATTGGGTCAGACTTATGTCCTGCATTCACGAGGAGCACAGTCTGGAGGAGACTGACATTAACCACATATTTGCTTTCAATGGTGTATCATGAACCGAGAGAAATGTTTTGAAGGCCAAAGCATGATCGTCACCTGAAATTGCATAGTAATGAAGGAAATCTACCAAGACAGGAGAAAGTGTCATGGATATACGTGTGTCCTAAAGTCTGTAGGACAATAGGCAATAACTAGGAAATAATGTTAGGATGGTAACTGCGGAGGGAAGAATGGCCCCCTAGTGGATGCAGGCATGAGGTGCCCTGGGCACTGAGACAACCAGTGCAGGAGGTGAGCGGAGCAGTAATGCCAGATGAGGTTAAAGGTAAACAGGAGCCAGAAGTTAAGGATTTGTGTTATCCTCTAAAATTCACAGTAGGTCATCACAGGTGGTAAGTGCGGGGGAGGAGTGTCATGAACAACACTGCATTTTGGATAGATGCTCGGGTTGTGGAGTGATGGAGGTTTTGGAGACAGTCATGGGTTAGGTGTGAGGAAATCCATTGCCTAAGTTATAGACAGTAACAGTCCAAACTAAGGTAGCAGTAGACGAGATGAAGGAAAGTTCGCAGATTTGAGAGACAGAGAGGAGAAATGGGGAGAAATGGATCGGGGCAGCCTTTATGCATGTGGGAAGCAAGGGAAAGGGAATTGGTTGAGAGTATTTCAGTTTCTGGAATAGATCTGCAGAGAAGATCCTTAGCATCTGTTGATGTTTCTAATAGCCTTGGTAGCCTTCTCTAACAGCAGTTACCTAAGCCACATTGCTAAAGCTTATCACAGCAAGGATCAGAGAACGGGATGAATGGGTTTCCCTGGAATCACCCAGTCTATCCTGCGCTAAGTATCCCAGTTATCTGTTTCTTTCCATGTCTAGGACTATCCTCAGGGGGCTGGCTTCCTAGGATATAAAGTAAAATGCTAAAAAAAAAAAAAATCAGAACCCTTAAGAATGTGAAAGAGTCAGTAAAATCTGCATGTACTTGTTTGTCGTCAGAGGACTGAAAACAATTCGAAATGATGCCCTGATTTTCTCTTCATTAGCAGATACTTGGAACACTGACTTCCGGTTTTGATTAGGAAAAAGGAGCTGGTCTTCAAGGATCGTCTTCAGAAGAGATAAGATGCAACCCAAATAAGCTGGTAGTGATTGGGAAGTAATGCTGAAGTTCACAGGCACTAATGGGCTTCTTTGTTATGACTGCAGGAGCTATAAGCAAAGAACTTGTTTCTGTTGCGGAAATTTATCACATCCAGTAAGTATAAAATATCCCTGAGAGGAAGTTTTTCCCTTTTCCTTTTTTAAAAAAATTTGTTGGGATGACTGGGTATACTGCATATGTATAAATTATATTCTGAAAATGGAACAGGACAAATCAGATAATTTACCAAAAGAACTGCCTGCTGAGGAGGGACTTGAGGGGGAATCTGTACCCCTGAGCTCAGTTGATGGCAATCAGGAAAAATAGAAACAGCCTTCCAGGAAGGCTGCGAGAGGCACGTTTTGCCTGGGCCCTCTACATGGATGTGGATGACATTGTAAAGAATTCTTTAAGGTACTTCTGGTCTTAAATAATCAGGAAGTGGGCCGGGCGCGTTGGCTCACGCCTGTAATCCCAGCACTTTGGGAGGCCGAGATGGGCGGATCACGAGGTCAGGAGATCGAGACCATCCTGGCTAACACAGTGAAACCCCGTCTCTACTAAAAAATACAAAAAACTAGCCAGGCGAGGTGGCGGCGCCTGTAGTCCCAGCTACACGGGAGGCTGAGGCAGGAGAATGGCGTAAACCCGGGAGGCGGAGCTTGCAGTGAGCTGAGATCTGGCCACTGCACTCCAGCCTGGGCGACAGAGTGAGACTCTGTCTCAAAAAAAAAAAAATTAGGAAGTGAATACCTGTCAAATTCATCAATGAGTAAACATGCCAATTATCATTTAAAACTGAAGTGACAGGCACAAACTCACCTATGGCAACCACAGAGCATGCAGATACCCCAAATAAGAACCGACAGTACCTGAAAAACCACAGGAATCAGAAAGGACTAGGTTCCCAGAGCGGGAGACCTGCCCAAGCACTTCATTGGGCAGTGATTCTCCAAGGAGGCCAACGGACAAGGGAGAGACCATGGACTGAGACTCCCACGCTCCTGAATGCCCTGGAAATATGTCGTCCACACAGCAGCCCTGGCTCCTGAGGCATCCTAGGAGCACAAGTGAATCCTCTTCTTCCCATCATCCATAAAGGGAGACTCGGAAGAGGCCAATGGCATTTCTCAGCAACTACACCACAAGGATTTTATTTGGATCATGTTTAACAACATGACCCAGGTCAGGTGCAGTGGCTCATGCCTGTAATCCCAGCATTTGGGGAGGCTGAGGCAGGAGGATTGTTTGAGCCCAGGAGGTTAATATCAGCCTGGGCAACATAGTGGGACCCGGTCTCTACAAAAAGTAAAAAAATTAACCAGGTATAGTGGCATGCCTAGAGTTCCAGCTACTTGGGAGACTGAGGTGGGAAGATGGCTTGAGCTCTGGGAGGCTGAGGCAGTAGTGAACTGTGTTCACACCACTGCATTCCAGCCTGGTCAGCAGAGCAAGACCCTGTCTCAAAAATCAAAACCAAATTCAATGTGACTATACTTTACACTGAATAACACATTTCAGTTGGAAATAGCCACATTCAACTCTTCTGCACCCCATAAGAGGAAGGGCTGCCACAGTGAACAGTATGGACTAAGAACCACCCCTGGTATGCAGTCGATGCTTGATAAAAATTAGTTTTTAGTATTTTATTTTGTTTTAGCTAATATGTTTTTGCCTAAGTTGATGAGTTTTATAATATTTTAAACTTCCTATACTTTCAGTTAAAATGCTACATATTTTAAAATTCTACCACCTTCTCCTGTAAATAAACACACACAAGCCCCTTTAAATAAAAGGATTTTTAAAAATTGTTTATTTGTTTGCATTTTCTTGAAGAGAGGATAAAATGGGCTCAATTTATATGCATCAGTTTTTTAAGACATCAATGTGGTGTGTTATCACAGCTGTAACACTGGATTACAAATTAAAATTTGAGACATTTCAGAAAATCTAGTCTTTCAACTATAGGGAGTTTAAGGTCCCACTTTAAAGAAGAAAAGCTATTTATATAGAGTAACCAGAATTGGCCAAAATTTCAGTAGACATATTTAGCATTTATATATTAGTTTTAAAATATTTGGTTCTAGAGCAATTAAAACGTGCTTGTGATACTTCTGAATGAAAATATCAGATAGGTTGGATTTTTATTCCTCACAAATATGTAGAAGATTTTTTTTTTTTTTACTGCAACAGATATTTTTGTCGTTTGAAAGAAGAACAATTGACACTGGTATCCCTCAATGGAAATTAGCACAATTTGGATTTTTCCTGCTTCTCTTTACCTGGTCAGGGCCAGTCCAATTTAAGCCCCAAAGGTTGCCAAAATGTCAAGGAAAGGATGATTTATTCTTATTTGAAGACCATCTAACCTTAAAGTTAAATGAGAGCTAGATGCTCTCTCTTCCGATACATATAAGTTCTGTTAAGTGGCATTTTTTCAGAATATGAAAAGTAAGCATATGTGTTAGCTCAACCAGAATTTCCTATTTCTCACCTCTGCTTGCAGGGGGCTTGTTAGGTTCCCTGAGTGTTCTGCTGTTTTTGTGTCTGCATTTGTTGGCTCTTCCTGTGATTTAGGATTTGGAATTAAATTGAGATCACTTGGTGATGATGCCTCAGTCAAACTGGTGTGTTTCATAATAAATGTTGACACACTGAGTAGAAAAGCTTTGACTCAAACCCACATCTTCTTTTTTTTAGTAAAGTGTTCATTTCTCGGTCCTCCCAACGTGTCCTGAACTGGGGTTGCAATAATTATTTATTTATGTATTTTGTATTTGTACAAATGCCAGGGATGCAAGTGCAGCTTTGATACATGGCGATGTGTTCGGTAGTGGTGGAATCTGGGATTTAGTGTTTCCACCACCCACGTGATATACATTGTACCTATTTATTTATTTATTTATTTATTGAGACACAGTCTCACTCTCTCACCAAGGTGGAGTGCAGTGGCATGATCTCGGCTCACTGCAACCTCCGCCTCCCGGTTCAAGCGATTCTTCTGCAAGTAGCTGGTACTACAGGCACGTGCCACCATGCCCAGCTAATTTTTGTATTTTTAGTAGAGACGAGGTTTCACCATATTTGCCAGGATGGTCTCAATCTCTTGACTTTGTGATTCACTCCCCTCTGCCTCCCAAAGTGCTGGGATTACAGGCATGAGCCACCGCACCTGGTCATTGTACCTAATTTTAACCTGCAACCATCAGCCATGTGCAGCAATATTGATTTAGAGATATGCATATGCACAGAGATGCAGTCAATTAGAAACGGTATTAAAAGAGCTCTGACATCCTTCTGGCCATGTGTGTGTGTGAGTGTGTGTCTGTGTGTGTGTCTGTGTGTGTGGGTGATCTGGGCACAGGGACAATGTGAGGATGGGAGCAGCAACATGAAGGGATAACTTAAAGGGAAAACTTAACTTCAAGATAAAAGGAATAGTATATGTCAAGAAATGGTAAAAAATTTCTTAAGCTATGACAAACTCTTAGGATTCATGTTATACTGACTTTCATGCAGCTTTCAATTGTCTTTATCATAATTACTTCTGGCTCCAAAACATAATGTAAAAACGTGTCCTTTTCATAATCTTGTGGGTCTGTTCAATTTACCTAGATATTTCCAGATAATTTAATTTTCTGAAAAATGAGCAATGTGTATATTTTTATATGTTAAAGTGAACTCAACTATAACATAATGGTGTCCAGTGGAGACACATGTCACATCGCCCAAGCCTTATCTGATACTTGAGTATCCTAATTTCTTCACTGGGAATAAAAGCTTCTGCCCAGCTAACCAACCGTGTGACTGGGGGAATTAAAAGTCTCCTATGTGGAAGGATGGCAGATTATTTTCAGGGAATTCACAAAATTTACAACTGTAAACGTAATATCACCTTAAGCAAGGAAGAAAGAATAGCAGCTTCCCAGTGGATCTGGTGTGCCCATATATTAGAGTATTTATTTGGCCTTTGGATTCCTAATTGTGTGTGCAAGACTGGCAAAACTTGACGAGAGTTTAGGGAAAAGCAATGAAAATGATTAAGGGGCTGTTTGCATTGATTTATGAAGACACTTTTAATGAATTCAATATGAATAACTCTCCTAAGTGACGACCAGGGAAAACCATAATAAATGTCTACAAATATCTGTTGGGTGTGAACACTGAAAAGGGAGATGGATGAGGGTACAGAAGCAGATGATAAGGAATAATGAGACGGAATTGGCAGAGTTTATAAGAAAAAAAAAGTGTATTCATTTTATGCCTCTGAGAAGTGTCCATTAATGAAGAGATTCGATGCCGTGACGAGAAGCACTCAGACTACAGAGCCGAGGCTGAGGAAGTCTATGGTGAAAATGCATGTGGGTGAGCCAGGGCACTGGCAAGAGCTCTGGGGAGTGGAGCTGGGGTTATTATGCTCAAAGCATAGCCATATTTGGGTCCATATTTCCTTATGGCTTGTGTAGAGAAACAAGTAGAGGCTCAGAACTCCTCGTCTTGGACTCCACGCTGGTTTCACGGTTTTGCCTGTGTCTATGCCTGTACTACTGTAATGAAATAGTGAGGCCTGTTCTGCTAAATTAGCAGCTTTGGTGCAAAGGGTAATTTTAAAAAATCATTTTCACTTCTCTTACCCGAGGGCATAAAGACATGATATTAAAACGTCTATGTATTTTTTAAGCTCCATATCCTCTTCCTCCCTCCTTTCCTCTCTGATGTCTGAGTCTCTGTAGGCATAAAGAGAAACTGGGGAAGGAGGAAGGGCATTGTCCTGTGGTCGTACTCAGTCATCACTACATAAGGCTTTTCTTTTCAAAAATGGAGAGTGATATGGCTAACAATTAATGAATTCAGCTGAGACAAATGACAATTAAGTTTAATAAAGCCTTAACAATTAGCATTTTAACCATTATTTCATGGGAAGCGAAACATTAGATTAGTTATGCTTGTAGGAAGTAATCAGCTAAGAATTACTCATTTTTAACTAATTGTAATTACCCTGTTCATTTCTATTGGGCCTGTTAGCTGAGAATCTCTGCCTGTGTTCGTATCACAGCTTTAAAAAGGATAAATGCTACTGAAAGTGTCATCTTTAAAGTGCAGCTGGAATTCATTTTTAAAATGAAAGAACAATAATTTTTAAAGCAGCCATATTGGTGTCTATTTAAATATTATATTTAAATATCTATGGAGAAAAAGAGTGATGGCCTTACATATCAATCAAGTAAATATTTTGAGTGAGAAAGTGTTATAGATTTTCAATGAGGTCGTAATAATTTTTTGTTCAGATTTTGCTGTCAGTTACAAGCACTTGAAGGAAGGTTTGAGTAAGAAAGTAGCTAAAAAATATCATTTACCAAATGGTTCATATAAGCCATAATTAAAATGGAATTCACTAGATAGTGACATAATATTATCATGTTGGAGTTATTAAGTTTTGTATTTTTTTATGTTTACCATTTTTATTTTTATCACGTTTCCATCCTTTTTTCCTGCCAGTGGGATAGCAGGATGCGTAGTAGTCAAAATCTTCATTTAAAAATTAACTCTAATGTCTTAAGAATGTCAAGTAAGTTATAAGAAGAGATAAATGAAATGCATAAATTTTTTTCAAAGAGAAAATAAAAGGTATTTCAGAAGTTGCTGTGAAACAGGAAAACATAGGAAATCATCTTTACAGAATTAATCCCAGGACAAAACCTTTAGGAAATTTAGAGGCAAATGGATTCTAACATTTATAACCTGACACAAAAGTACAACATGTTTAGCCACTTTGCCATATATCTAGAATTTATATTCAATGATAATCATAATGTTTAAAACTATTGAATACAGATTGCTCTGAAACTCATGTGACACAAATTTTGACCTTTTAAATCAGGAAAAATTTTTATTGCAAGCCAGAATTCTAATTGCATTTAAAAATTGTAGAATAACATGTGCTTATGCAAAAAGTGTCCTTTAATTTCCCATGACAATCAAATTAAAATTGTATGACTTACATGTAAATTGAACTACATCTACCTTGTAGTGACGTAACATCCTGCTCTGAGTTTTTGAGCTTTAATTCAATATCTGATTATGTTAAGGCCTCTGTGTGAGTCTCTCTGAGTATGTACATGTGTAGGTGTGTAAGGTTAGTGAGAGAAAAGGGAATCTTGCTTTTATAATAATGGAAATCAAGAATTAGTTTTCTAATGCCTTGAAAATTACAGTTCTAAAACGTCTGAGCCCTTATCATTGTCCTTTAAAAGATGGATGATCCCTGGTTTGATACTTTGGATTGTAAGATATTATCAACATAAACAAAATTTTTATGGTAATGTTTTTGTGAAAGTATAGTGACCATTCAAGGAAACAATGTTGACTACCAAAGATGACCTGCTAAAAATACATTGCTTTGTTTTCTAGAAGTCTCTGTATTTCTACTATTCTGTTTTTTTCTTCTCTGTTCTCGTCTTTTACATAACATTTGCCAAAATTCAAAGCACTTACTATTCATGAATGTGCTTATTGAAACATTTTCAGTTTACTGAAAGATTAGCACATGGGCCATTTCCTTTCAAGTTTTATTAATAATGAATAACCTTTCCTGTCTTACTTTTTCTTTTTTTACTATTAATTTTGCAAGTGTCTCTCTGGAAGGAAGAAGAAAAGAATATGAATTGTAGGTTCTGTAAAACATGGATCATAAATGAGCATAAGCATTTGTCAGCAATTTCATTATCAAGAAAAATTTCCTGGACTAAGATGTTTCAGCGTGAGTCAGAGAACCTCCTTAGTGTCTGAGTTTCCACCCTCACATGAGGCACAGGATTTGCTTGTGGCATTTTGAGACTTATTTAATATGCATTTTCAAAGTGATGTCTAACTCCTATAAAATGTTCATGAAACAGAAAAGTCACTCACGGGGCTCCCAAGTGTGAGGTATTGTGTTCAGCATGTGAGGGTTGTAAGGGCGGGTCTCTGAATTCAGAGAAAGAACTGTAATAGGAGAGAGGGTAGAGACAGCCTGTGTGCAGGCATCAGGTGCCATATCAGGTGCTGGAGGAAGGAATCACCTGCAGTGGCTAAGCAGAGGCTGCTGAATGCTAGTGATAACGCAGCTTTATGGGAAGATCACAGAGCAGTCAAAGCCTGGCCAAGGTGCTTTGTTTATCTTCCTCTGTGGTAAATGTGATATGAATTATATAAGCTTACAGACAAGTCACTTCTTGCTGTAGGTTAGATTATCCTGAGAAACAAGAAATTGGAGAATGGCAGAAGGGTAACCCATTGGGATATTTCTAATGAAAACGAGGTAAATGGGTGTTCTCTTGGTTTATCTTTTTGATTTTGCCTTGGAAATTCCATTTTGTTTTTGTAAGAATCCTCCGCTCCTTCTTAGATTTCTGAAAGCATCAGGATCGGAATCCCGAGCCCTGTAGAGTGGTGGAAGAATTACCTCAAGCCAGATGCCAGAATGCTCTCAGAGCTTCTGCGCAATGTGTTCTCTTTGTCAAGCGCAGATGAAGCTACGCGTTGTCCTGTAAAGAAAGGCGGCCAAGGCCAAGTCACCAATGATGTGTTTCTGTGAAAGAAGCTGCAGCAATGGAGGTTGTGGCTTTGGTCCTTGAGTCCTAATGGCCTCAGCACCACTTACTTCCAGGTAGCTGACCATCTGGTCACTGCCTCAGATAAAGGAGGTCATATAGGGACTAAAAGCAAGACATGTATAAAAGATGCAAGGCATTTACTACCTTTGCTGGTGTAATAAGAAAATAACCGTGGAACAAAAAGGCTATTTTCTTGGATAAAAGCTTTTTTGTATCCAAAGCTCTGTTGGCCATATGGAGTCTTTGTCACCATTGTTGTCCACTCTCGATCTATCGTCCTTCATTTCCAAAGAGCCTTCCATTCTCTCCATGTTTTTTCCGTAATTGCCATTTTCAGATTAGTTTTTACTCCCCAAACAATATTTCCACAATGATGCATGTTTCGCCTTCTGTGTTCACTTCTGCAATAATAGCTCTTTGGACCCTGAATACAACACAAGAACTACAACTCCATGCGTTGGGGAGATAAAAAGGCATTCTCTAAAAGACCTGAGCCCTGGAGAGAGGAGGTTGGCATTCTAGGCCAGAAAGAAAAACCAAAGATTTTCTTCTGTCCCTGTGTCGGCCTGGTGGCACTCAGAGGCCATTCAAACTGCCTTCTTGTGGAAAGGAGAAAGCTCTTTCTCTTGGAATCAGTTCGGATCCCTTTATGTCAATTCAGACAGATATTCTAAGCAAACAGGTATTTGTGTGTGTGTGTGTGTGTGTGTGTGTGCGATGCTCATTTGAAAATAGGTAAAATGTTTGGCTTTCCCATTGTAATACACAATAAAAAGAACAGAAATGAGAAACATCAAAAGACCATAAGTCTGAATGATAATGTTGAGAATGATAACAAATGTATATGACCGAAAAATAATGTCTCATTTAAGGCTCCCCCAGCTTTGTGAGTGAGGGTTAGAATCCACGTGGGGACTGCAGTCATAAACAGCTGATATTTACCATATGTACATTGTTGTAAGAGACAAGCTCAATGAGTATACTGTGAGAGGCTCTCGCTGAGAAATCTGGCAGGGAAAATAGTATTAGTGATTTACACATGAAGGAACTGTGACTGAAAGAGACTTCATAATTTGGTAGCAGTTTTAGAAATTCAAAGACATGTACAGTGTAGTCCTTTTCCTCCTCCTTTTCCTCCTTGTCCTTTGGTAAATATTTAGGAATTCACAAGTCTTACTGAAACACTAAGCTGTACACTTTGGACAGGCTAAAACAAATTGCGTGTGTGTGTGTGTGTGCACGCATGCACGTGCGGTGCACCTATGTACACATATGTTACGAATGCTAACTAGAAACAAACTGGAAACAAAGATCATGTCCAACTAAGTTTTAAGAAATGTTCCAAAAAGGCAGTGGTACTGAACAGAACCTGAGGGATGGGTAGATTCCTCCACTTATTCATTCAACAAAACTTTCTGATGGCCTGCTCTGTGCCCAGCATTTCATTTGTGTCTGCAACTAAGCCGGGCACAGTTCCTGGCACTGGGGTGCGTAGGTTCAAGCCCAGCATAGTGCCTTCCAGACTGTAATTGTTGGGTTACTTCAAAATGGGAGGCACACCTGCATGTTTGTACACCAGGTGTATGTCCCATGTCCCATGTGGGGTGCTCTGGGAAATTGAGACGTGTACATGGAGGTTAAAGGGGAGCACTTTTCAGGGCAACATCAGTGTGGGTTGAGAAAACAGTGTTGCCCAGAGCGGGAACTGGACAATGACACAAACACAACAAAAGACTCCGCTCATTCCACAGAAGTTCTGAAAAAGAAATGGTTCTGTGGAACTGTTCCAAACTGAGGCAAGGGGCTTAGGCCTTAATACCCAATATTGACCAATCATTGCATTGAGCTGCAGTCAAAAAGAGGCGTGACCTTCAACAAGCAAAAGAACCTTTCAGAGAGGAACTACCCTCCTCTGTCAGGGTGGCCCCATCTGGAAACAGTACCAGTGAAGCAGTGGTGAACTTTATGGGAGTCTGATCCACTCACTATTGCAGCTTACGTGTGTACCTGGCAATGTTCTCATTGAATCCCAGAAGCCCTGCGTCTGTCTTACAATAGATTGCTGCTGGGCTGACCCTGTGAGGTAGTAGGTCCAACAGAACCCATCTCATGCAGGATAACCCTAGCCACACCTGATGTCCTCCTCTTAGGTGCTCTATGTGTCCCAAGACCCGGTAGAATTCTAGGAGTTATTTTTCAAGTGGTATAGAATTCCTCACTTCAGATGGTAGGGACTTATTTCAGGACTTTGGCGTACACACTGAGCATCTCCTTTCAAGGCTTCTCATAAATGCCATTCAGTATCTTTCCACCAGTGAGACCTCTTTGGTTATAGGTTTTCTGGGTTATAAGCAGCAGGACCACTTGCAGTGCAGCCCCCACTTTCCAGGCTCTGGGTCTCACTTGAAATGGTCTTTCACACCACCCCGTATACATTTGGAATAGTGTTTCCTCACATAAAACATCTGCATCTGTAACCTAAAGAAATTAACCAGGTGTTACGTTTTCTTATAGGTGGAAGCTATCAGATGATTTTTTCTTCACTTTAAAGAGGAAGGTTCTACATATTTTAGTTTTGTGGACCTATAAATCTTCACCGATGTGGCAAGCCACTGAATATTCACAGGATTTTCCCCCTATCCTCTGAAATATAAACAGCTTACTACGTCTTCAAATGTACATGTCAGTTGTGTATCATCTGGGCTGATTAATATGGAATAATGAAGATGGTGAGCCAATGTTACGTTCTGCAGAATGTCCATAAAGTCCAGAGGTCTTAAGGCAAAGATTGGGAAATTATGGGGAAAATACTTCTTGTCTCTCCCAAGAGCATGTAAACTGCTTCTGGGAAAGAGTGTAGCCATTGGATTAATGATGGTCTACCATGGATGGAGGCTGCTCCAACAAAGATAACACATGGGGCACAGCAGTGGTGATTAGAGTTTTTTTCTGGCTGTTTTGAGGGTTTCTACAGGTGAGTCAAATGTAAATATCATGGGGCCACCATCCTTTAGGCTTTGGGTGGAAAATGTTCTTGATTACTTTGAAATACAAGATTCCCCTGGGCTCTCTCAGCCTTCACAAAAGTCCTTCTTACCCTTGCGAGGAGACAGCAGCCTCACTGTGCCTAGAGAATATGCACCTGTCTCCCCTGAGTGGGATGCACCACAAGATGATAGCTGCCCTCCTCTATATCTGCCGCCACTGCCCCAGTACCATGCAGGACAACACTAAAATCATTTTCCGGAATGGGCCAGTTGAGGAATAATGTATCTGGCTCAGGGGAAAGGGGATTATTCACCAAAGCTTTGCATGAGCAGCTCATATACACTGATAGAATGTGTTCTGAAAGTATTAGACCAAGGTTTGGATTAGGCTGAATATAAGACAACAAGGAAGAGCTAATGGACGTGAGAGAAATTATTCTATGATTCATGATTCGATGACTGTCCAAGACACTTGGTCCTATCTATTCGAGTATTGTTCTGTCTCCTTGAATGTGGCACAGAGCTATTGAGGTGAGGATACTAGAACTGCTTTGATGGCATTCAGAAAGGAGTAAGATATCTTAGGTAGACAGACATACTAGAAAGGACTTTTTACCTAAAGTCAGAGAAGTCTTCAGCTGACCCTATGCCCTGGGAAGATTCAGGGGACATTCTAGCCAGGAAATCAAGAGAGGATGCTGGACTCATGCCAGCTTTGTTAATCAGCTTGGTGTTAGCTGTGCTTTGTGGACCAGTGACGGCAGAGTGGGACTGAGCCCCCTAACATCAATGAGAATGCCAAATGACAGACACACATTGGCAGCACAGGCAAGAGCAAGACACCCAGGAGACCTCTGGCCAAGCCTGATGGACAAGGGGCCATGGTTGTGAGACTGATGGACAGCCAATTAGGGTCTTGCCTGACCCCTGTAGAAAATCATCAAGAGTAGGTGAATTAAAGGCTTACATCAGTTAACTCAAAGCAAAATAATGATCTGCAGCCCATTTCCAGACCTGACTCTTTTCTCAGCTTCAAATCCTAACAATTTTAGGTGGGCTTGATCTCTTCACGAAGGACCTGACAATGCCCCAGTATTGAGTGTGCTCAATGGTGATACCCACCACTCATTCCTCACCAAGGCATCTATAGCCATCTACTGGAGTGAGTCAGTCCTGGGGAAGGAGATAGACAGATCTCACAAGGGTTGTCCCATACAGAGTCAGCTGAAGCAAGAAACCTCGAATACCAGAGAATCCCAAATTCCAACATGGCTTTCCTGTTAGAGATGGGCATCTCACGGCCAGGTCATGACTGCAGTCCTATTGTGTCCTCCGCATCCGGGATACAGCCATCTCCAGACGCACCGTGAGTGATCTTTCTGGTCTCTGAGTATATCACTGGGATGAATACACTTAGCAGCTGAAAGATCCCTCACATTTGTTCCATGATGTGTAGAGTATGAGCAGTTGTCAAAGAAACAACCAAGTGGAAACCTTTGAAACTGCCCCCCCTCCCAACCCAGATGGTGAATCAGAAACAGTAGATCATCCCAGTGGAAAGGACAGAAATTCGTGCCATCCCCAAATACATAAGCATACAGGGGTGGTGGTCCTCACTGTTTTCCCCTGTGAGCCATCTCTGGCCCATGCACGATGCAGATGGATGGTGGCAGATGTTGGGGAACCCATGAACCTGCAAGTGGTTCCCCAGTTGCAGCACTGTGCCTGATGTGACATCCTTGCTTGACAGATCCAGAACCTCTATTGACCTTGGTAACTGGCAAACAGTTTCCTTTCACTTCCTATCCACAGGAAACATTGCTCATTCACTCAGAAGGTACAGCAGTGTGCATTCTATTTCCACATGTACACGACCTCTCCTGCTGTCTGTCACAATATAGGTTGAATGGGACAGAATTGTTTAAAAATCTGCAGAAAGTTACAATGGTTCACAAAAATGATGGCATCAAGTTAATCAGACCTGGGAGAAAAGTGGCAAGGATTCTGGAAGTTGTCATAAGATAAGTGTGTAGCAGATGGTGAGAAATAAATTCTACTTAAGATTGAGGAGTCCCAGGTGTTGGTAACAGTTTTAGGGCTCGGTGATTGGGAGTATGGTGAGACAGCCCATTCAAGGAGAAGAACAAGCTAGTACACTTTGTACCTGCATCACAAAGAAAGAAGCAGACTACTCTTGGTGGGGCTCTGTGATTTTGGAGTCAGAACGTAGAAAATACTGCTCCAACTCATTTATCAGGTGCCTTGGAAAGTTGCCTTTTTTGTTGTTGTTTTTTTGAGACAGGGTCTCACCCTGTCACCTAGGTGGGAGTCCAGTGGTGGGATCATGGCTCACTGCAGCCTTGACCTCTTGGGCTCAAGCAATCCTCCTGCCCAGCTTACAGAGTAGCTGGGACTACAGGCACACACCACCACACTCAACTAAATTTTCTTTTCATTCTTGAAGAGAAAAGTCTCACTATGTTGTCCAGTCTGGTCTTGAACTCCTGAGCTCTAGTAATCCCCCTAACTCTGTCTCCCAAAGTGGTGGGATTACAGGTGTGAGCCACTCTGTCAGGCACAAGGCTGTCTTTCTTTCTTTTCTTTTTTCTTTCTTTTTTTTTTTTAGCAAGGGCCTAGAACAAAAGATAACTCTCCATGTTCAACATGGAGTCAAAGTGACCTTTAACCTGGGCTATGTGAAACAGCAAGTCCCATTGAACTGGAGGTATCCCTAGTCCATAAGAATGGTGTGTACACATTTGTTAAGCCTCACTCAGAGGGTTGCAGCAGAGGATCCAGAGCCCTGCAGCCTGGCCTTACCATCCGCAGCAATTTCTGGGTATAGCAGTGGAAGTGGTACTAGCAGCAACTATCAGCATCCTGCCCTGGAGTGTCAGGGTAATGGCTGCAGCCCCTGATGGCAGCAACAGTGGCAGCTGTGGCCTCACTGAGCTGTGCTGTGGCATTTCTATCTGTGTTTCTGGATGCATGGATTCCTAGACATGGTTCTTGAACTCTCCTAAATCTTCTATGGACTCTTCAATATTTGTACAAATTCCTTTACAGCTTAGGTCATCAGAGTTGGTTGCTTGTTACAAAGAATAGAAACACTGAGAACTGGTAATGATCATCCCTTCCCAGCTGCTAGAAGAGCTCCCAAGAGGGCAGAAATAGAGTTGCCTCAAGACTGGGTCAAAGTTTGCTGTGTGTGCAGCCAGAGATTTGGATTAAAGAGGGTAGGGAGCATAGCAAATAAAAAAAAAAAATCACACAATTAAAGATTTTCAGGGTTTTGTGGACTCTTAGAATCATATTGTTTAATGCCCTCATTTTTCACGCAAAAAATGAATCTCCCAGAGATGTTAACCCTTTGCTGATATTCCCATGAGTGCTCAGGGTCTAAGTATAAGACCCATGTCTCCTTTTCTCCATGCAAGAGCATTCTGCCCTCCAGCCTCCCAACTCCTGAGCTGTTTTTTGTTTGTTTGTTTGTTTACCTCTGTAAACACACAAATGGAGGGGACTTTTCCCTTGATAGTTTTATTAATCTTAGGGGACTCGGTTGAATATTATCCAAATGGATGTCATTCCCCTTATGCCTCAAAGATAATGGTTTTGCATGTTTCTCAGTAGCTATCAGACTCTTTATAGACTTCTTGAACAATATGATGAAGGACTTCTAACATTTTTCAGTAACGATCATTGGGTCAAGGATCTATCAAGGAGTTAATCAGAAAAGTTATTAATTAGCACATTTCCAGTGGCACTATTGCAACTGATCCATAACATGGCACATGAAGGGTATGTGAAGTTTAAAAATCAATGATCAATCAACAACCTTGTTTTTTTCTGGATCAATTGCATTGAAGTTTTACTAAAGGAATCTTAGATTACTAATAATCAGTCCAATAGTCCTAAGTACAAGCTAACCAAAGTATGTCATATGTACTTACGAAAAAGCAGCTAGAATCTCCCCATGAAATTTTGTAAATATATTTCAAAGCATAAATCTTTCTGTTCAAATTGAAATAGCTATATTGTTTAATTTTAGTTTTAAATAGCAAGAGCAATTAGTCCACTAAAGGAACTAATTGCTTGGAAATTTTCATATTTAAACACAAAGCCATTTCTAAATGACAGGATTGAATGTAATTTTAAACTCGAAACAATGATCTTTCAAAGTAAAGCAGTAAAACAAAGGTTTCAAACACTTCAAGAAAAGAGTAAAAGTACTTGATTTTGCTTTATTTTTATAAATAAAACTGTATTACAAAGAGTGTGATTATGATCAATGCCTATTTTCAGCAACACATTTCTTACAAACAACCACAGGATTCTAGACACACATGATAATTCAAAATACATTTGAAATGATTGGGCGTTTTTCATGCAATCTACTCCTAAAGATTATGATTATTTTCAGAGCTGCAGAATTATAAAATAGACTTTTTTTTTTCATTCAAACTCACTCCACAACCACCATTCTATATTTTGAAAAAAATCTCAGGTTAAACACAAAAATAGAATGGATGAACATCCACATACTCACTTCTATTGGATTGCTGAAGCTTCCGAATTCTGAGCATTGCAATTGTCCTTCTGGGTGAAAAGTTGTTCATAGAAGGCCATTCCCTTCCCTTAATCAGATTTTAGAGTTTATGACCAAGAACTTTGGAGCCAGCCAGACTGGCTCAGATGTAACTGTAGTGCTAATTAACTATGTGACCTTACATAAATTACCGTACTCCTTTAAGTATCAGGGTCCTCAGCCATACAAATGATATAACAGTATAATCCATTATTCAATATATTCAATATAAGCATATTCAATATGCTTATCTTGTTTAATCCTGACAATAATGATATTATACTTAGGATTAAATAAGATAAGCATAGAAAGTAATTACTCAATTAAAAGGTGCTTAGTATTTGTATTAATATTTTATCATGAGTAAAATAACCATACATTATAAAAATTAGATAGAGGAAAGTAATTTTATGAACCTCTATTCCATGAATCATGGTAAAATAAAGTAACAAGTACAAGAAACTGCTAACAAGAGATAGTTAGAATGACCCTATAGGGTAAGCAAGCCTAATTTGCTCATTAACTTCCTAAGAATTACAAGGTGTCTAGGCAGAGGTAAACAGTCTTAGGAGGAAAACTAGGCAAAAGGGAACGTTGATCTACTCCACTACTTTGTCAAGACTACTTAGAAAGAGTTGTTTACAGTAGCTAGTTTTTAACATTTGATGATGTCAGGCTAGATTCAATAAAAATTGCATTACTTAATGAATAGCATGCTTTTTTACAAATTTTGAACTCATTCTGAAATTAGTCTGAAGATACAGAGCTCAGCCAATGCTATGCAATCTGCAAATTCAAATATTGAACGACTTGGTATTTGGAATATCCTTAAAAGCAATTAATTCTTTACAACTTTTTAAAATAAGAAAATCAAAGTTATTTCAATGTATTTTAGGGTTAGAAAAACTAGACATAGATACCTACAGGCAAAAAAAAAAAAATTATAGACACAGACCTTAAAATAAAATCAAAATGGATTGTAAATCTAAATGTAAAAATGCAAAATTCTAATCAAACAGGAGAAAGTCTAGGCAACTTTTGATTTGGTGATAACTTTCTGGATACAACAAAAAAAGGAAGAACCATGAGACAATAATTGTCAAGTCAGACAATATTAAAAGTGAAAATTCTGCTCTGTGAAGACATTGTTAAAAGATTGAAAAGACAAGTCGCATGCTGAGAGAAGAATTCTTGGAAAACATGCATCTGATAAAGGATTAGTATTTGAAATATGCAAATAGCTCAACAATAAGAAAACAAGAAATCCAATTAGCAATAGGCAAAAGACACCATCCCAAAGAAGATATACAACAGCAACTAATCATAGGAAAAGATGTTGGACTTCATATGTTAGCGGGTAGATGCAAATTAAAAGTACCGTGAGAGTCCACTATACACTTACTAGATTGGCCAAAATCCACAGTACAGACAACACCAAATGCTGATGAGGATGTGAAGCAACAGAAACTCTCATTCATTGCTGGTGGGAATACAAAATGTTATAGCCACTTTTAAAGACAGTTTGGCAGTTTCTCGCAAGGCTAATCAAAAGCTTACCATAAAACCCAGCAATCACGCTCCTCAGTATTTTTCCAAATAAGTTGAAAACTTCTGTCCACACATAACCTGCACAAGAAGTGTTTAAAGAGCTTTATTCATAATTAACAAAAGCTAGAAGCAACCGAGAAGACCTTAAGTAGATAAATGATAAACAGATATTGGTACATGCAGACACTGGAATATTATTCAGCACTAGAAGAAATGACCTGCACAGCCATGAAAAGACAGGGAGGAACCTTAAATGCATATGATGAAGCGAAAGAAGCCAGTCTTCAAAAGCTGGAGACTGTATGAACCAACTCTATGATATTCTGGAAAAGACACATCTATGGAGGCAGTAGAAAGGTCAGTGGCTGCCAAGGGTTAGGGGAAGGCTGGAGGAAGTGGTAGACTACTGAGGATTTGTAGGGCCGTGGAACGATTCCGTACAACACTATAATGGTGGATCCATTGCAGGATGCATAGAATGTACAGCAAAAATAAAGTGAACTTCAATATAAGCTGTGTGCTTCAGTTAGTAATAATATATCAATATTGCCTCCTCAGCTGTAACACATGTACCACATGAATGCAAGATTTTAGTGAAAAAGAAACTTGAAAAATGGAAAGAATGGGAACTCTACTTTCTGTGAAATTTTTCTATAAATCTAAGACTTCCATAAAAAATGAAGTCTATTTTTTGACAAAATAGTATGTTTTTATAGAAGTCAAGGCAATTATGTAATTCTATTCATATATTCAATATGTTATACATGTGATTAACATTGCTTTAATGACTACATACCAATCATTTACATTTTAAAAAATTAAATTAAAGTTATTTATTATGTATTTATTATCTTTATAAAATTTGACCATGCATAAGGATAACAATTGCATTAAGTTGCATGAAATAACGCAGTCCAGTTTTCTTTCATTTCTTCCTATTGGATTTGAAAATTATATTTAGTAAGTTACAGTTTTAGTTTATAAGGAGAATTATGAAAATGACTTTGATTTTTAAAATGGTATTTAGTCAACCAGAAATGCCAAGGAATGACATTCTTAGTTGAAATCAGCTTTTTAGAGTACTAAAAAAGGATTTAATTTATTTTAGTTTTGTATGGTTTTCGTAGAGCTTTTTTAGTATTATGTAGTTCATAATTTTTTATTATTTTTACATTAGGTAGGAATCTAACAGGAAAAATGATTATTTTATTTCTAAATTGAAACAGAAATAATTTGGAGCTTCTCAACTCAAAAGTGCTTTCAGGTATGTTTAGCAAATCAATTTTAAGTCTGAGCTCTTTCATGTTACTTCCTGATAAAAGCAAGCACTAGTCACGTGAACTGTGTGCAGTGATGTGCACACAGGACTAACTGGGAATTTTGATAACATATAGTTTCTGATTTGGTGGGTCTGGGGAGAAGTTTAAGGTTCTGGATTTCTAATAATCTCCCAGGTTATTCTGATGCTGTTGTTCTGCAGACCACACATTAAGAAGCAAAGTGTTGCCTCAAACTTGTTACCATATGGAGAGAAAATAGGAGAAACATGTGAACCATACCTGAATATGTTACTTAAATGTTTATTTATCCGTGTAGACATTTGTATTACTTCTCCCATTAAAAGGAAAGACCCAGATAACAATAATCATCTATCCATCCTTCCACCTATCATCTATCCATCCTTCTAACCATCTATTCATCAGTCCATCCTTCTATTCCTAATCCATCCATCCTTCCATCCATCACCTATCCATATGTCCATCCATTCATCCATCCCTCCCTCCATCCATCCAAGATATACCTATTGAGTCTTTTCCATGTATAAAAGACTATCAAAAGCCCAGGAGTAGAAGTCCATATTGTAGTAAACCATAGAGTCTGAGAGGGGAAAATATCAGATGACTCAATCTCATTCTTTTTATGGCTGAATAGTACTCCATTGTGCATATATATCACATTTTCATTTTTTAGCTTTTTTTAGCTTTTTCTTTGAGATGAAGTTTCACTCTTATTGCCCAGGCTGGAGGGCAATGGCATAATCTCAGCTCACTGCAACCTCTGCCTCCCAGATTCAAGTGATTCTCCTGCCTCAGCCTCCCAAGTAGCTGGGACTACAGGCCTGCACCACCATGCTCGGCTAATTTTGTATTTTTAGTAAACTCGGAGTTTCTCCATGTTTTTCAGACTGGTCTTGAACTCCTGACCTGAGGTGACCCGCCCGCCTTGGCCTCCCAAAGTGCTGGGATTACAGGCATGAGCCACGGCGCCTGGCCCCTTTTTTAACTTTTATTTTAGGCTCAGGGACACATGTGCAGATTTGTTACATAGGTAAGCTCATATCACAGGAGACTGATGTATAGATTATTTCATCAGGTACTAAGTCTAGGATCCATTCGTTATTTTTTTCTGCTCCTTTCCCTCTTCCCACCCTCCACTCTCAAGGAGGCTCCAGAGTGTGTTGTTCCTTCTTATGGTCAGTTTCAAGCTAGCACCTGTTTCACCAGCTTACAAAATTATTGAGCATTCAGCTCTGTGCTCTTGCAGGACTATCCAGGCTAGACCCCATCCCCACTGGGAAACCTGTCAAGGGGGAGGTAGGAAACCACGGACCAACACAAGACACTAAAGACTGGTGGCTGGAGGAAGAGCTAATGCAGTGGTGCTCAAATGCAGCAAAGCATAAGATTTGATAGACATTTTTAAGATTGAGGAAATCTGGCAACTGATTGAATTTTTTTAACAAAGATAAGTCATGGAAAAGTACCAATTTTATCACTTGAAAGGTTAACTGGATGATGGTGTCTGTGATTGTGATTCAACATAAAAGAGCAGACATTTGTGAAAAGAAGAATTCAGTTACATTTCAGCACCCTAAATTCCTTAAACACAGCTGTGGGGCTTGGCTTGGGAGACACCAGGCTACAGATGCTTTCCTATATAACCAAGGTATAGATATGTTAACTATTCTACAGAATCATCTACCCAGGAATTTTATAAGCATTTAACAGAACACATTCAATGAAGTATGTCTTTCTTCCTACAGGTAAATTGACCCTATTCTTTATATTCTGGTTTAAAATTAATAGCATAATTTTCCACTAACCTCCCAAAGTATGTCTCGAAGGTGTTTTTGGGTCCTTTATCTCCCAGTTCTCAAATATTATTACTTCCTTTTATTCTGTAAGTAAAATCGTCATGGATTTACTCTCAAGTATGATTTTAAAAATCACTCATTTCTGCTGTAACAAGTAGCTGTGACCTGAGTACCTTCCCTAATAATTCATTTTTTATATTTCTGCCACAGTTAACTTCTTTTAAATGTCATGATATCCATCTTTAATAAGTTGTATTATTGGGAGCATGACAAGACTGTGGCCAGAAGGATGAAGCAGCTGGAAATTGAGGCACTGAGGAAGGGTTAAGAAATACAAGGTTTTGGCATGGAGAAGAGAAACCTGGAGAGGGGAACATGCGGTAGTTGTTTGTCATCAAGCAGGAAGAAAGTGTTGTCGGGAAGAGTCTTCAGTCTGTGTGTCCCAAAAAGTAAACTCAGAAATCACTAGGGAGGCAATGGCAAAAATGAGTTTAGTTTTGTGCCAGGGGGAACCTCCATTGAAGCAACTCAGATGTGGATGGAGATGCCTTGGTGCTGGAGGCAGGTACAGTACTGGCTATCACCCTGAGAGTAATTTTAAAAGGAATTCTAGCTGTTAGGAAGCACTGGGCTGGGGGATCTTTCAAAGACCTGTTAAATGGAGGGTTCTATCATTCTCTGAAGTGAATGTTCTCTACAAACCTATCATTCTTCCCTAATGTTCACTTTTTCCCAATGACTGAGTTTTGCAAGCCAGTAACACTAAAGAGGAAACATTTATATTCTCTTCGGCAATAGAGTTATGTCGAATAAAAGGCCTCAATGCTAACAGAGAGAATATGTGCTTCCTACTTTGGTACACACAGAGAACTCACTAGTTCTAAATTTAGAAGTAAGCTTTAGTGTTGGAGGGACTCCAAGTTTGACTAATACATTTGATGATGTCCTTGTTAGAAAAAAAAAGAAAATATCATGATGGAGAATTCTATTTTTCTAGGTTGGTATGTGTGGATGGACAGGGAAAAACACATGCTCTTTTCCATGCGCTAATTCCATCTGTTCACAATTATTGAGTAGGTGTGCCAATCGAATGATGCTCAGTACACAGTAGGTATGCAATGGGTGCTTTTAGTCTGGTAGTATTTATAGTTCCTACTTGGCAGAGATAAATCCCTTAGCTAATTCTCAGAGCGTCTGGATTTAAACCACTGCTCTATTTTTCTCCAGGGCAAGCTGCCTGGTAACGAGACACTGGTCAACTACAAGGTGTCATTTTGTTTCGACAAAGTCTATTGAACACCTACTAGGTGTAAGTAAACAAAGATAAACATAAAGAAATTAAAAAACAAGTCAGCAAAGGTAACCAAGATGCTGCATTTAAGAATCTGCTCTCAAGGATCTGGGTCTTGGCAGAAAGACACATTTGAATAAGTAACTTAGTATCATTATCAGTGCTCAAAAAGCCTGTTATTTAGTATAATTCTTTTCTAGGAATCTTAAAAAACCACTGCATAAGGCTGGGCGCGGTGGCTCAAGCCTGTAATCCCAGCACTTTGGGAGGCCGAGACGGGCGGATCACGAGGTCAGGAGATCGAGACCATCCTGGCTAACACGGTGAAACCTGGTCTCTACTAAAAAAAAAAAAAAATACAAAAAACTAGCCAGGCGAGGTGGTGGGCGCCTGTAGTCCCAGCTACTCGGGAGGCTGAGGCAGGAGAGTGGCGTAAACTCGGGAGGCGGAGTTTGCAGTGAGCTGAGATCCGGCCACTGCACTCCAGCCTGGGCGGCAGAGCGAGACTCCGTCTCAAAAAAAAAAAAAAAAAAAAAAAACCACTGCGTAGACAGTTCAAAATTCTCTAAACTACCTTGCTTAGAAGCATTCAATAACTTTAAATAAAGTATTTCAGTGTAGAGCAGCGCTTTACCACAAATTTTCTCTCCATGAATATCAAAATAAATAATTAAAAATAATGTCTGAAGCTTTATGTATTTTAAAATTAATAATAAAAATGTTAAATGTCAAAGTATATGGATTTAATATGTTTAAAATATTAATTTTTAATTCTATGCCCCCAAAATCACGACAATGTTTCCTATAGGGAATACTAAACCATAGCGATGTTCCCGTCATAATTCATTAGGCTAGCTCTCCCTCCACTGTTAACAGCAGCAGGAGTGCACCAGCAGGGAGAAATGGCAACGTGGAATGGTCAACTACACACGTATGCTGTGGTGCCCACTCCTGCACCCTCTGATGAGGAGAAGCTGGGTGAAATAGTGGGGCAGATGACGTGTAGTTACAAGCTAAATAACCACTGGCATCACCCTAGGGTGCCACCATCCCATGTTTTCCTCTTCCTCCTCTCTCTGACTCTCTTATTAACTTGACTGTAAAGTGGGTGGACATCCCATTAGAACTCTGCTTTACAAACTGATATTGACAGAAACTTTTTCACACTGTACTCACTCAGATGCATGGGCAGTTGTGTTTTAGACGCTGTTAATTTGTTAAGAGAGTTGGCAATGGTGGTTACTCCGGATCACTACACTGAAACAGGAAAAGATACACACAACAAAATCTAGAGATGGGTAAAAAGAATAAATATTCATGTATACTATTCTTTTTTTCCTAAAAAAAAAAACAAAACACTTAACGGTTTGATAGGCCTACATGAACTGGCCTTCTAGTATGTGGCTAATCATCATTTGATAATACTTAGAAACTAAAAATACTAACGAATCATTGAATGTTTCTCCATCTATTCAAATCTATAAGTTCCTTTAATACATAAAGGAACTTTCCCCAGGGAGGTTTTTGACTTCTTTCTTTAGTCAATTCTTTAAAAATGCTACAGTTTTTACCATGAATGCAAATATCTTATGTATTATTTTATTTTCTAATTTTTTATTGTTAGTGAAGATAAATATTATTAGTTTTTGTAAATTGGTCATTGTAAAGTGACCTTGATAAACTATTGTGTTTATTTTAATATTAATAATTGATTTTTTGGCTTTTCTTTGTGGATGATCATATCATCCACAAAGAATAACTATTGTAATTCTTTCTTTCCAGCATAGCAGAAGTGATCGTGAACATTTTTGTCTAGTTTCTAGTCATAAAGAAATATGTCAGAAGTTTTGCATAATGTCTAATTATGATAGTTTTATGATATGTAACCAAATTAAGGAATTTCCTAAATCTAATCATGAGAAAATATCTGTCAAAACCAAATTGAGGGATGCCCTACCAAATAATTGGCCTCTGAGTTGTAAGAACTGTGAGGGTCTGAGATTTTACTCTGCTTAAAAGCTAAAATTTTAGCTTGCTACAATGCGATGGATGCCGGCGGAAGACGTTAAGACTCCTAGGTCAGAGACAAAGACTTCATTACACACAGCAGTCACAAGTTGGTTTCCTAAGATCATTTCCCATAAAGCAGCACAAACAAGACCAGTAACACCTGGACATGCAGCAGGTTGCTTTACCAGAGGAACCCTGGGCTCAGGGAACCTGAATCTTTTGTTAGGTTGATGCAAAAGGAATTGCAGTACAATGGGCAGTAAGTATGTCCTGAGGGAGAAACTATTTATCTTCCAAAACTATTTGCTAAACAATCATCTTTAAATTGATAATCTGGAACAAAAGTAGTCAGTGTCTTTCCTTGCAAGATATGCAGTAACCAAAGAAACCCTGGAGAACAGTCATCCTGCAGTCAACTTCAAATCATCAAAATCAAGAAAATCAAGGGAAGTATGAGGAACTCATCCAGACCAAAGAAGCCTAAAGAGAATTGATAAACTAAAATCAACCTGTGATCCTGAGCTGGCTCCTTTTACTATGATAAACATTGAAACAATTGGAGAAATTGGGCCTGAGGGTTAGATACAGTAATGCGTCAATGCTGACTTCCTGACTTTGAGGATTATGAGCAGTGAGGTTATGTAGGAGGATGCCCTTGCTTGTAGGAAAAAGATACTAAAGTACTTGGTGGTGATGGGTTCCCAGCTGACAACTTTATCTCAGATGGATCAGGGTAGAAAAAGGACTTTTTTTTCTATCCTTTTAGTTTTTCTCTAATTTTAGGATTGTTTCAAAGTAACCTGGGATTCTGAGGCTTTGGGGAAAAGTAATGTTTTGATTAGCATATCAATGTATGTATACTTTTATTAGTTTATGCAAGCTTCAATGTCTTCCTAAACAATTTTTATCTACATATATTAAAATGTTTATCTATGTAATTGCTGTATTAAATATATTGCTGTATTATTTTATTTTCATTGTTTCCAATTATGTTTTTGATGTTATTTCTCTTTTTCCACTATTTGCTTCATTTATTGATATATCCTCTCTTTTTCTGAAAAGATGAGTTTTTGAGTCCTGATAAAATACATTGAGAGGTATCAGCTTAACTATACTTCTACTTTCACTTATATTTGGACACATAGTGTTTAATTATTAGTCCATATTAAATATGCTATAATTTTTCTTTTGATTTCCTTTGAATCCAATGGTAATGTAATAACATTGTTTTTTTGAGTCATTTGAAAGTGTTTAAGCTACCTTTTATTTAAAACGGAGTCATGTTACTGACTTACTGGAGTTTTTTGGAAAGTTGCTTTGTGGTTATTACATCACTAATTTTTATAAATGTCCAGAAACTTTTTTTCTTTGTGACCTCTAGAATTTTACATATATGCCTATTTATACAGTCACAATAGTACAAGTTTATAAATTATGTTATGTATATATTCTACATTTTTGCTTATTTTTGTCTTCTTAATCTATAAGTTTTTAAGGGAAGAGTATCATAAATTACATTTGCTATTTTTCTGCCTATTTCTATAAGTCTCTCAGGTCTTGTAAATATTTGTACATGTATTGATGTTTAAACTGATTATGTCTTTAGATCTATTTTTTTACCAGTATGTAATATTTTTTGTTATTTAGCTTTCAGTGTTACTTGTTTGCTTCCATTATGTCAAATCTTGGTGGATTTTAAAAATCAAACCTGATTTTTCTTTGTTATATTGAGACATATGTTTCTCACCTACTTTATATTTTGCATTGGATGTTCTTTCTTATTTTGTCTTCTTTTCAACTTTGTATTGGATACATCTTTTTCCTTTAGTTTAAAAGTCATAAGACCTATTTTTATTCTTGTTTAACTTTAACATAAAAATTATATTGAGGCTTAAATATCCTTAGAATTTTGGAGATATATTGTTATGTATATTTTTCCTTCATTACAAATACACTAGTGTGTTCTCATGACAAATTTATTTCATCCACACACACATAATCCTATACCACGTGGCTATACCTACGTTTCTTTTTCTAGCTCCTTCAGAATTGCTAGGTCGCTTCACATAGATAGGTAGGTAAGCAGGTAGATAGATAGATAGATAGATAGATAGATAATAGAGGATAGAGATTTGCCATTTGTTTAAGGGAATTGGCTATGAAGTCTATAGCTTGGTAGGCTGGAAATTGGCAAGAGTTGATGTTGCCATCTTGAGTCCTAAATTCTGCAGGGCAGGCCAGGCAGGCTGGAAACTCAGACAGGCTTTCTATGATGCAATCTTGAGACAGAATTCCTCCTTTAGGAAACCTCAATTATCACTCTTAAGTCCTTAAACTGACTTCATAAGTCACAACCACATTATGAAGGCTAATTTGCTTTACTTTGCCTACTGATTGTAAATGTTAATCACATTTGAAAAACAAAAACAAAAACCTTCACAGCAATATCTAGTCTAGTGTTTATCCAAACAACTGGGCACCAAAGCCCAGTCAAGCTGCATAAATGTAACCATTGCAGATGTTGTGAATACATTTTTTTAATCTATCTCTTCTTTGGACAAAAAGATAGATTTTAATAAATTTAATTAATCTTATTTTCTGTATATTTTGGCTAAATTCTTATGAATTTATTTTTCCTTTTATTTGAAAATGTCTTCGAAAATGTTTCTCAAATTGATTTTAAAAAGTGATATTTCAAAGGTATGGCCGAGAACACAAGTGCTCTGGCTTTATTTTACATAACAATTTGGTTAGCTAAAACATTACAGATTCAAAATTTTACATTCTCCAAGTTAATTTTAAAATACGACTTAATTGTTTTCTTGCATCTAGTGATATCAATATGACGTTTCCCTTTGCAGGCAGTCTGCTCTGTATCTTTGAGTGCATTTAAATGATCCTTGCAGCACATATTCCTCACTTTATTAGAAAGTGTACATGTGCAGGTTTTTTTCAATTCTCTGTACTACATTTCATCAAATGACTTTCTTTTTTCTTTCGAACAGGGGTTTTCAAAGTTGGTCTCTAGAATCTTCAGTTTTGTTGTAATCACAGTCTCCTTCCCCACACCACATCCACTGAGTGGGAATCTCTAGGCCTGGCAGTCCCAACTGCCTCTAGGTGATGTGGACAGCTTGTTTCAAGTTGGAACACCACTGTTGTAAAACATAAAACCTTTCATCATGCTTCCTTTAAATATGCCCTCTTCTCTTTTAGTTTCTCTTGTTTTATAGGACTCCTGTTATCCAGATGTGGATGTTTCTGCATGTCAATGTTTACCCTTTTCTGCTGTTTTATCCGAGGATTCCTCAGTTGAATCTTTGTACTTCATCATTCTTCAGCTGTGCTTATCTTACTTGTTTTTCCCCGTTTTTTTTTTTTTTCTTTTCACTTCTTCCCCTTTTTCTTTATTGTTTTTTTTTGTTGGTTTTTTTTTTTTTTTTTTTTTTTCGGTTTAAAAAAAATCCTCCTTTATCCTTTTAAAGATTTTGTTTTAATTTTAAAATTCTTGTCAATTACAACAATTCAGGTTTCCATGTTATATGTTGCTTCATTTGTTGTCATTTGATCACGGTTGTAATCCGAGCACTACGGTCATTTGACCTGTGAACTCTTTTTCTCTCAGATGGCACCTCCCAGGTCTGGTAATGAGTCTTGGGGGAAGGCCAAAGGACAGGCCCAGGTTTATGTGCTTCTGGTGAGACTAATTACAATGGAGAGGACGTGGCCCAAGCAGTTGGCCAACAAACGCAGACCTCTGTTGATAACTTATCTTCATTACTGTGTGCCAGTCTAGCCAGTGTTTTATTTTTAAATTGCAATGGAATGCAGGATTGGCAGGCAATTTTTGATTTTTAGTTTGCATTCTGCCAGGTTTTGTGTTTGTGTTTAGCAAATGCAAAACCTAACAGCTCTCATCTCTTACCTGTGCCACATAAAACAGCTGCCAAGCGATGCGCAGCTGAGACTCTGTCTGCACTATCACGATGTCACACGGTGATCATCCTGCACACTTGTGTGTATATTCAGGTTTGTCTTCCCAATGTAGAATAGATAATCCATGAGAGCAAAGAAGAATTTGTCTGATTTCTTTAACATTCTAAACCTAGTGACAGGTGCAGCAAGGAGTACATAGATAGTTTTAGAGGTTTTGAAATTGTTTTTATTAAATGAATACGTGACAGAACTTTTGCAAAACTATCTTCACACTATTGTCTCAGTACATTTAATGATGACTAGGTTTTATCCTCTGTCTTACCTATTTTATGTTAGAGGGTGGTAAAAAATCCAATATTTTGGTATCTATTAAGGCAAATGAAGATCCCATGAGTGATGAGATATTATGACTGTCTTATCTCTAAGTGTTCAGCAAAATATCTGATATACAGAAGACTGTTAAAATATGCAATTTATGACACATTATTAAATATTACTTCTTCAATTTAATATAGAATTGTTGACCAATAATCATTACAAATTGTGTTTGTGCAGAGGAACGTCCATGGGCTTATAGGAACATCCATAATCTCCGTGAAGTTTGTTCTTTTTATAAATAACTTTCTTGTTTAATATTGTTTGTTATATTATCAAGTCCTTCACTTGAGGTTACTTTGGGAAATGAATGGTGCAACCCTGTTCAGTGCATGTCACACTCAAAGCAGAAATATGTCTATGGTACTCTTCATTCTTCCTTATAAAATGTAAGGCCAGAAACTGCTATGTATATGACTGGCTTTGGGTGCAGTTTTAATTGGTTCATGAAACCCATGGTTGAAAATATTTATTGTTTATTCAAAAGTTTTATGCCTTTCTAGACAGTGACTGAGAAGGCAGACAGGCAGAACACACTGGAAACAGGTCCTAATTATCATGATTATTACAACACAAGGAAGCCCAGTGGCTCTGATGGAGAAGACAGCTCTTGTATCTTCCTTTAGGAATTCAGTGGCATGTTTAACATTTACAACTTGGGAGCCACTTTTTTCTCAACATATAGAAAATTCTGTATTGATGCACTTTGGACATAGAAAACCTGTTCATATATCTTCAATATGTCGGTGATTTATTGAAAGGAATAAAATACTTATTAATCATTTGAGTTCAGGATATGAAATAATTTTTCAACATGTCCAGATGAGCCTGTCCAGTTAAATTCTGTCATCAATTGCAGGCAATGGTAGAGACTTGGCCTTGAGTGTCAATCTGTCTTCAGACACAGTTTTAATTTCAGGTTCCACCAGTGTATCAGTGGCTTGACAATGAATTATGAGTTTCCCACTCTTAGCTGGACAAGTTACTCACAACATTTTTTGTAACATGACCCAATTCTGGAGGAATGATTTTAGATAAATGTGATTTTTTTAATGAAAATAAAAATATATTTTCTTGCATGTAGAATGAGCCACATGACATATAAAACGGGAATTGTATACATTGTGCATTTCTTTCTTTGACAATCTTGCAATGAATTCTAGAATTCAGTTGTGTAATGAAGAAGTATCTTTCTACTAATGATTCCATAGACCAAGGCAACCCTCATAGTCGCTTTACTCCCAAAGTGACAGTTTACATGGTCAGGATGCTCTTAAATACACAATATGATCGCTTTAGAACACTGAAAAGAGAATCAACTAAATGTGTTGCCCAGGTTGGGTGCAGTGGCTCATGCCTGTAACCCCAGAACTCTGGGAGACTGAGGCAGGTGGATCACCTGAGGTTGGGAGTTCGAGACCAGCCTGATCAACATGGTGAAACCCTGTCTCTACTACAGTCACAAATATTATCCAGGTGTGGTGGCAGGTGCCAGTAATCCCAGCTACTCAGGAGGCCGACACATAAGAGTCACTTGAATCCGGGAGGTAGAGGTTGCAGTGAGCCAAGATCATGCCACTACACTCCAACCTGGGCAACAGAGTGAGACTTTGTCTCAAAAACAAACAAACAAAAATATGTTTTCCAACACTGAGAAGAATACAAAAAATAAAACAGCAAGATTATTTTTAAGGAAGGAAATTTCAGGTAACTATGTTTTAATGACTATCCACTCTAATATAAATCAGCAGTTAAAAGTATTTAAAAATGAAACAATTGATGCTGAATAGTGTGAGGAAAGTTGAGGCTATGTCAATGAATACCAGTGTGACCATGAGGCGACAGAAATGGAGACTCTAAATGTGTTTGTGCATTATGCCTAGGTTTATGCAAACCTCATAGAGGTATTCAGTGTCATTTAGGGGTGAAATTAGATTATGAATGTGCAGAATTCAAGATATTGTCTTGTGTATTGTAAGTACCCCAAATAGGGGAGCTCTTATTGTAGTTACTGTTGTAATAAATTATTTTAGATACTGTTTAATACTTAGCAGTTCAAGTAACTCCATATGAAAATGCCTTTTCTGAATATCATTGCTTTATGAAAAGATACTGATTCTAAACCAGTGGGTCTCAACTGAGGCTGATTTTGCCCCTACAGGGTACATTTGGCAATGCCTGGAGACTTTTTGACTTTCATGATGGTTAAGGGCTTGTTATAGGCATCTGGTTGGGGGAGGCCCAGGATGCTGTTAAACATCCTCCAAGGCACAAGATAGCCCCCTCTCAACAAAGAATGATCCTGCCCATGGTGTCAATGGTGCTGAGGTTGAGAAATCCTGTTCTAAACCATTTATGTGATTTTCTTGTTTTGTTTAGTTGTTGTGATAATTGAGAAACAGCAATAATAAAAACTGGAATCTGCCATTTCAGTTCTTCACCCATCCCCTCATCACTGCTGTAGCTAAACAGAAGCCGTGAGCAAGAAGACGGAAGAAAAGAATTCTTACAGAGACAAGACGTAAGAGGAAAGAAGAGAAGGTAATGAGTAAACAAGATGACTGGCAGAAAAAATTGATTAATGTCTCTCATTCCAGTTTACTATTGTGAAAGAACGGGTTGAACCTGCTCTTAAAAATTTAAGAAGCTGGTCGGGCGCGGTGGCTCATGCCTGTAATCCCAGCAGTTTGGGAGGCTGAGGCAGGCAGATCACTCAAGGTCAGGGGTTCAAGACCAGCTTAGCCAACATGGTGAAATTCCATCTCTATAAAAATTAGCCGGCATGATGGCAGGTGCCTGTAATCCCAGTTACTAGGGAGGCTGAGGTGGGAGAATCACTTGAACCTGGGAGGTGGAGGTTGCAGTGAGCCAAGATTGCACCACTGCACTCTAGCCTGGGTGACAGAGCGAGACTCCATCTCAATAAATAAATAGATAAATAAATAAAAAGCAAAAACCCAGAAATACTAATAGGGCTCCACACAAATAGGATGTCACAACCTAGTCTAAAGGAAGGGAGTCTAAAGGAACAAGTAGTCTACAGGGAGTCTAAAGGAATGTGGAACCCATGGGAATGTACATAGAACTCATAAATGTAGATACCAATGGGACCAAAAAGGTGATTGTTTTTAAACTGTTCCTGCCCAAGTATACTATAATCCATTCCACATTGAAGGGAGAATGAAAACTACTTTCCAAGCTCCTCTGTAATGTCTTAGTTTTATAATTGCCCTACTAGAGATTGGAAATTTGCTCACTGACTGTTCAATCATTCTCAGTTTTCCTGTTTGAGGGAACAAGCCCCTCCAAGTATTGTCAGAGGTAGTACTTGTCGTGCGAGTAACAATTGGCACGTGGGTTTTTGCCCGGAGCATGAGTAGGACAGATTGGAAGCACTGTCTCTGTATGGAATGCTGCATTTGCAAGGTCTGTTCCAGGTCGCTTGTGCAGACAGCTGTCTTAGCTGGGATTTTCCACATTGATTTATAAAGTTGAATACTATTAGCTGCAAGTTAGAATATATTTTTAACAAAGGTCACTTATGTAGTAGGAAATGGTAGACATATAAGAACCAAGAGCAGAACAGAGGCATACGGGTGAGAAACAATCTTAAACCGTGTGTAATTGTCATGCCCATGGCCACCCTCGGCTGGGGGCAGGTCGTGTTCATCGTCCTACAGAGAAGGAAGCGAGGGCCGGGATGTTCTGGAAACTTACCTGCAGGCACACAGCTAATAAGAGGCAGACTTCCCTTTGAGGTTTGTGCAGCCATGGCCAGGCTTTGTGTGGCTGGGCCATGCTGCCTTCTCCAAGCAGCACGGACCGAGCTTAGTCCTCTGAGATGGAGAGAGAGAGGGTGGCTGAGTACATGGAGGTTGGAGGCTGGAGGAGAAGGGAAGCAAAATCTCCCATCTGAAGTAATCCCAAATGTGGAGAGCAGCACGTGGCCATCAGAGCACGGGCCTGCAGAAGACGGGACACAGGGCGGAAGGTGACCCCGGCGGAGGCGTTTGTGCTGCAGCAGTGGGGCCCGGCAGCAGCTTAGGAGGCCCCTCAGAGAGCAACAGAGACAGTGGGAGACAGCAGCTCATATCCAGGATGAGGGAGCCAAGTTCTGTGGTTTGTGCCTGGGGTACCACTTCCCTGTGCCTCCTCAGAACAACAAGAACAATGTACGCCAGGGCTATGGCTCATGTCAGTGAAGCCTTAGGTTCAGAGGGTCCAGAATGTAGACACTAGGGGGGATTTTACACTGTGTTAAGTTATGGTGTGGGGTAGATGGGAGAGGAGCCCACGTGGGGGCTTTAAGGATCCTTCAACACAGTCCAGGAAGTTACACTCAGAGGAGCCTGGAGCTAGGGGCCCCACTCAAGGCCAGGGACAGGGATGGGGCAGGACACACTCACAGGGCCCAGACAGGACGAATGCCCGGGGTAGGGAGGCACCAAGCCTGTGAGGCCGGGAGAGAGACAGGGAGAGACAGGGACAGAGAGGGAGGCAGGGAGAGGAAAAGAGGGTGTCTGAGAGAGCGGCACAGAGAGGGAGAGACAGAGAGGGAGAGTGAGAGATACAAAGAGACACGGAGATAGACACACAGAGAGAGACAGAG
>NW_012117433.1:665366-705154 GCF_000951035.1 Colobus angolensis palliatus | reverse complement strand
AGAGAGTGAGAGACACACAGAGACAGAGGGAGAGACATAGAAAAAGAGACACACAGGGAGACAGACAGAGAAAGAGAGAGAGACACACACAGAGAGGGAGGCAGGGAGAGGGAGAACCCGTGGGTAAGTCACTTTATTGGGGGTCAGGTGAAGTGCAACACCGAAAAGGCCTGAGAGGTTTTATCATGCTTTTGAGTGTCACTAGGTCCCAGTGTGGGAGGGCAAGAAGGGGAGATGATACCAGGGAGCACCCCACCATGCTGGGCAGGTGCCTGGTCACCTGGGCAGGGTGCTCACGGCCTTATTGTGGAAACGTGGAAGTATTAGGAAAACACGGTTTTAAAATTTACCACACATATGGACATCCACACACACCCTTTCCAGTCTTGTCTCTTTCAAAAACATTATTTGTGCTGGACTCAACAACCACGCAGTGGCCGTCCCAGCAGTGGCTCTGGTTGGAGTAGCACCTAGCCTCCATTGCGTGCTCTCAGGGCTCATATGATGCTTAGGGAAATGACCGTGATAAAAGGAACGGTGAGGGAGAGAGAAACAGAAGAGTGTGGCAAGACGCCCTCCAATTTTCCTCTTTTTTGTAGAGAGGCCGAAGGTCTATAATGCATGATTAAAACTTTAATTAAATATGCTTCAATTCTAGTTCAAAATGTAGTCTCACTATCCATTGGACACTTTAAATTCTCCAATAAGATGATAAATCTCAGTTGCCATAGAAATGTTACTCCCCGAAATGTTATTAAAAGTAGGTTTTTGTTATCTGGCAAAACTCATTATAGGGAGATTCCTTGTGAGATGAAATAAGGAAGAAGGAAACTGGCATTTGCCGAGGGACCAGGAACGCCCACTGCTGTTCCTTGTTTTGCAGGCATGGTCTCTTTTGCTTCGTTTCACCAAAATTGCAAGTGAGTTTTACCCCCCATTTTATAGTTGGAGCAACTGAAACACAGAGACAAAATATTCTGTACAAAATCACCGAGCTGAGAATGTGGGAAGCACCTAGGTCTGTGGCTTCCAAGCCTTTGAACTCAACATCACGTTCTCTCTCCAATAATCCAGAAGGGAATGGGTGATTTAGCTTCCAAAACAGAGCTGCCAAAACTTAAACATCCTATTTACTGAGAGTTGATAGGATTCTACAGAACAATAAAATCTCTACAAAAAAAAACATTAAAATGAATTGTAAAAACTACTAAATATGCTCAGGGATGTAACTTGTTTTTTTAATTACTGGGAAGTATGACATCATGGATGGACAACGTCTGCGCGCAGGTGATTTGGCTTCAATCTAAGGGAGTTGCAAGAGAAAGGAATACTGGAAATTCAATTTCTGCTTCTTTGGTGGAGCAGTTTGGTTGTTTCTCTGCCTTGAGTCCCACACTGTGACGTCATTCTAATAGAAACAGAAGAATGGCTGGCCAAATTTAGGACATGCATGAACTTTGTGATTTCATACATTTGAAATATATTCAAATCTTTAGAAGTCTGTTTGTGAACTATAAAATAAAAAAACATTACTTCCTTTTTCCAAGAAAAGTGCCTCCCAGCGTCTTCTTGGACATGATATTTCTTCTACAAAATCAGGCTTCAATGAGCTAAGTGTGAGTAAATTAGAAACATATGTACTAAATTGTCTCTGTTATAAACTCCTTTATTAAGGAAACACTCAAATGCTCTAACAATGAATACAACAATCTGAAGATTTGGGTGCACATTAAACCTGCTTAAAACTCATAATTCACCACCTTTATGGGAGTATAACTTACTAGTGTGTACCAATTCTAACGTTTAGTACTCATGTCATTAGTTCTTCTTAAAACCAAGTCTAAATGCAATTTAAGATAAAATACTCCTTTGTAGCAGTTCCTCCAAGCTAGAAAAGTTACCTCAGAATGAGAAAATAAATAAATAAGTAAATACAAACCAACACAAAAAGCAAAGCTCAAAGAGGGGAAAAAAAATCATACTTTTGATCTGGACATGTCCATTCAAGCTTTTCTGAAAGGGGAGACAGGTGGGATCGCTTTTCTATTAGAAATGGCTACCAGAATTTTTCATATTTGTCTTAGAGAAACTGAAATTGATTTATGTTTGATAAATAGCACACAACATAATGCAAATACAGAAAAAAATCTACAACACATTGTATCTAAATATCAACACTTTATCAACCCCTCAACACATCTCCCAAGGAATCTTCGCTCTGATTTATTTTCATATTATTGGGAACTGATTACAATCGTTTTCGTGTGCATTTAAAAATTCTCGTGATCCCAGAAGATTTACGTTAGAATCTTTACTTTGAGAAGATTTGGAATGACGATAGCTGCCATCCTTTCTATCTTACTTTTAAGTATTCTTTTATGCGCGATCTATAGATCTTAAAAAAATTCAAGAAGTTTTAAAATCCATAATTTATGTCTTAATTTTTACTCCATGTATTCTTATGTCAGCAGCCCCAGTATATCATAACAACTTTGGCAAACCCTGGGTTCTGTTCACCTTAGAAGGCATCTTCTCCAGGGGAATGCAGCCAGTCCTGTGTATTTCATCAACCTTCAAAGATCAGCTCTGCTTCAGTGCAGGATGACTGTGTTTTGGCAAGAAGCAATGAAGTCTTGAGTGTGTGGAGCATTTAAAAATCAATCTAATATTCCATAACAGCACCAATGACCTTTTTAGTTTTAATGTCCCCAAATAATAAAGGATGTTGTTAAACCGGATATAATGGGCTTAGCAGATTGTTTTTTCTAATTGGTGTTTTTTTGCATTTGAACTTCAACCCTGACATTTTCCTTCTGGATTTGAACACAGCATTTCCTCAAGTAGGAGCCAGAGGAACTTGAGAACCCCGGCCTTTGTGCACAGCTGTGCAACCTGGGCTTTGTCGAGACAGGAGCGCATTACCCTGACATTTAAGGAGGAAAACAAGCTACTCTGGATTGTGTCAATCTCACTTGTGATCTATTTTTGAACAATGTACTAGAAAGACATTCCCGTTCACACAGAACTAGTGATTTACCCTCTGGTGGATTCTACCCTTCCAGCTGCTTGGTGATAAATAAAGCCAGAATGGAGAGAGAGTGTAAATAAAATTAACTGTACCCAGTTGGCTCCCCAATGCTTTCATTTATGCATGCTTGTTTGATGAGGTACTTTTCAAGTCTTCTTAATTGTGATGTAAAATAAGGCCTCTGGTAATCAAAAGCTCTAAAAAAAAATCTTGGAGGGGGGAGGTTGTCCACCTTGGTTGTCCTCAAATTTTCCTTCTTGTTTTTACACTTCCCAACCTCATTACCATTTCAGTAACTCCTGGGGGTATATGGCACCATGCAAATCTGGCACTGCCATGGCCAGACAGAGAATCCAGGAGCTCTGATCCTCCCACCAATACCTACTGTGGTGTGGAAACTCTCCTGTCTTTTTTACTGAGCCAAGACAATGTTAGACAGCCTTCAAAGAAGTGCTTTAATAATTAAGAGAGAGAAAGAAATATATGCAGAAAGAGAAAGAAACAGAGACATACAAGCGGATACACACATACACACACAGAGGGAAAGAGAGAAAGCTGGACAGGAAGAAATAGAGAGAGAGCTAGAGAAATGGAGAGAGACAGATACAGAGAGAGACAGCAAGAGGGAATAGAAAGGGAGAAATGGAGAGAAATATGGAGAAGAATGGAGAGACAGAAAAATAGAGAGCAACAGAGAAGGAGAGAAAAGCAAAACACAGCAGCAATGCAGTACCACAGTACAAATTCCTAAAACAGTGTGTAGCCATCCGTGTATTTGGTCCTCGCTATGTACTGGTTTTTGGACGTCTGTCTGTTACTTCCCTTCGTCCTGAGTGGCTGCTGTGGGCATAGTCACTATTTGGTTCTCGGGCTGGTGGTACTCTCTCGGGGAAATTTAGTGGCTCCACCCCTCGACTCTTATGTATGTCTAGGGACTTCGGGCCTGGAAGTTGGAGACCTTCCTTCGTTTCACAACATCTGCACCACATCAGGTGTCTCCTGTCACTAGAAGCAGAAAACAGCTCTTCCTTTTTCTGTGTCTGTGGGCGGGAACTGGCTGCCCTTTCAGTTCCCGTTTCCCGTCTAGGACGTCCTAATTTTGAACAGAACAAACAGCACTTGCAACACCCAACCCATCAGGAAATCCTGTTGTCTCTGCCTTTGGAAGACCCAGAACCCCATGGATTGTTACCATGTCCCTGCTACTCACCATCGCAGCTGGAAACACCGTCCTTTGTCACTGGATTCACAGGCGCACCCTCCAGGTCCCCTGCTTCTCCGCAGCCTGGCTCCTTCTGGCTATTCTCAACCCAGCGGCGAGAGGGTCGCTGCGCAAGTCAAACTCAGGTGCTCGCTTCGGCAGCACATCTGCTAAAACTGGAACACACAGACAAGAGGAACCCGGCCCCTGCGTAAGCATGACATGGAAATTCATGTGACATTCCATACGCTTATGAATATACTAAAAGCCACTGAATTGTAGGCACTGAAAATAATAAATTGTATGGCATGTGAATGATATCTCAATTCAGCTACTGTAAACTAAATAAACAAAAGCAAATCATGCCCACCCTATGCTCAAAGCCCTGCCATGGTTGTTTATTCCATTCAAAGTAAAATCTATGTTTTTTAAAAAAGTCCTAAAGCTTCTTGTGATCTCAAACCCCCACCCCCATCATTTACAATCTGATTCTTTCTCTAGTTATGTTTCCCCTCACTTCAGGGGGAGGCCAATTTGCACTGTTCCAGGAATGTGCCAGGCACCTCGCCCCCTAGAACAAGGAGTTCTCCCCTTGTTAAGAACCCCTGCAAAGACAGGGTGGACTCGTGGCCCCAAAATGTAGTTCAATGTTGAGAGCAATGATGATACACACACACACACACACACACACACACACACACACTCCTAGACAGTACAAAAAGGTGTATTTACATAATGGCAGAACAGGGCGAACCTCTTAAGCAGGTCTCAAACGGCGCAAAAAGAGCAAGGACAGGTGCATAGCTGGGGGTTTTACTGTGGTGAGCAGGTGGGTGGGGTTGGGTAAAGGTGCCCAGAATGCGGGCTTGCGTGATCTGAATCTCCTGCCAGTGTCAAAGTGGGAGCCCTTGGGCTTTCTTCTCAGCTTGTCCAGATGTGGGACAAGCTGACGAGAGGCCCAGGACCAACATTTGGCCTCTGAGGCTTAAATGTTTTCAAGCAGTAAAAAATGAAGTCAGCCACTTTATCACACAACTATTTGCTAAAACCTCGAGAGCTCAGTAAGACCTATCCTGAATACACCGTGCAAAATCCTCCTTTATACCTCATCGGTTTCTCCCCCATCTGTGTTCTTGGCTCAGTGTTGTCTTTTGCACACATCGCTGGCCACCTTCTAATGTGTCCTGTCATTTTCCTAAAATATTCAGAACTTGTTATCAGGGTTCCCCTGGGTCCTCTCCTGACCTGCTAAATATGAACTGCTTGAGGGCAGGGGTCTTTGATCCAAATGCAGATGAATTCCGATTGCCTGCACCAGACCCGGCACCAAGCAGATGCTCCATAGATACACGTTGAATGAGTGGATTCAGATGCTTAAGAAGCACTCAGCATCCACTCAATAACCTGGTTCTATAGGTTGGTGCAAAAGTAACTGCATTTTTTTTTTTGCCATTACTTTTTAACGGCAAAACCGCAACAACTTTTGCACCAACCAATCGTTGCCAAATTATCTTTGGTGGCTCACTTCCTCAGTAATTTTTCAACCTGAATCTTAGCCCTTGGGGCTATCAGAATTTTACCAGTGGTTAAAGTATTGAAGCAATATCATGCATATGAGAAGCAAATTAGACATTTATACCAGAAATTTTAATTATCTCTGACAGCTTTAATAACTATAATAATTCCAGTTAATTCTAACTAGAGTTACTGTAGTTATTGAAAAATTAGTTTGATTTTGAATGTTTACTCAAAAGTGAGCCATTAAGTTGTAATTGTAAAAATCGATTCAATTTTTAACTGAGATATGATGACTGGGGCAGTGTTCTAAAAGGCTGTGAGGTAAGGGAGGGAGTTGAATTCTACTCTGTTTTCACCACTAATTAACTATGAGTTATTTCATCCACTACATTGAACAATCTGTCACTATAATGGGGCTAATACAAATTAAAACATGAATGCTAAAAGAGTATATTTATTTTATCATATGCAGTGTTAGGGTAACAGACAATAAAAGTACCAAGTTGTCCTTTACTTGGCTTTAAAGCAAAGATTATAAAGGAACCAAAAATACATATAGAACACGTAACGAAGGTCTTTCGCTTTGATGCATTTAGGACACTTTCTCTCAGGATTTATATCTTGCACTGGAATAATAGTGGTGACTGGCTGTGTCTTTAACCTTACTTTCTGCTGTCATGGCTTCTCTATGAGGATTTTCGGGGGGGTTACCATTACAATTGTCTTTTAGCAGTAGAATTTAACAAGAGAATTCCAGGGGCAACACTCTGGATGAAGATCAGCACAATCCCTGTACCTGCAACCTCTTCTCAGAATTTCCCTGCACTTCCTGGCATTAACCGCAAGCAGGAATCATGAGGGAGATTCAGCCTCCTCAGTAGCCATTTTTGCAGGAAGCTGCATGTTCTCCTGCATCCCAGAACCTCAGTTCCAGAGGGGGTCTCCTGTCCTCCCTGGTGCTCAGTGTCACCTTCCACAACCATCTCCAATGCTTCTACTGCGCCTTTGAAGTTATGACATCTGATTTTACAGATTTTCAGAGTTTCTACTTTTTCTGTCATTAAATAAGCTTCAGCTAATTTTTTCTATTCTTCAAAAACTCATTTCTCTAATGATTTAGATTCACCGTCTCAACACTTCGTTTCGTTCTTAGAGACTGCAGTGCTCTTGCCATGGCTCTCAGAAATGTTGCACTCTCTCTTCCTTTATGTGCTTACAGTCATGACTGTCTCCATGATTTCTGAGCCACCAACATAGAGAAATTACCTGAATTTGAATTTGCTAACACTCTTTTTTTTTTTTTTTTTTTTTGAGACGGAGTCTTGCTCTGTCGCAGTGCAGTGGCCGGATCTCAGCTTACTGCAAGCTCCACCTCCTGGGTTCACACCATTCTCTGGCCTCAGCCTCCCAAGCAGCCGGGACTGCAGGCACCCACCACCACGCCCGGCTAATTTTTTTATTTCTTTTTTTTTTTTTGTATTTTTAGTAGAAATGGGGTTTCACCGTGATAGCTAGGATGGTCTTGATCTCCTGACCTTGTGATCCACCCGCCTCAGCCTCCCAAAGTGCTGGGATTACAGGCGTGAGCCACCGCTCCCAGTCCCACTAACACTCTTCAATGAAAAATCCAGTCAGTCGTCCCATTCTTCAATCACAATCATCTCTTACTGCTTTGCTTCCTTTGCTTAAGCGCCGCATTTAAAAAAAAAAAAAAAAAAAAAGGCAGCCTCATACACACCCTTCACCCTTCATTTTCTCTTATCAATTACTTCTATCTTTATTTCTGACTTGTCTGGTTTATATTGCCTGGTTCATGAATAAATCTGTCCCCTTGGAAATATTCTCACTTCCATTCCCTCCTTTTCCTCCTAGAAACACTTTAAAGATGATTCAGAAATCTGTCTTCGTTGTGCTTATAACGACCAATACTGCATAACATCATTAAATTTGGCAGCTAAGTGTCACCGTATATTCATAAATTTCAAAACAAAATGGTCACTCAATGTCATATTGTAGTCAGCTAACCCTCACAGGCTTTCCGTGCTATTTCATAATACGTCTTTTTCCAAATTTTCTACTTTTCTTCCCTTCCATTATGATTCGTTAATGACTTTGCCATGAGGTCATGAGATGGGAGCTGTGTTTTTCTTCAGTCACCAAATCTGCAAGTCTTCCTGTACCTACACCTATTTTCACTTTTATTTTTTAATTGTACAAGTATACAATGCTACCAAATGTGGATTCACCTTCTGTGATGAATTAAAAATGTTCAATAGGTAATTATTACATCCTTCACTTTCTAGGATTTGGGTCATAGCAGTAAAAATGATCGATTAGATTCTTTCACATTGAAATTTTATTCTAATGGATGAATAAACAGGTAATTACAACTAAGGTATTAGACATCTACTTTCTTAGCAAATTTTCAGTACACAATATAATGCTACTAACTTCACTTATTACCTGTTTAATGGATTACATTCACTTTCTAGACATTCATCTGAGATAACCGCATCTTTTCTCCTTTACCCTTGGTCTCCTTAACTCACCATCCCCTAGTTTTCTTGTCTTTTTAGTCTCCATTGGTCTGGGAGAATTTCTTCAGATGTATTTGTGTGTCATGACCTTGATGCTCTTGAATAGTACTGGTCAGTTATTTTGTAGATTGTCCCTCAATTTCAATGTGTCTGATGGTTTTTCATGATTAGATTGAGGTGATGAGTATTTGACAAAAATACTCAGTCTCCGGCAGTTCTTTATAGAAGTGTGAAAACGGACCAATACACCCACCACTGTGATGCTCCTCAGTTCTCGAGGCCCTGGATCTGCCTGATTTCTTCTCTCCATTTCTTCTTTAGAATCTTCACATAAAAAAAAGTATATGTTTCAAGATTTTTTGTTACACTTAGAAAGATAAAGTATGTCTACTCTAATTTTTTCCTGTAAGCAAAATTCTAGAAGAAGCAGAAGCCTGTTTTCTAACTTTTAAAAAGTTTTTTTTTTGTATTTTTATTGAGATTGTGTTAAGTTTATAACTTAACTTTTCATAGAATTAACAGGTATATAATGTTGAGTCTTTCTCTTTGAGAATAAGAAGTGTTTTCCTGTTTGTTCAAATCTACGTTTGTGTTTTTCATGGATGGTTTAAAATTTTCTTCCTGTTACTTTTGCACATTTAAAACAGTTTATTAGCAAATTCATTAAGTTTATTTTCAAGGGAGAACCGTCGTTATGGAAATTGTAAATTGTATACTCTCTACCGTTGTATCTTTTAAACTTATTTTTTGTGATATGAAAGCTATTATTTGTAATACTTACTAAATTCTTTCATTGTTTGAGTTGGTTTTATCATTGCTTATACAGAATTTTGCAGTTATACTATCATTTTATCTGCATATATAGAATGTTTTGCTTGTTGTTTGTATCAATTATTATGCCTCTGATTAATTTATCTTGCCTAATTTCATTGGTTAATACCTCCAGTATGCTGTTAAACAGTAATGCAGATACAGTTTTTCAGGAATAGAATCTAGCTGATACATGAGGAATTAGAATATTGCCACTGTGAAATCACCTGGCCCTGGTGAGGTTTTAGTTTTTTGTTGTTGTTTTTGTTTGCTTGTTGTTGTTGTTGTTTTGCTTGCTTTGGTTTTGTATAGTTCCTGGAATATGTTCTTCTCTACAGAAATTGATCTGTTTACACTTTCTGTGTTTAATGGGACCAACTTGGGGACGCAGGTAAATCATTCACCAAATTGCTTCTTTTGTCACTTGTCTGCTTCTGACCTTGCAGGGATCACCTGTAGACTGCCATATGATGTTCCTGGTGACCAATGTTACATGGAGAGTGAGTCATATTTTAGTGAGGTGACTACTAATGTAATGTGCTTCTTTGTGCCTATTTCTAATTGCCCTGACTCTGGGGCTGTGCTTCCTAAACAAAATCTTTGCTTTTCAAGTTACTTCATTATTAACTCAAGCAGTATTACTAAAAATGGGGAAAAAAATTCTTTTACACACATTGCTTACTTTTATTTTGGAAAGCTGTCTCAATAAAATTATTTTACTTAATTCCTTCCTTTTTATCTTCTTCTTCTTCTTTTTTTTTTGAGATGGAGTCTCTCTCTGTCGCCCAGGCTGGAGTGCAGTGGCGCGATCTCAGCTACTGAAAGCTCTGCCTCCCGGGTTCACGCCATTCTCCTGCCTCAGCCTCCCAAGTAGCTGGGACTACAGGCACCCGCCACCACCCCCGGCTAATTTTTTGCATTTTTAGTAGAGACAGGGTTTCACCGTGTTAGCCAGGATGGTCTCGATCTCCTGACCTCGTGATCCGCCCGCCTTGACCTCCCAAAGTGCTGGGATTACAAGGCGTAAGCCACCGCGCCCGGCATTCCTTTTTTATCTTCTAAGTGCTTCAATGGTTCATAACATTTTGCTAACCTTTAAGATAATTTTTTCTTCTCTTATGCATGAATTCATTTTTCCTGATTTGGATAATATGATGCAATATTTCACAGCCTTCCAATAGCCTTCACTCTGATTATGTCATCAATATAATGATTCACAAGAATGTCCAGAGAGACCCTATATTTCCCGACACAGGTCTCCATGAGATAGGAGCAATGACTCTTGACATAGCTTTGTCATATGTATACATTTTTTTAAGTCTTTGCTGAAAAAAAGCAAATTGAGACTGAAATTTCTTATCAAAATGAAAAAATTCAAAAAACAAGACAGACTAGAGGAGTCTATTTGCGCTGTTTATAATCCCAGGGCATTAAACATTTATTTCTGAACCTGGTGATAATATTTCTTGAGATTTTTGCGCTGACTCCTTTGACAACTAATGATTGGCTATACCTGCCTATGATTTGCTACATAGTCTGAGTAGCCAAATTAGGAAATTCTGTGATGATGCGGTGTTATAATTCTCTTCTTCCTCTTCCAAATATTTTATGTTTTGAGAGATTATTTTTTCCATCTTTTAGCCTGATTCTACACTTGAGGTTTCAACTATGAATACTAGGAAGGATCATCAGATTTGTTCTGATTTAAATAGTTCTCATTGCTGGCACAGTTGTATTTATTATCAGAATTTTAGTTTTCTATTTTCAAACACTGTGAACAATTCTGCACTTTCCAGACAATTTGTCACTTATGGTCCAGTACAGTTAATGCTAATTTTATGTTGATATTTTGTCTTTTAATGTATCTTTAAGATTGTAAGTCAGATACAATCTACTCCTATCATTATGTTGAAAATGGAGAAAATCAATTTTCACATGAGATCACCACTACTCATTTAGTGGTGAGTAGCACAGTGTTTTGAGCATGAACTGAAACTGAATCCTATCCATACTGACTACATTCATGAATACTTGGACATATTGTACATCTCTTCTGGATCTTACTAGCTACCTCTATAAAATTTTACTAATAATTTTAAATTAAAAAGAACTGTGTCTATACCATAATTAGTCTGTATCTATCAATTAACTCTATATATATGCATATATAATACATATAATATATATACACACATTGTGAGAGAGACATATACTCACAGGTATATGGTTTTATGCCTCCCTCTCTCTCTTGCACACACACACACACACACCCCCATAATTACATTATGGATACATACATATACCCATAATTAGTCTTGATCTATCAATCAACTAAATATTAGTAAAATATTAGTAAATTATTAGTAAATATTTAAAATTTTAAAAAATATTAGTAAAATTTTATAGAGATGGCTAATAAGATTCAGAAAAGATATATAATATGTATATATACACAATGTGTATATATATCATATGTATCTATCTATAATCTAGAGTCTTCAAAATGGTCATTTTCCTGCATTTTATAATGAAAGCTGGATCCCAACTCCTCCAGATAGACAAGTATATACTGAGAAGGTTAAGAGTCTAAAATGAATGTATAAGAGTATATTCTAAAGGTACTGGGCTAAAGAAATGCAACATAATGTTGCATTGGTTCAAATTTAGTCATATCAGTGCATTTATCACAAGATTCAGGACTTAACTGTAACAGCAGTTAGCTTTAGTAACATCCTAGGTTTGTTATTGAAGTTCGGATTCAGAGGTAGGAGGTAGGCCACAGTCAACAAGCCCTCTCATAATCAAGTCAAAAGAGGCACATTTGAAAGTGAATTACATCTCCTCCTGCAAGAACATCCTGCAAGAAGGGTTGCCGTCCTCTGTAACCTGCAGATGAAGTTGCGAGAGGTTGCATGGGACCTGGATCTGAGGGAAATAACCCAAGCTTGTTGAAAAGGCCAGGTGGGGCTCCTCTTCCATCAGAAGCAAGGTGGATACAGTAACCACGATAAGTGAAAGGGTCTGTGGTGACAGGAAATTGATAATCAGGTCCCAAGAATGAAATAATCGGGAGCTTTGTTAAGATATATAAGCAGGACCATTTTGAGTCTAATGGGCAGAAAGCTAACTCAGTTATTATCACTGTGGGAATTTTCAGACTAGCACCCACTTGACAGACCTGGCACCTTGATCGAAGGCATTTACATGTCTCTTTGACAAAGATCCCTGCAAAACAGCCACAGGCATGTATTATGACTCTTCCTCTAAGCCTTCCCGCTGGGACTGGCTGTCATGCACCAAAGTGTCAGTGTGTGATGCATAGAGAAAATGCCATGATTTTTCAATGAATATTAAATACTAGCTCTGGACTGATGTTAATACTCAAAGTCAAAACCAAACAAGACACAGTAGTCACTGGTCAGAGCAGGGGCTCACAGAGGCCAGATGAGAGCTAGAGACTTGGTCCAGCATGTTTCACAGTGAGGGTGCAAACCCAAATCAGGAGACTTTGAAACCTGCAGAATCTTCATCTTGGTTTCCGGATCCGTGGAGCAAGTCGTATTGGGTAGGAAAAGCCGGAAATAAGCCACTGAATGGATGCAGCCTATGTGAATAGCAAGTCAAAACTGGAACTGTGTCTTAATAGAATTGCAGAATTAGTGCCACCACCCCATACTGGAAAGCTGCAACATTTGTAGTTTTCACAGCATCCATATTTAAATGATTTGTTTGCTGGGTGCTGATCTTGGAGACTGAATGTAAATTTTTGTAAATATAAACAGGTGGGGAAGTCCATTGCAGCCAAGGTTCAGGATGTGGTATGTTTACTAGATAAATACCAGGTATATGGCTATTGACCTAGTAAATACTTTAATTCCCATCAGCAAAGGTATTCAAAAGCAGTTCACATTTACATGGCACTGACAGAGATGCATTTCATTGTCTCACCTTAGAAGTTTGTCAGTTCTCTTGTTCTGTGTTATAATATTGTTTGGGAGGACATTGTTTGCCTTATTACATAGATGATTGCACCAATCCATTGAGTTCATGGTAGCTATACTACCTGAATCTATTGAACAGGAAGTAGCAAGTGCCCTGCATATTTTTAAGGCACTTGCATGCTCAAGGACAAAAGATCAAACTCAAGGAAATTCAGAAACCTGCAATACTGGTGAATTGTCTGGTGTCCACAGTTCTTGGGTATGACAATAATTTATCTCTAAAACTAGACACCTATTGCTTCAATTTGTACAGCTCATGAAGAAAGAAAAAGGAGCTATGCTTATGGGGAATCTGGATTTTGGAGGCAACACAAACTGCATTTGATTCTGTGTACCAATCCATTAACCAGTTTACTAGTAGTACCGACAGTTTTAAGAGAGGCATGGAATGATAAAAGTCTTCTCTTAGAAATGACTCTAAGGTCTAGTGTAAGCTACTTTTCATTTGAGATGTCCATGACAGACACAAATGTTACGTGGTTTTCTAAGAAGTTCTCATAACCCCAGGATTTTTGTGTAAGACCACGCACTCTGCCACCAGCAAGTACTCTTTGGGGTTGCTTCTGGCAATTCTAATGAAGACTGAACACCTGGCCATGTCACCTTAAGTGTCTTTGATCCTAGAACCAATATCATGAAGTAAACATCATCTTATGCAATGATAAGTTTGCATGTGCACCACAGAATTCCAAGTTTCAATGGAAATCATATGCATAATGCAATCTGAGAACAGACATTAAAGACACAAGTACACCTCATAGCCTGGTGCCTGAGTGCTCTCATGATACCTGTGCTTTCCCCTTTACTGCCTCTTGCTCCCTCAACCATTACACCGATTCAACAACCCCAAGTTAAATGAGAACTAAAATAGTTAAATACATAGGAATTTCATTGCCACTTTTGTCCAGTTGCAATCTTTGGCATCACAGGGAGTTTCCAGTGATCAGTTAACAGAAGAGGAAAAGCCCTGCTGTAGAGATGGCTCTACATGCTATGCTGATACTAGCAGAAAGTGAATGTCAAATACAACTTCAGTTAAAAGTGGCACTCAAACTGGTAGTGAAAGGAAAGCCTCTCAGTGAGTGCAACTTCAGATTATATATCTGATTGTGTATTTTGTGTATAAAGTTAAATGACTTGAAATAATCTACAGTGACCTCTAGACCATGATTAATGGGGTAGTCATGTTACTACACTCTTAGCAAGGATAAGAAAACTAGCAACAAGAAGATTTTTGGAAGAGGTAGCTTGGTTGGCCCTTTGGAAGTGGGAGAAGGATGGAAAGAAATTTGTGTTTCATGCAAATGCTTAACAGAAGGGATTTTCTGCAGAGGAGCTCTCAGTAATCAGGTGGAAAGGGTAACACAGAATGTACCTGTCCATCAAAGCTACCCACAATTACATAATGGTTCATGAACAAAGCGATCATGGTAGCCGGATTAGAAGCTTTGTGTAGGGTCAACAAAATAGAATGCTACCACCAAGGATGTTGGGTTATTGCCCCTGCTCAGGGCTCAGTTTTCAAAGGAGAGATGGTTACTAATTATCCTGTATAGCACTAATCCATGAAGAACCAGCCATCTACCTGTTGGCAAGTTGATTACAGCGGACTCTTTTAATTATGAGAAGAGAAGTCCTTGGTTTTACATATGTTAATAGAGATTTTCCTTCATTTTCTGCAGCACTTCTACCAGAATTACTATTCACCGACTTTCAAAAAGTCTTGTTAATTACTACTAACAAATACCTCATTTTATAGCAATAGAAAGTACAATAGGGGACTTACACACATGAAATTTACTGGTATTGCCAGGTATCTTGTCGCTGTGGAACAGCTGGCTTGATGGAATAATACAAAGACCTACTGAAGGCTGCATTGTAGTGCCAGCTAGGAGACAACATTTGTTGCTTTTGGGTTGTTGTCTTAAGGAAGACTGTTTGAATCTCTAATCCACAAGCAATATATTGTGCTAGTGACATCACAGTACGAACTGGGAAACACAAGAAAGAGGTAGGATCCGCCCCTCTCATTTTCACCTTAATAGACCACAGAGAAATGTTTTCCTTCCTATTCCTAGAAGCTTGAGCTAATAGAGTTTGAAGGTCATAGTGACCTAGAGCACAAGGCTTTCCCTAGAGAATATCTCCATGGTTTCAGCAAGTTGTGTACAGGGCAGCCCACATGGGCCGTCTGGGCTCCTCATACTGTTGAAGAAACAAACAGTAAATGTATATGTACAAAATGTTTTTTGTGGGTGTATAATATAGATACATGCAAATGTAAAAACAGATGCAAATTATGTATTTTACATATATATAGTATAAGTATGCCTTAGAAGAAGAAAAAAGAAATGTGTCCATATGAAGCCATTTGATTAAATAAATTTTAAGAACAAAAGACATGAAATTTGACCACACGTAACCTGTATCCCAATGGATTCTACAGTTTGATGTGGCTCTGAACAACTTACCTAATCACTTTTTAACTTGGTTTCCTAGACTCAAAATGGGCCAACAATCATAGATATCTCACACACATATTAAAAAGACTAAAGGGCATAATTTATATAAAGTCATAATTCATGTGAAGTGCTCAGCACCTCTTTCCAAGGAAATACTCAATAAAAATGATTTATTATGCTCATATATTTATAGAGATATATTTATGCACATGTATGCATATACATATCAAACATAGATGATAGATTAGACAGAGTGACCATTTATCATATATTTTTGAATATTTTATTTCTAGGAAAATCACAGTGAAATTGTAAACTGTAATGCTTTTTGACGTAAAATTTACAGTTTAAACAATGACAGTCATGAAAGCAACAAATTGTTTTGTACATATGTAATTTATTGTTTGAACAATGTCAAGAGAAACAACCAAATACATTAATGTGTAAGGGATTAAAATTTTAAACCTTTAATATATGCTTAACTATTTTATATTCCTTGTATTATCCCCAGAATGATGTTTTATTCTGCTCTCTGGATTCTTGTGAAGTATTACTAATGATGTTAAAAGTATCATTCCTAAATGGTTCCCTAGGTTACACATTTTGTCAGCCCTCAGCTTTCAACCACATTTTCTCGTAGGCTTACAATTTATAGTACAGAATTTGCTAGCAATGCGTCTGGGACCATTTTTCTTAGTACTTAGATGACTTGTTTTAAAATTTAGGTTGAAATCGGTACAGATTTTGTTTTAGTAAATCACTCGCCTTAAATGTCATTACTAGGATGACAACTCTCTCAGCCCAGCCTCTAACTCACAGACTGCCTTGATATGGGGATTATAGGGCTATAATTAATCCTGAGGCAAATTGAAATACCCATGATCATTTCGTGGGATGTTTTTTAGCTGTATAATTCCTCCCACACTGGCGCTCAATCTGTGCATTTTCCAAATATGCTTGCCAGAGAAGAAACGCTGCTGAAAACAAGCTCGAAATAGACAAGGGAAAGGGAAAGCAAGAGAATTTAAAAGTTTAATGAGATCCAAAATAAGTTAATGGGGTTAGGGAATTTTTTTGCCAGTTTTTAGCCAATTGCAATTAATCAACTTGGCTGTTAATAAGACTGAGAAGAAAAAAATTTATTTGGCTCTTTTAGGGCACATAAATACAGAAAGAATTTTTCCAGGAGTTAAAGACCATTAAAACTGAAAGAAAACTTAGATATTAAATGGTATAAAATATTTATTGGGTAGGTGTAAATACTAAAAGTTAAATATATGAAGATATTTTTTAAAATTCTTTTCGAGTTATTAGTAAAATAAGGAATAAACTCTGGTTGTTTTCTTTCCAGTAGGCCACATAATGTATTACATGACAGATATATATTCTGTCCTGCTTTTGCCATAGCTTAATATTTGTAATGCTGATTTCAAGATACAGGATTAAATTAACTTCAAAAAGTGGTAGTGGAGATGAAAAGCCTTATTTGTGGTGTAATGCCTACTAATAAATGTAAAAGGAATGATGGAAACAGTAAAATCACCATTTAGCAAGCACAATAGTAATAACTGATTTAGGCCAAAGTCATCAGCAAATATTAAAGCCATTTGATACAAAGTCTGATGGGAACAAGATATTTGAACAGCCTCAAAGTATTTCTCCAAAGATTGTTAATTCATAACACAGTGAAAAGGTGAGTTTACAGTGTAGAAATCTGACAGATACCATCTGTCCTAATCCACTTTGTGCTGCTATAACAGAAGACCATCATCTGGGTAATTTACAAAGAAGTTTGTTTGGTTCATGGTCCTAGAGGCTGAGGAGTCCAAGAGCATGACCTTGGCATCTGGTCAGGGTGTTCCTATGGCAGAACGGGGAAGGGCAAGGGAGTACGTAACACAGAGAGTAAAGGGAGGGCAAACTTATAACTTCACCAGAAGCCCACGGCCACAATAACAGTATTAATCCGTTCATGACGGTAGAGCTCTCATGACCTAATCACCTCTTAAAGGTCCCACCTCTTCCACAGCTGCTTCGGAGACTAAGGTTTCAACACATGAGCTTTGGGAATACATCCAAACCATCAAGCCATAGCACGACAATAGCTCAGCGATTAACGTTAATATTCCAAGAATGTCTCCTGATGTGGTGGGCTGAGAGCGCATAACTCACATAGTATTTCTGCCAACGATAAAGCAACGAAAACCTCAGTTTAGTCATAAGGAAGCAACCAGAAATCCACAAATGAAGGGACAGTTTGAAACTACAGCTGAGGTGTACTGCCGAAAAAACATACATGTCATAAAAGACGAAGTTAAGATTGAGGAGGTATTCCAGAAAATGGTTAAGGAGGCATGGTAGGTTAAAAAAAATAGTGATATTAGATTGCACCTTCAGTTGAAACTTTAATAGGATATTTAGTGAAATATGAATATGGAGTTTATAAATGGAATACTATTAGATCATACACATTTTCTTTTTAATATGTACAATGTGGCTGAAAATTAATTGATTGACTATACAAAAAGAAGGAAAAGGAATTTCTCTTGATAACTGAAAATTGGACTTTGTACTGTGAGCACTACTTATCTAGAAAATAGTATCACAACACTCTTAGGATTAATGAGCACAAGTCCATTAGTTCAATGTTTTGAACAAAGTAACTTAAGAAAACTAATTTAGGGAAGACCTATTTTATATATGAATGTTATACAAAATAGAATGACACAATACTGAAGAGAACTTGCATTTATGATACATTTTCTGAATCTGGTACTTATATTGTAGATGGTTATGATGATGGCTTTGTTATTAGGAGACTGATAATGAAGTCTACACAGTTGGAGGAATTTACTGTCTGCCACTTACTTTCTAATGAGTTGGCAATAATGAAACAATGAGAATGATACGACACAAGAGATTAAGGAGGAGGAAGGGGAAGAAAAGAAAATTAAACACAATATTCAGAGAGGAAGAGAAATAAACAATACATCTAAATGAAGGATACACAGTGGTTCATTGTACCATTTTTGTAACTAGTCTGTACTTTTGAAATTTCTTTGATAAAAAGTATACAGTTTATTTTCATCATTATAATGAGTATTCAACTAAAAATGTCTACTGACATTACTACACATAAATATTATACAGATGGTTTCTGCTCTCTACCTACCACACCGCACTTGCCACTCACTCCCTGGAAGAAGCTAGTGCTAGAAATAGAAAAGGAGATGCTGCCATTATAAAATCCTCACTGTGCTGGGAGTTGGAATGTGACATACTTGTTATAAATCCTATAAAGTTGGAATGATCATATTGTTGGCCAATTTAACCTAAATCTCATTAACTATCTAAGTCACTTGAGATAGAGTCAAATCTGTTTATAATGATTAAATTTTTTAAATGCCAGAAAAATCAAAAGAAGGAAGACAAAGGGAATGGGTAAAAGAAACCAAAGAGGAAATAATAAAGTTCAAGTGTTTCTAGTGACATCAAACTGCTTTCAATCTTGCCAATATGTTGTTCAAATTAGCCATAATCTTCCCAGGACTAACTACCTTTTTCAATTCATATGAAAAATACCCAACCTGTTTTTTATTCCTTCAGAGACAGTAATATTTGTTTCATTTTTTTATCTTCTAATTATTTTTTATTTTTAGAGAGAATCTTGGAGTGCATGCAGTTGCATGAACGCAGCTCACTGCAACCTCCAGCCCCTGGGCTTCAATAATCCTCCCACCGCAGGCTCTGGAGTAGCTGAGACTGCAAGTGCATGATGCCACAATTGGCTAATTTTTTAAAAAATTTATTTATTTATTATTTTTTTTAAAGATATGGGCTTTCACTGTGTTTTCTAGCCTCATCTTAAACTCCTGGCTTTAAGCCATCCTCCTGCCTCAGCCTCCCAAAGAACTGGGGATTACAGGCATGAGCCACAATGGCTGGCCAGACAGAGCAATCTTAATTTTAAAGAAACAAAATAATTTATTTATTCATTCAGCCAATTTTTATTGAGTATCCACTCTGCACCTGGTACCATGCTACATGTCAAATGTGTGTGTGAGCAGTGCTTTAATCAAAACCCCAGCGCACTGGCAGACATGAAGTTGGAATAAGCAAGAATTAGACAAGATTACAAATCAGGGGTGGAGTCAATCAGATTGAGTAGAGAAAGTGGGATACAATCCTACAGAAGGAGTTTTATGTGGGCAAGAAAACAATAACAGGCCTCCATATTTGGAAGACAGGGAGGTGGGGGTAACGGACTCAAGTGATTCTGGAAAAGTAGTTCCCACTCCCAAAGACTCCAGCCACACTACCAGAGCATTATTAACTACATTAAGCGTAGGATTATATCCTAAATACAGTAAGTATCTGTTAAAAGTTCTGGGGTAGCCTAACGAGATGAGCGACTATGAGTATATTTAGAAAGCTGCACAATGCTACGTGAAAAAGGAGTGAGAGATGCTCTATGGAAACAAGAAGGAGGTTGCTAGGGTACAGAGAGAAAGGTGACATGGAATGGAGAGACTGACAAGGAAAGTTAACTGACAAGACATGTATTTTGGAAGTAAAATAAAGAGAACTCAGTAAGGTGGAAGTCAGAAAGGACGACGATGTAAATGGCTTCCCAAGAAGGGGTTGAAAAGGCATTGCATGTCTAGCAATACCTCTATTCTCTCCCTGTTTGACAGATTTGGTGAGCAGAAAATTCCAAGATGAAAAATATTTTCTGGCTGGCCATGGTGGCTCATGTCTCTAATCCCAACACTTTAGGAGGCTGAGACAGGAAGACTGCTTGAGTCCAGAAGTTAAAGACCACCGTGGGCAATGTAGTGAGACCCCATCTCTACAAAAAATAAAAATAAAGATAGCCAGGTATGGTGGTGGATGCCTGTAGTCCCAGTTACTCAGGAGGTTGAGCCTGGAGGATTGCTTGAACCCAGGAAGCTGAAACTGCAATGCGCCATGCTTGCACTAATGTACTCCAGCCTGAGAAACAGAACAAGACCCTATCTCGAAGGAAAAAAATATATATTTTCTCTTATAACTTGAAGGACATATTCCATTGTATTCTGGCTACCAGTGTTTTTGAAGTATAAGGAATATGAATTAATACTTAATTTCTAATTTAATTTCTCTTCCAATTGAAGTGGAGGTGAAGTATGAATTCATTTTTTATTTTTACTTCTTTGAAGGAAACTGCATTTTATTTCTGTAAGCTATTAGAGTCTTATTCATCCTCAGTATTTTCAGATTTCAGAAAATGTGCTTTTATTGAGATCATTGCATTCATTTTGCTGGGTTCTGGACGCACAATTTTATTATGGCATTTTTAGGTTATTCCATTCTAGCAATTTTATTATACTGTGTTCTAGATTAATTTATCTCCTTAATTACACAAACACATAAGTAGAGTTTTGGATATAATAGATCAAAACTCTTATTTTATTATATTCTTGCATTTTCAGCATTTTCATTTCTTTTTATTTTTATACTAATTCATACAGTTTTTCCTAACTTTATCTTCTCACCCTTGTAATGAGTCACCAATTCTGCTATCTTTATTTGAACTCCCACAGCATCTTTTATGTGCTATGATTTTTTTCCTACTCTTGCTATCTTGTTTTTATTTGGTAAATGCAAAATCTCCTCTATATCTTCTGGGCTTATCAATTATAGATTCGTTTACTCTTATGGTTCTCATGCAGCCCTGGATTTTATCTTTAAATTTTCTAGCTTCATTTCCAGTCCTGAAATCTGTCTGGTACCTTGAACCAAGGAGGCTGTGGTTTTGCCCAGCACTATTTTTCTGCAGCTGTGGCTACAAAAATTGAGTAGAAGTGTCCTGGGAAGTCACAACTTTCATCTCTTACTTCTTCCAAAATCATTTCTCAAGTTCCAAGAACTTGAGAAGTTGTCAAGTTCAATCTCCCTTCTCCTTGCTTTAGGATATTTATTACACCTGTCCATCTACATAGGAGTGTGTGTGTGTGTGTGTGTGTGTGTGTGTGTGTTAGATAGATACATAGATAGATACATAGATACATAGATATAAAGGTGCTATCTATAGCATCTTCAAATAAGTATTTTTACAAGGTATTTATTTTGTAATTGTTCACAACACTACTTCACGTTTCCACCATCACCAGAAGTCTGACATGCTTTTGAAAACAGATGATCCACACTTTTGGCTTGATTTTCTAGTCCTCTTTGTGAAATGACATGGCAAATAAAGTTTAAAAACTCTCCACCAATTTGTGATATCTATTTTTTGAAAGGATGAAAGTCTAGAAGGAAAAATGAGTTCTTATTGAATTCAAGCTTGTTCTTTGCCTGGAGTCATCTGCCAGAAAATAAATTAAGGCTGAATTAAGTAGTATTTAAAGGATAAATTGTTATCGAATATCAGTGAGAGGATTGAGCAGGTTAAAAGTCAGTTGATTCTTTTCCACAAAGATTGAAAGTGTTTTCATCTTTTTTGTGTTTTGTGTCATGCTATCAGGGCTATGATTGGAGCACGCGGTGTGTTTAATCCATTGATATGAGCATTTGTCAGATGGAGAAGTCAATGTTTTATGTTTAGTGAGAAAATCAGGTTACAAAACGTTTCCCAGAATGGATTTCACTAACATTATTCATCATATTACTCAAGTGTTCCCCTGGAAACGCTAGATATCTGTGTTTCATTTTCTTTTATGACTGGTCTTCCATTTTGTAGCAAAGAACTATTACAAATTGATACTTACTTGTATTTTGAGCATTTATAGAGAACGTATAATCCCCCAATAAAAGAAGATGAGCCACTTTCAAGGTGTATTTTAGTCTGTTTTCCTAATGTTTGAATTTCAGACAATATTTTAAAGCTTGACGACTTTAAATTTGTTCTTTGTCTTAACAAAAAAATCCATTTTTTTATCATTAAAAGTAAAACAATTTAGTGTGTATATTTTCTTCTGGACTAATTAGAGCCATAATTACTCAAAATAGTAGGATTGCTAACAGAATTTTTTCTAATAAAATGTTTCAAAATAATAGTCATTTTTATTTTTGTATTATTAAGTGGATATCACAAAAATTTTAAAAGCTGTTCGAGTTGTTTCAGCTGGCAACAAATCTATCATTTCTGATTTCACCCCTTGTGGGAACTGCATCATTCCTGGCTGTAGTCCTAGGTTCATGTAATTTAAAACTTTATATTAATTTGCTAATCATCTGTTTTTTTTTTAGTATCTCCCAATCATATATTTGACTTCTTTAAACTAAGATATTCCTAGTTTATTTTAACGTGCATTTTTAAGTCCTAGTTTTACTTTTGTTTTTAATATTATTTTGTTTCAGATATATTTTTAATTTCTAGGTCCAAATTAACATTAGAAACATCTAATCTATTTATTTTCACCCAATATTTAAAAAGTTATACTCTCTTGAATCACTTCTATTTTCTTCTTTTATTTTTTGGAATCATCAAATTTCAGAATCAGAGGTCATCTTCGTGACCATAACGAATCAGGAAATATCATACATGTGACAACACATATGTCAAATCCAAACCTCCAATCTGTTTTCTGGGCACGGCACATTTACTGTGTTATCAGCATATACATTTATCTTATCAGAATGATGCCTAACGAAAATTTCTTGCAGGCTATACAGAGACCAGTATCCTATGGAATGCCATGATGCCATACTATATGCTGCAAAGAGTGAGGTAAAATGTGGTTCAAGGGAAGTGGAACAAGCCCGTGCGTGCATGTCACTTCAGAGTAAATAATTCTACAGTCAAAAACCCAGTCTGTCCACAGGCAAGTCCTGAGCTCACAGCCCAAGAAAACAATCTTACAAGGATTGCATCATCTGTTTTCTAAGAAAAGCTAGTGTTTTACTATTTGTTCGTTTGTTAATCAAAATTTGAATTCACATATTCATTTTTTGTATAAAAGAACAGATTGTAGGGTGGAGGGTCAAGGTAAGAAAGTAATACAGAAATGTGTATTAAAACTTCTAAAAAATGTTCTAGCAATGGAATATCTCTTTGACCTAAGAAATACAGACGGATCCATTAATCTGTCAAACTCTATGTTGCATGAAGAGAAATAAAAGGATAGTAACCATCAAGACTGGCTTGTAGGCTGAAACAAAATGATGACCAGATTAAACCCCACCACTGAGGTTTACATTAACTTCTAGGTACCCTGGCAGGCCATGGTCCAGGGCAAACCTGAGTAAATTCCTACTCTCTGAACCACCTCTCAGGTTTTGTTCATGGAGAAGGTGCACTTAGCCCCTGATGCCAGTAGAATGGTATACAATTTATTTGACTTGTGTTTTGCCCATGCCCTGATTTGTTATAGTCATTATGATGACCTCTAATGCTAAAACTCTATGATTCTAAAAATAATTTTAAAAATGGAAGGAGGCTGGCATGTTAGCTCTTGCCTGTAATCTCAGCATTTTGGGAGACCGAGATTGCAGGATCGCTTGAGGCCAGGAGTTTAAGACCAGCCTGGGCAACATAGTGAGACCTCATCTCTATCAATAAAAGAAAATTGCCAGACATGGTGGTGCATGCCTCTAGCCAGTCCCAGCTTCTCTGAATGCTGAGGTGGGAGAATCACTTGAATGCAAGGGTTCAAGGCTGCAGTGAGCTTTGATGGCACCACTGCACTCCAGCAGCCTGGGTGACAGAGACCCTGTATCTTTAAAAAAAAAAAAAAAAAAGGATTCAAGAGAGTACGACTTTTAAAGAAATTGATACAAGAAAATGAATTAGATGTTTCTTCGTTAAGTTGGACCTAGAAGTTTAAAACATATCTTAAACTTGCTCTTACCTGCCAACTATTAGGAAAGAATATATATATATATATGAGCTGGAGAGAGATTACCTGTGGTGAAGCATGCTACTAGGGGCTACAGATTTTTTAATCAATATTAGTGGTATCTTAGACAAAAAGTATCTGTTGCCAGGCCTTGTTAATTAATGATTTTTAAATAGCTATTATTCATCATTCATTGTCTCAATAACATTCAGTTTATGTTGATTTATATTAAAATTTGGTCTCTGTGGTTGGAGTCCAAGTAACATAACATACCTCTATGTTTGTAGTGTAACTTGAGTTTTAGAAGAAGGTGGACATTGGCTGTTTCTGTGTGTTTGAACCTAAAATCAGAACAAAATGTGGGTATGCCTTGGATAGAGATGTTGCCTATGCTGTTTTCCTCCTTATAATGTACATGGTAAGGAAACATGACTCCAGTCTCAATTCCCAGGGAAGTTTCTGTACAGGCTGAGAAAACCAGAACTACCTCTTTAACTCTACCAGGTGTGGTTCATAAACTCAGGCTATGCCAGGTGGATGCACAGCCATCTCTTGGTGTATCTGATTGGTCCAAGGGTGGACATGTGACCTACATTGGCCTAAACTATCTGAACAAAAAGACTTTCATTCTGTGGTTAGGAGAAGCAGTTTTCTCTCCTCTGAATGTTATAACTCTTTATACTAGAAAAAAATCTTTCCACCTTTTTGGTTTATTCATTTCAGATTTTTGGCACAATTAAAAGTTCCAGCTAATTGTTTTTATAAAATGTTCCACGTTCAGGATCTGTCAATTATTTCTCATAATTAGATTCAAATGTGTGTTTTTTTGGCAGCAGTACTCCATAAGTAATCATGCATACTTCTGTAGAGTTAGGGAGTCACCAATACCACACTCAGGCTTGATAATTTCCTAGAAGGACTCACAGAACTTGCTGGAAGCTGTGATACTCAGAGTTACAGTTTATTACAGCAGAAGTATATGGATTGAAGTCAGCCAAGGGAAGAGGTGCATGGAGCAGAGTCCAGGAGATTCCCGTATGCAGTTCCCAGTGGCCCTCTGCCAGTGGGATTGTGGGCAGTGCTGTCTCCAAGAAATGATGAGTATGATTTACATGGAGTATTGCCAACCAAGGAAGGTCCTAAGCCTTGTGTCTGGAGTGGCTACACACACATCATCGACCAACACCTGCTTGACTCATCTTTAGAGTCCAACTCCTCCCAACATCAATCTGACACTGCACGGCCCAAAGCAGCACCCAAAATCACACTGTTAGACAATCTGGTGTGGACCAAGACTTCCAGGTACAAAAGACAGTTTTATCAGAAAGGACATTCTAAGGGCTTGGAGATGACCCCTTTGTGGCAAAGGCAAAGGACAGGGCTCTCTTTGGGAAAGGCTGGTTTTTTGCTACTCCCCATGGCCCTTGGCCAAGGCCCTCTTACAACAAAGCAACCACATCTCTTTGAGCATCTACATTTAGTGTAACATTTATGTCAATCGTATCCATCTGAATATGGCTAACTTTTGGAGAAATCAGTATTGGGCAAGAACAGATTTGTAGAAGCAATTAATTCATCCTATAAAGCCATGGCATAAATTTTCATTTTTTTGTGATAGTTTGATAACTCATTGTTCTTCTCTACCTATTGCTATTTGAACTTTACAACAAACTTGTTCATAATTACTTAACGTAGAAATTAGATGATGGTTAGCAAAATCCAGCTTTTCCCCAGGCCAGTCATTTTTTATTGGTATTTTCTCCTGTGAAGGCTTTAATTCTATTTCCCAATACATTTTATTGTCAATATCTGTATTAGACTCTTACCAGCAACACCAGTGTTATAATATATCACACTATGGTGGTAAATGTAACTTGAAAAGTAAGTCAAAAGCTACTGTTCCATCAGTAGAGTCCCACTCCATCATTAACAATCACTCCAGTTTCTCATGATATTACATGGCCACAACATCTCCCAGAGGGATGCCACCCAGATTCTAGGCTTCCATTTCACCTTGTCAATTCCAGGATCAGGAGTGCTCTTGACAATATATAGTCTCACCTTTTCAGATATCCAGTATAATTGAGCTAAAAGACAATATCATCTCGTGATCAGAACCCCTCTCAGGAGACATCAATATAGGATTAGATTTGCCTCACTGCCTCATTCAGTTATTCCTCCTTTTCTCCTTTATCATTACATTTACCCAAACATCTGTTTTTGGAAGTATCACTGAATTTGATGACTGTGCTGGTCTAGATTGCCTGCAGTAATTCCAATCTAGCAAGTCCACTCAATTCATGCTCAGTGGTGTACATTAGGGTTACAGAAGTACAGAATTAGTGAGCTATTTCATTCAGGCAATATTGCTATATTCTTTGTCAATCCCAGTTTTCCCAGAAGGGATCAATGCACAGCCCACCCCATCAGTCCCTTAGAATTCTGGTATAAAAGAAAAACATAGTTTCAGTTTCTTGCTACAGGATAATCCATGCTGCCAAAATCCAGATCTGCAGCCCTAGTCTCAGGACCACTGCATTAGGTCAAAGAAAAGAAAGTTGAGGTGATGTGGGAAATAATTGTATAATCATTGCAGCCCTGTTCCCAAGATCACCCACAGAGTTGGAGGGATCTCTCTAGCAGGAACCTTCTCTTCCAAACACTTCATGTTGAGTGTGAGCAGACACTCAAGAAGGCATGTAAGCCAGCCCTGCATCTCCTTCTGACAGTCTCACTCGTGACTCTAACTACAGAGTTAAGGAGTTTCCAAGAAGACTCTCACTTCTGACACCAATTGAAAAATGTGGGGGTCATAAGACCACTCTCACATCTTACAAAATTTGTAAATTTTGGGTACTCAAGACCACCCTTGGGGTTGAAGAATTTCCTAGGAAGATTAACAGAACTCCCTGAAAGCAGTTACACTCATGGTTATTATGTATTATAGCCAAGTGATCCAGATTAAAATAAGCCAAGGAGAGAAGCTCATGGGACATACTCCCAGAATATCACCGGTTCTTGTCATTGGGATTGTCCCCACGGAAAGATTTTTAAACTTTACTAACACACTAGGCTCTCTTCCTCAGATGAGAGAAAGTTTGAAGCTGGTACCTGAATTTTCTACTTAAAGCATCTATGAGAAAGAGTAGAGCCAGATGTTTTGTAGTAAGTGTCATGAGAGTAGATGGAAATAGCCCAATACAGTATGCAGACAAACCAAAGGGCACATGTTAAGACATTTAACACTGGTGGTTGTGACATTTCAGAATACAGAGAATATTTACGGAAGATATCATGACATTCAGAAGAGGAATTAAGGGCTGTATCCTTAAGTGAGAGGATACTGCTGTGAGGTCGTGAGTCAGTCTCAGCTAGACAGTCTTACTAGCTAATAAGGTGAAGCACAGATGTTAGTGCCACAGCTGTTGATTTAATTTGTCTTGATGTCTTTAAACCATGTGATGATTGGTGAGTAAGGAGGGAATTCACTTACTCCCAATGAAGTAACAATCATGCATGTATTAATTGGTAGTTTAAGGCTGGAACTGGAGAAGGAGTCAGTGGGGAAGGAATAGATTGAAAACCCTTCCCAACAAGTATTGACCCAGAAAGTTATAGAGCCTGGAGGGACCCCTACCATGGCACCAGGAGGCCAAGACTCCACCTATACACCTTCATCCAGGTGCCTCAACTTTCAAACCAGCATGACATAGCAATTTATCCAGCATAAGATTATGTCTGCAGGCATCTTGAAAGACTAGATGGATTTCCCTTACTGTGGAAGACCTCAGCATTAAAAGCAAAATATGAAATAGATTTTAGCATAGGGCATTAAGAAGTCTTTCCAGTTTCGTTACTGAATCAAAACAATTTGGACTTGCCTGACACAGACAGATTCAATGTGTCCAGATAAGCAGAGAATAATGGTATCTCAGCACCTATCTACTCAATCATGTCTGACATTCACTTTTGCTTAAGCTCAGTTTTCCATGAAGTGCAATATCCTTTTACCTGATTTAATTTCAGCTCAGATCTTGTTCTTTTCTTCTAATAATAAAGGCCATGTAGCAGACAGGTAAAGAAAAGAAAAGAGAAAGGATTCATTAGTCAGCTACAGTCATAATAATGTACAAAAAAAAAAAAAATCCCCACAAGATTGGCTTACAACAATAAGCATATGTTTTCATATTGTGGGTCTTCAGGTAGAGCACTATTTGATCTAGCTCATGCCTGACTGGACAACTCTTGTCTGAACTGCTGGTTCAATGACTGGCTGCAAGCTATGGACCTGATTCATATCTGTTCCATGTATTTGTTAGTGGTGCATTAGGGCTGAAGGTGGTATAGCATCCAATTAGGCATTTTCTTCCCGTGGCACACCATCAGAGCACAAGAGCCAAGCCATACCATGCAAACACATGTACATCCTCTCCTTACATCACATCTCCTAATGCTGCATTGGCCAAGGTAAGTTACATGGTCACTCCCAACAGTGGTCTAGAGAAGTATACTCTGCCCAGAGTGGAAGGTGCCAGGAATGAACATTGGCTGCCCAATAACCAAAATTATCACCAAGGAAAAGTGAGAGTGGAAAAACATTGAATACTCATCTTAACTAGGTCCCAAAGCTGGCCATCAATAACAGAAAAGCAATGTCCTGCTTTGTTCCTTGGAAGAGATAGGAGCATGTTCATCGTTAGCTGCTAATAAAATTCTTTTCATAAAAGGCAGTAATTTTATGCCCTTTCAGGTATTGTAAGATCTAAAAAGGGGGAAATCCAGGGTTATATCTGTTTTATCAATAGGCTTGAGGCCTCTGTGAGTTTCAAGTGGTGGTTTACATTGAGAATGTATGATTTGATTTTACATTATTAGAAATTAATAGGATTCTATAATTTTAGCAGATGCTCAACTACCAAAAAAAGGCCTTATTTCATTTAGTGCTGTTGGGTTCATCTTTCCAAATTGTACAACATCTTCAGAGACTAACATAGGTCCTAACATAGATTTCTTCCACTATTCAAATTCTATTTATTCCTCATCCTCCTGCCAAATGTCATTGGCATTAGTATTTTTATATTTAAATTATATTTTTAAGAATATGGAAACACTATATACTCATAGTAAAGTGTTAAAAATGTGGCAAACATAAAGAAAAAATGTTAGGTTACATAATCCGTGATTTACCCCTTGTGTTTTGCTATGGTCATTTCTACTTTTAGTTATACAGACACACACACAAACACACACACACACACACACACACACACACAATTTTTCAGAGCTTCCTGGCTCTCAGTTGGCTATTCAGCTGAAAAATCATTTATTTTTTAAATTCTGGAATATTTTCAAGCATGTTTTTTCTTTCAATATTACTCCTTGCCCGCTGTATCTATTATCTCCTTCTGGATCTCCTAAAAGATATATATTGGGTCTTTTTAATTTTTTTCCCAAGTTTCTCTAATTTCTTGTTCATTATTTCTGTTTGTTGTGCCAAAATGACCCTTTATGGCACTCACTGAAGTTTGTATTTTTGTAGTGATACTTTAAGATTTCCAGCTGGTACTTTTTCTTTGCTTTTTTTTTAGGAGGAGTCTTGCTCTGTCACCAGGCTGGAGCACAGTGGTACAGTCTCGGCTCCCTGCAGCCTCTGGCTCCCAGGTTCAAACAATTCTCCTGCCTCAGCCTCCCCAGTAGCTGGGACTACAGGCACATGCACCATGCCCAGCTGATTTTTGTATTTCTAGTAGAGACGGGGTTTCACCATGTTGGCCAGGATGGTCTCTTGACCTTGTGACCCACCCACCTCGGCCACCCAGAGTGCTGGGATTACAGGTTTGAGCCACTGTGCCTGGCCTCCAGCTGGTATTTTTGTATATAGTTGTTGTTGTATTCATGGTTACTATTCTTTCCTTTACATCTTTGAGTACTATGACGATTCTTGACTTAAAATCATTTTCACATTTTTTCATTGTTTCCATTCAGATATACATTCTGTACCGCTTTGGACTGTGGGCTTTATTTTATTAAACTCACTAAGATATTTTATAATTTTTATTTTATGACACATATCACAGCAAAGTGTTCCCCTCCCAGTGTGCTCGATTTTATTTAGGGTGATTTTAGAAGGGCCAAACTTTGCCCTCTACAGTGCTGGTCTCTAGTCAGGTCATGCAACAGAGGCTCCTCCTAGCTCTTACTCTGGGCAGTTACAATAACACTGGATGTTCCCTGGGGTCCGGAATTTCCTGAGACATTCATAGTTCCCAGTGAGTCACACGTCTTTGCATCCTTGCCCTTCTGTATTCCCTTCCAAAACTGACACAGCCCTACTATTTGCTTTGGCAACAAGATATTAGCAAATGTGACACAAGCAGGCATTTGAAATGTGCTTGTGAATTGAGGCATGTTTTCCCTCTTGCTGCTCTTGAACCTGACCATCATGATATGAAGCCAGGCCCAGCCTGCTGGAGACATGTAGCCCAGCAGACCGACAGCACCTTTATTAGACACACAAATGTGGACCCCTGGTCATTCAGGCCCAGCTGGGCATCTGCAGCCAGCTGAGAGACACCAGTGAGACCAGAGAGATGTCCACCTGAGCCTACTTCCAGATGCCAGATACTAGGGTGTTGCTTTAAGCCATGAAGTTTGGAGTGGCTTTTAATTTGGTAACAGATAAGTGAAGCAAAGCGCTAACTTTGATGCCTTTATCACTCTCAGAAGCTACCCATGGCCCTGTCAATTCAGCCCTATTCAATGTCAATGTTCCTCTCCTGTATTCTGCTCCATATAAGTCTTCCATTTTGAGTTCTGCTGCAATCACAACAACAGACATGCATGTGTGCTGCGAGTGTGCATGTGTGTGCATGCAGGTGTGAGCATGCATGTGTGGATATTCGCTGTGGAGAACAGCTGCAGGTAGAGATCACTTGCCATCTTGACCCAAAAATAATTTTGCATGTCTAAAACCAAACAATGTTATGCTCCGCATAAAGTTTTTAATCCTGGTGTTTATTGTCACTTAGCATAGTTAATACAATTTGCACCAAAGAATTGAATAGTATTAACATGGAAAGTGTAATTTTCAACTTCTAGCTAATTACATGATATGGATTAACATTTCCTTTTATTTATTATTTCTCTGTTATTGAAAGTCAAGTTTGTTTCCAAGCTTTTCTTATTATGAACTGTCGTCTCTGAGACACCTCTTTACATACACGGAAGTGCATTTAGGAAGCATTTTTTACTTTACTGATATTAAATACTTGTTCATGGGGGCTTTCTCTGGTTTCCTCCCCACCTCTGTACTCTAATGCCCTAATATTACCATAATGTCCAAAGTCACTTAGCCTTGAAAATCCCCACCTACAACTGATTTCAACACTTGATGCTTAGCGTTGACTTATTTAGTCATTTTATTAATCATCATCACTAATTTGTATACAATAAATCTTACCTGTCATATTAGATTACAAACTTAGTGAGGGCATTGATAATGTCGTGTATACTTTCTTATTCCTTATAGTCCTTAGAACAGCTGTGTACTACCTACCAACTGTTTAACAAAGATGTAGTGTATCCTCTGCTTCCTGAGCACACCACTCTGTGGGGAAGAGTATTTCTCTGACTTTCACCCACTTGTCCTGCAGGTCTCCTTCACATTTTCCTACACAGTGTTATTTGAATCCTTCAGAGATATTTTATGTTACAGATATGTTATGAGATTACAATGTAAACTACATACAATTTCCTCATAAGCCTTGCAATTATAGTCTTCCATATTTCCTCATTTTATTCTTCTCAATTTAATGTTTAAAGCCATGTATTAACCCATGGCTTCCAAAGCATGCTCTTTGGGGGAAAATAAAATCACGGTTTATTTATAGTTACTTACAGACTTTTCTACCATGAGTTAACTACATTTTTTTGGATTATAATAACTTTTACATAAAATATTTCAGAGAATTTAAATACAAACATACACACTAAGCATTGAGTAATGTATACATAATATTTAAATCATAAAGAATATTATCTATAATACTCTTTGTTAAGTACTTTGCCTATTAAGAACATAGTAAAATTCCTATATTATTCCTCATTATTTCAGATAAATTTACCTTTTCTTCTTTCTTCCCCAGTCCTCCCAACTTGATCAATATTTTTAATGAAATTTAGGAATAATATCATTTATTACCAACACGAATAATAAGCATATTTTAAAATAACATTTTTGTGTGCCTAATAGAAGACATTCAGTGAAAAGTTAAATTAAACATTTTACTTTTCTTTCTTTCTAGAGAAACACATCCCCTGAGTACTAATCCATGCAAGAAAACAAATGGAAGTAAATGTGGAAATAAAAGGGATGATTCAAGTTAAATCACCCATCTGCATTTTCACTGAACTATACAAACTGATGAGGTTATGCGTTTAGCTGATATGCATGTAGCTACTTCTGATCAAGCTAATTAACCTGACAAGCAAAATCTCTTTTGTTATGTTATTAAATCACGCTCACTTGCTGTGGCATAGTCTCTCCTACTTACCAATACTTTTTTTTTATATCCCAAGTATAAATATTACATTTTAATAAAGAACACATGTCAAGAAACAAGTTCAATTCAGAGGCAACTGGGATTATCCGGAGATGCAGTCATAAGTATGTTCCTGGTAACAAATCTAGTAAGGATTCTCAATCAAATCTGGCTTCTTCTACCACAGACACCTTTATTTACACAATATCTTAATTTATTACTTCAATTTATTTGCTGGTCTGTTTTATTTGTAGGCTTAGTCTAATTTTAACACTGTCAAGAATAATTCACAGAGTATCGGGTGAGTCCGCTTAGAAGAGGGAACCTACGTTAATCTTTTCTGACATTAATAGAATTAGACCTTATTAATTCTGACATGATTTATTTCATATTGTGTAAATACTAAATGCAAGCATCATGTTCTCATTGAAACAAGTGTTTTACATGCTTCATATACTGCAATTTGAAACATGAATTGAAAGTGAGGTTTGAAAACCATTTGAAATGACTTAATTCTTGTCAAACTTAGAAAGATTATTACTGCCAAATGGGAAGCATGAAAGGCAACAAACAGTGCTCCATGACGTCACTGGGAAGAAAGAGAGCAAAGGCGTGCGCAGCCTGCGGGGCTCGCCAATATCATTCAGGCAGATATTCTTACGGTAACGAAAATTATTCCCCATAGAGATACACCTGCATAATGCATATTTATTTTTTTATTTTATGTACAGAGAACTGAAGTTCCAATACATTCATGCTTGAGTTTTGTTGTTGCTTTGTTTTGTTTTTGTTTTTTTAATCGGGGAAGATATTTTCAAGTATAATTGTCAGGGACAATGCAACCTGGATGTGCTTGGAGCGGGTGAGAAAAATGACGCAGGGACTTGGATGAATCTGGAAACCATCATTCTCAGCAAACTAAAACAGGAACACAAACACCAAACACTGCGTGTTGTCATAAGTGGGAGCTGAACAATGAGAACACACGGACACAGGGAAGGGAACATCACACACTGGGGCCTGTCGGGGGTGAGGGGAAGGGGAAGGCGAGGGAGAGCCTTAGGACAAATACCTAATGGATGCGGGGCTTCAAACCTAGATGACGGGTTGATGGGTGCTACAAATCACCATGGCACATGTATACTACCTATGTGACAAATCTGCATGTTCTGCACATGTATCCCAGAACTTAAAGTATAATTTTTAAAAAAGAATTAATTTAAAAAAAAGAAAATGAACCCACCTAATGCCTCTACCTCTGTTTTCCTGAGTTGCAGTGCATGTGTCCTGTCATTTGTTAACTCATGAGAAAGTTAAAGGAGGCTCTAGATTGTTTGCCTAGGTTTCTCATAATTTAGGTGACATTTGAAAAAGCAATAGCCACAAAGATTGTGGAAAAATCGTTATTGCTCTTACTAATTTGGGCTGATGTCTTTGGTCGGTTAGCCAGATGATTTAGGACCAACAGTTGGTTGACAGTCCTTTGGATAATTTTTAAAGCATGAGAATGCTAGGATTGCATTTTTAGGGGCCGTGGTGTATCTACATCTAAGTTGCAGATGTGTGGAAATCGTTTGAACTACTTTCTAAGTACTATAAAATGAAAAGGAAATATTAATACTGGCTTCCTTCAAATGTGACTTGATCTATGATGCAAAGGACTTTTTTTAAGAAGCAGAAAGGATACTAGGTCTTTGTTCTTTTGAAACAAGAGCAAAGATGGCACTTCTTTTAAGTCTCACTTATTTATTTACCAGAAACATATGGGGAATACTATTAGACAAAGGTTTCAGATTTCTAGAACAGTTCATTTTGTAGCTGTCAATTGGGGTGTGAATTACGTAGCTTAATATAGTACATGGACAACTGGAAGAAAGTGAGAAAATTTGCTGCATTTGTATATTTTATATAATATACATTATTAAGTTGAACTAAAATACTTAATTCTTGAAACAGATAACAAATTCAAAATTTTTTTTTGAAAATCATGGTAAACTTTCAGAAGTTTATCTAAAATAACCATTCCATACAGCGGTGGCGATTTTAATTTTCCTAAATTTGGTGGGAGTAGTAATGTCATGATGATGTAGTAATAACACTAAAAGCAGAAATAGCTCACCTATTAGAAAAGTTATATTGTATATGTACCAACGAGAGCTATTTCAGTGGAAGATCAATATTTTAAACCTTACAGACATTTCCAGGACTCACAGAAACCTAACATCACATCAAATGCCAGGAAGGTGCAGTGACTTCCCAGGGCTATGCACCTGGATCTGCAGCCTGGTTGTGAGTCTATAACAGCATATCATCCCGTGAAACATATCTGAAAACTATCCTTGCATATTTTAGGTCTATTCAGTGGGATGAAACTATATCTTTAGTATATTTATCTTAAAAGTATTTTGTTTGTTGGTGTGTTCATTAGCATGTGTCTTCTTCAAATTTATGTTTCCATGCTTGATGCTGTCTTTTTTTCCTGTATTTATGTATTATGTCTTCCCTTTATACCACAGTTTCTAAAAATCATTGATTCCCACCACATTTTAGAAAATAGTTGATGAAAATCAAGAAGACCTGAGTTGTCTCTTATTACAGAATTTTAAATGACCCTTTGAGGTGCTGGCTTACATTGCAAAGCTTAAATGACTCTGAAATGTTGGTTTCTATATATTAAGTTTGGTTTGTTTTCTTTTAACTTAAAGCTGTAAGTCTTAGTGTAGACATATGCTTTCATTTCCCTTGGGTAAATACCTAGGAAAGGAATGGCTAGGTCATATGGTAGGTTTGTGTTTAACTTCTAAGAAACTGCGGAATGGTTTTCCGGGCAGCTGCACCATTTTGCACGCCCACCAGAAAGCACTGAAAGGCTCCAGTTAGTCCTATCCTCAGCAACATGTGGTGAGGCCACTCTAATCTTAGTCACCGTACTGGGTACGGAGGGGTGTCTTATTGTGGTTTTGACCTGTTTTTCCATAATGACTAAACGTGTTGAACACTTTTTAATGTTTTCATTAGTCATCCATATATCTTCTTTGCTAAAGGGTCTGTTAAAATCTTTGCCTGTTTGTTGTTGTTGCTGTTGTTGTTGTTCAACATTACATGTCTTTTTGTGGTTGAGTTGGAAAAGTTCTTTGCATGTTCTAGATACATATCTCCTATTGGATATATGTTTTACATGTATTTTTCTCTATTCTGTGGCTTGCCCTTTTTTTCTTATCAGTGTCTTCTGAAAAAGCATAATTTTTTTATTTATTAAATAAATTTAAATTTTTAAAATTTATTTATTTTTATTTATTTATTTAAACTACATTTAACTGTCTGTTTCCCTAATTTGTGATTCTATCTCTTAAGTAAATCAAGGTTCTACTATGTAAAATAAGTTACTCAACAAAAATACTGAGTATAAAAGTACTATTAATAAATGCAGTTCTGTACCCAGTCTTATTTTCTGTTTCATAATTAAGAAATATTTGCCAAACAAGGGACACTCATTTTGCCCCTATGTTTTCTTTCAGAGTTTTTATACTTTCAGCTCTCACGTTTAGATCTATGAATGTTCATCGAAGCTTTATTTGTAACAGCCAAGCGGGCAAACAACCCAAATGTCCATCAGCTGATTAACACACAAATCAATTGTATGTGCTTCACATGAAATCCTCCTCAGAAATGGAAGGAAGTGAATTATTGATCTATGCAATGAAACAGACAAACCTCAAAATAACTGCCCAGTGAAAGAAGCTGGACAATAAAACGTATGTGCTCTATCATTGGATTTCTACATGTTACAGAAAATGCAAGGTCATCTCCAGTGACAGTTCACAGAATCATGGCTGCATGGGGAGGGGTGAGCAACGCAGAAGGAAAGGACGTATAGGAGGAATTAGAAATGGGCACAGAGAAAATGTGGAGGATAATGAGCTAATATGTTCATGGTCTTAATCACAACAATGGTTTCACCATCTGCATGTGTGCGGTTATTGGACTAGCAACTCATTAAATAATACTGTATTGATTTCAATAAATAAATAAATACAATCATTTCTTCAATAAATAAAGCTTCAATAAAGCTGAAACATAATAAAGTTTCAATAAAGCTATGAAACATAAATGGTAAATAAATATACATGTAAACAAAAATTTTTTAAAAAAGCTTAAAATTGTAATGCTCACCTTGAAAGGGAACCCAGTTACTTTGTATGGCAACTTTTTTAAGGAAGAAAACTGAGATTTGAGGACCTAGCATATTACAGATGCTATACTAAATGCTTTCATGTGATTTGTCTCGCTTCTCACAAGTATCCCATGCAATAGGGATTTTTAGGCCTCAGAGATTAGCCCTGGAGAGGGTTATTGACTCTATGGCATCAAACAGTCATGAAACAGCAGAATCAGGGATGACGAAAGAGAGTAATAGGGTCCATTTCACTATGCACCCCTGAGTCCTTACACCCAGTATGAATACCCCATATGAGGGAGAGATAAGAAAGTAAGACGTAGGGTGTCTTGAATGTGAAGCTCTTACAGCTGTGCCCATATTATGCTCAGCAATCCCAGCACAGTGTGCCTGCCACTCAAGAAGTCCAACATGACTAGCCAAGGGCTAGTGTCCACAGAGCATGCCTGCCAAGACAGCCATTTAGCTTAGCCTTGCTTGTGAAGCAGGAAGCTTCTGGAGATAAAATAAGTCTGGAAGGGCAGCCTCAGGAATAGTCAGTTTGGAAAGGCCTCCAGGGAGACCATGTACAGTCAGAAGGGCTGTGCCTGGCAGTGGGACCATTTGGGGCTTCCGGACAGCAGCTGTGAGACCAGTACATTGCGTTTCACAGTGGCCTCGGGGTGGTCTGCATCCCCGTGGGTCTTGGACTGCAGGTCCCTGGAGAAAGCTTTTCAAGGCCTCTGCTGCAAAGCAAACATGGGGTCAGGTGCATGCTCATGGCACAGGCTCAGGCATGGGCATTGTCCTACTCCTGAAAATCTTCTTTCTGAAAGTAGAGTGAACAGCAGAAATTTGCAGAGGTAACGTGTGCTCAGTGAGGACCCTCAGAATTCAGACTAAGGGGCTTCGAGTTACACACGACTACAAAGTGCCAGAACCTTCAAGTCAGGAACAAATGAAGCCTACTGGTCAGAATTAAACAGGCTCAGACTCAGTTGAGGGGTAGCAAGAAGCAGTATTCAGGGATGGAAAATGAACAAGGCGTGGAAAAGACACAGGGAAGTATCTGGTGGTCTGTCTTCTTCCCTTCTTCTCATTTTCAGTCAACTACATTTAAAAGTCTGTTTCCCCAATGTAGAATTCTCTCTCTTAAGTAAATCAAGGTTCTGCTATGTAAATAAGTTAATCAACAAAAATACTGAGTATAAAAGTACTATTAATAAGTGCAGTTCTGTACCCAGTTTTGTGAAAATATACAATTTGTAAGCCACACACTGATTGAAGTCTAGGACCACACAGTGCCAGTGGAGGAAAGTGTGCAAAACGAATGATTAAATAATGACAGGCACCATGTGTGAACTATCTCTATTTTCCAGATGAGAGGTTATAGCAATTAAACGGTAGATACGACTATGATTATGATCCAGACAGATCCTGGAGGCCTTCAAGGAGGAGGTGAGTTTGAGCCAGGCTATGAAGGCTGTGAAGGCTCCAACTAGGCACAGAGCAAGTGGAGTCGGTGCCACAGAGGCTGAGTGGGAAGCAAGCACCCAGAGTTCTAGTAACGCGGCTGACAATTCTGATATAGGTTAAACAAACATCTCGATTCTCAGCAGCAGATATCATTATCTACAGCTGATGGAATTGGAGGCATCATCGGATTAATGTTTTCATTTAAATATTAATCTCTTAAATTCTCAGTTATTTGAATTACAAATCGGAGCCATGTTATATTTATTAATAAGAAAGCCCTTGATTCTTGCTAACTGTGTCCTAGCCACAGAGCATTTGTAGTACAAAGAACTGGAAAAAAAAAAAAAAAGTTACATCAACTAAAACCCAGCTTTCACACTGTCACAAAATTATGTTTCAGAAGGGAAACTTCCTGGTAAAAATGCTGCTAAATTATCAAATATCTCCACTGCCAAATGTAAGCATATTATCTGCCTCATCACATAGGCTGGCCTGAACCTTGAAGTGGCAAAAGCTATGAATTCTTGAAAATAAGTTAACAGTTTAGTCAGTGCTGTCTAACAAGGCAAAATGAAGAAAAAATAGAAAACTAACAAATGTAACATGTGCTAGGGAAAGGTTATGCTATGAAGATTTCAGCCTCAACCCCCTGACTCGTTTCTGGCTAAAGTTTGTTCTATACCATTCTTCAGTAAGTGGCCGCACTCCAGCCTGGGCCATGGAGTGAGACCCCATCTCAAAAAAAAATAAATAAATAAATACTAGGTGGGTGTTTTCCTATGTTCCACAAAGAAAAAAAATAATGCCCAGTGAGTAATACAATTTGGCTTTAAGCAGGCATTTTGCCAGAATTTTGGCTTTAAGCAGCTATCTAAGCAGCGTGCCAGAAATTGGAAATGGCTTTGGAATCGGTTCAGAGTTAAGTGTGGTGTCTGGGGGTCTCTGATGGAGACCCCCTTTCTTCTACGAGTTTGACCACAAAGTGAAAGCAGCAGTGCAGCTGGTGCTAGAGGCAGTCACCATTCAAACCTACACTGGATCCATACCGACGGAAGAATGAGCACAACTCTTGTATGTAAATGCATTCTGTAGACGGCATTGTAAAAGGGAATGCTGAACTCTCCCTTAAAAAAAAAAAAAGTCTTTCAAAAGAAGCCATTCATACAGCCAACAGACACATGAAAAAATGCTCATCATCACTCGCCATCAGAGAAATGCAAATCAAAACCACAATGAGATA
>NW_012117433.1:653365-664761 GCF_000951035.1 Colobus angolensis palliatus | reverse complement strand
GCACACCAACATGGCACAAGTATACATATGTAACAAACCTGCACGTTATGCACATGTACCCTAGAACTTAAAGTATAATAATAAAAAAAAGTCTTAAAAGTCAAGTATGGGCTACATTAAACATGAATGATAATACAGCCGACAGATAAACGACAACTGTGTGATTTATTACTTACTCTGCCAGTATCCACTTACACTTCCACACAGAACAAAAGCTGATAGAAGGAAATGAAATTGCTGAAGACTGTTGTGAGGACATGAAATAATACGAGCATTCATTTAGTATTTGCGTCTGAGAGTGACCTTTTGTTTCTGAATGTTCTTTAGTTCCTCCCAAATCTTCTGGAAATTTTAACTTCAGAGAGAGACAGCAAATGAGAGAGAGGGAGAAAGAAAAAGAAAGAGATTGAGAGAGAGAGAGAAAGAGAGAGAGAAAATATGTACTATGCATAATGTGTGATATTTAGAATAGATAAATGAATTTTAACAAATTCTGCTTTAGTAAACAGCTGCTTAATGTTAGTTGAGGTGACCTCAGATAACAGAATAATGTTTTAGAGATGTTGGAGTTTGGCTAGGTAAAAGTGAAGTTCACTTCAAATACTGAATATCCATGTAGATGTGTTCACCAAGGGGTATGTGAAGAGAGGCATGATTATTGAAAATAATTTGAAACCCAAAGAAAATATTTTGTAAAAATTATATTTGAACAAATTGTATTTGAATAAATGTTTTGTAAAACATCTTTTCTATCAAAGAAATTGACTTCCAGGATCTTAGAATGAAAGAAGTGAGGGAGTCGTTAGGCTGTAGAGTCATCTGCTTGTGTGCACTGAGTTTTGTGGGACAGAACACATTTGTTAGAAGAGAACCTTTACACCGGACACGGCAGATGTCGGTATCAGGAAGGTTCCCTCAGCTCCTGAGTGCCACAGTGAGAAATCTCAACTTGTCCTTGTAACTAATTGATCACCACATTGTAACCAATTTAATCAACCAATTGATCAAAGTTTTTGCTGTTGAGTGACCTGGGCAAAGGAGGTGCCAGGAATACCATTTACTCAGTCTGATGTGCTGCTTTTAGCGTTTAGAAAAAACCAAATAAACATTACTTCAGTTGCCGTTCTTCCAGCAGCAGTGGTGGCAAGAAATGCGTGCAGACTTTGGATAGTTTCAAGTGATCTATAAATAACATCTTAAAATAAGTTATTTTAAAATCAAAATTTAATTAAAATACAGTAGAGGAAGCGATTTACAATTTTGAATTTACTTGGATACCTACCTGGAACAAGAGTAAATTTGATCAAAGATCTCTGCTGAAGTCTAATAAATATTCACCTGAATGTAGGATTTAGGTATAGAAAGAATATGTAGTAGGTCCTAGAATAATGGTTTTCATTCAACGTCAATTCCTTATAACACTGATGAGAATAAACATTAATTCCCAGCCACATCCACTGCGGGAAGTTGGCACATTCTTCCCGAGTCCGTGTGTGTCTTCTCTGGGGCACTCTGGTCCATGTTAGTGAACTGGCATGTCTACGCGTTCCCAGGGTGAGTAAGGGTGGGTGCAGGTGTGAGTGCACCCTGCGAAAGGATGGCATCCAGGCCAGTTGATGCTGAACTGGAATACTTGGGTAAATAATTCTCTCACTCATTTTCATTGATCTTTCTTAAATCTATGTATAGCTCACATTTACTTCAATATTTATGATTAGATGTGTTTTGATCCTTATTTGGAAATTTGGTCATGTTTTTGTAACCAGAAATAGGCCATAGGAACTTAACTCTCGTTTATACCAATTAGCAAACTTGTGATACCCTTTTCTTAAAGTCACAGTTTCCAAGAACCTGTTGATAGTGTTAAGTGAGAATTTACTGTATTTCTCCCTGGAACCAAGAAGAACATTGGTAGAGAAACTGAACACCAATAATAATAATAATAAATTCCCTAACATAACTTAAATAATCTGAGGAGCAGTGATAGCATCCTGATTATTAAAAATAAAATCTGGTTTTGAAAGCTATGAAAAAATGTTACTTTAAGACACAATTTAAATGTGTTATAGTTTAATCAATTTTATCTACTATATTAATGAATTATTTGTTGGAAAATGGTATAATTTCATCATCAATTAGAAGTTGCGAAACTTGAAGAAAGTTAGATTTATTGAGCGTGAAGAAATGGCAATTATTTTATGAATTAAAGTAACACCCTAAATGTACCTTTAAGCAGACCGCTAATAAATTCTACCACATTAAAAAAAAAATGATTACTTTCAGCTGGAATCAAAGGAGTGGAAGAATTTTAATTGCTACATTTTTAAACAGTTGCAGCTGCTTCCTATCAAATGATTTTCAGTTCTAGTTGATTTGGTCTTACTTAAGTCATGAAATGTAAACTGCAGGAATGGCTCACTCTTATTTCAGCTTACAAACAATAAACTTAAAATTATCATTCCCAAATTTTGTAAATAAATAAACTGAGAGGCATGACAGAGCTGCCTACTTGAGTGAGCAGAGTGAAGGATTTATTTTCCATTCAATTTATTGCACAGATTTTTTCTCTTACATTTTCTTAATGCTCCTTCCTGTGACTGGCATCTAATACTTCTTGATAACACTGTAAAAAATTACTTAATTATATAATCTTATTATCGCAATATTAGCCATTAACTCTATAGATAGGGTTTTAATAAACACTGGAGCTTATGTGAAAATATAAGAAATACCTTAAAATTGTAACAATATTCATATGGCTCTCAGTTGGCTGTAATCACTGACAGACAGTATGCAACTTACAAGTACAAAGATACTTGTACTGAAACACACATAATTGCTTTTATATTGAAAATATCTCCTAAGACCAAAACACTAAAACGAAGTATGAAAAAAAGAACTTGGAGTTAACAACCTAATTCAGAACGAATCGCTTTGTACCCTAACTGTTGAAGCTTCTTCTAACCCATCAGAAAAGCATGTTACTCTTCCAGAATTTCATTATTTAAATGCCTGTCTCCAAATTACTCAGTATTTCTCTGGAATTGGCTTTCAAGCTATGTTCCTCTCATGTTTAGAATATTTCTGAGTCTGTGTGTTTGCAAAAATGTTACAAAGCACATTCTCTAACTTGGATTTCCACCGACACTTGGGGTCATAGTGGGTCCACTGTGCAGGCTGCCATGCCTGGCTCCAATGCCTGGGCTATGGCTGAGTCACCTCTTACCCTCTGGTGTCTCAGCCTCCAGGGACACGTGAGCTTCCAGGTTCTACCAAGTGACAGTTATACAAGGAGTCAGCCAAAGATTCAGCACCAGAGTGCCCAAGAGGCCACGTCATGTCACCAGAGTACACGGGGAACACTGGCAACAGGAGATGGAGAAGAGGTAGATTCCTGGGCCTTTCCGATCTTCCCAATTCAGGAACTTTTCCAAGGTAAGGGAGGCTGGAGGATGTTGACACCCCCACTTTTGCAAAAACAATTGTCTGCCTTTTGATGTCAGTAGCCTCTCCAGATGGCCTGCCGTTGCCGTCATGCCAGCTGCAGCAGGGAGGTGCAGCTGGGGATGCATGTTCCATGGAGCTGGCAGCAACTGGGGACAAGTGGGATCTCACCCCTTCTGAGATGGGGCAGGAGCTCTCCAGGTGCCACTGCAGCTGCCCAGACTGGGGCTGCAGACCCAAGGCTCCTGCACCGTGGAGCAGGCAGAAGCCCTGCACCCCAGGCACAGCTGCAGCTGCCCAAACCACAGGCGCAGACGCAGGCATTCCTGCACTCTTGGGGGCCTGGGAAGGCCCCCTGCCCTCATGGACTCGGACGTGCCTGTTCATGCTGCCTGGCTTCTCCCTGCTGTTGGCACCTGCTCTGATTGGAACAAAGTTGGGGCCAAGCCTAGACGCCATGAATGGCAGTAGGAGGCAAACAGATTCCTGGGTGGAAGGGGGTGGATCCCCAGTGAGGCCCCACCTTCAGGCCAGGGAGGGCCTGAAGACTAGGGGCTGGGCTGCCAGTCCTATGGACTGGAGTGGGAGCTTGTGGTGACTTTTCGGGGCCTGCTCATGGCTGTCCATGGACCAGTTGGCACCTTCTCCCTTCTGAAACCCATACAAGCTCCGGGCTCAGCCAGAGCTGGTCAGACTACTCGCCAGCCTCCTGTGAGCTGTTCTATTGCTCAGTAAAGCTCCTCTTCACCGTGCTCACCCTCCACTTGTCTGCATACCTCGTTGTTCCTGGTCACAGGACAAGAACTGGTGCCATTTGCCACCAAATGGCAAAGCTAAAAGAGCTGTAACACAAACAGGGCTAAACATGTCCCTTGCTCACCATGCTGTGAGTGAAGAGAAGGAAAAGAGAGCTATGGCCCCTAGGGGAGTGCAGACCTGGAACTCTCAGAGCCAGGGCTGTGACTTTCTTTGTAGTGACTGGCATCTCCAAGCTTCTGGATACCTCTGCATTCCCCAGTGCCAGTCAGGGAAGCTGCTTGTGGTGCACCTGGTCCAGCCACAGCCTCCCAGAGAGCCGCTGCCTGAACCAGCACCCAGAGCTGCCCACTCTGCTGCAGCAGTCGGCATGTCTGATGGCGCAGTGGCCGGACCTCACTCTCCCTCACAAACCCCTCACCGCTCCACACCTGACTCACCCTTGGCAGGAGTGGGATCCAGGGTAGCAGCATAAGCTGAGCACAGCCTTCCAGGCCAAGTGGGTGGAATAAGCCCAGTAGGCCCAAGTAAAACTCGGGAAAAGGTGCCACTGGCCAGAGGTTTCAGGCCAGAGAAGCAACACCCCAAAGATCCCATAAAACCTTCACTAGGTTACCATCTTGGGGATGACAGCCCTCTAATTTAACAATGAGAGCTCGGATTGATATGCCTTTATGTTTAAATGCCTTCTCGTGGAAATAGTAATGCTGAAAGATATTGGTGACTGTCGCTTGGTTAAGGAGTATTAGAAATGTCTCCATCACATGTCTAAATATTTCTAATCCTCCTAAATTAGTAAATGTAAGATGATACTTACTCCCTCCACCCCATCGTTAGAGAATCACAATAACAAGGCGACAAGGTCACAGTCTTCTTCGGTAAATTCCTTCTGAGCATTTGACAATATTGTTTAGTGACCGAGCCAAATAATGTTCCCTCATCGAATTCAGTCCTCTTAGACCTGGGGCCAGAGAAGCCACATGCTTTGCACAGTGCAGTGCAAAAGCACAATGCTCATCCCTTGTTCAAAACGAAATAAAAACATGCCATTAAAGGTGCCAAAATACAGGCTTTCTCCTTTTCCACGGTCTCTCTCTGAACTTGTCATTGCATTTTAAACATGCTATTTAATGTCATTCTAACCAACAAAATACAAAAATGTAAATCACTAGCATGAGCTTTGCCATTCATCTTTTGTGCAATGCCACTTTTAAATACAAATAAAAGACATTTAAGCATTATGCTCTTTAATGTGCAATTTTGGTATCCCTGAAATTACACAGTGTGTTGTTCATAACCTGTGCATGCACCTTGTTCTTAGCAGAAGAGAGGAAATCCTTCACAAAAGAAACTCAGGGGATTTAATTTTTTTATTTCCCTTTTTGGTATGCACACAGTCTCCCAGCATTATCTATGATGACTTACTGATGAGTGAGAAAGTAGAATAAAGAGGGTGCTGTGGGCTTCTCTGTCCTTCCCTTCTACACCATCATTTCCGCATCAGTGAGAAGTAACACTTGTTAAGAAAGGATATGGAAGGGCCCTTGATTGTTTGCATTTCTGGATTGCCATGATCTTTGTGCGTTTGGGATACTTGGTTTGAATAAAGATTACAGCCTCCTAAGGTGGCCAGCTTCGCCACTAACGTTTACTTTGTACTCAAGTGGATCCTGCTGAACCCCCACCCATTTGCAGGCCGCCAGAATCCTGTGCTTGTGGATCATTGCAATACTCTGCAATCAGGGAGTGGGAACAAGAGACAAACATATCGCCCATATCTGCTCCACTCACGTGCATGGTCTATTGTTCCATCCAATTTCACCTAAAAAACACAAGTTCTTAGGTAAAATTGTTATATATTACTTTTCCCTTCTTTCCTCCCTTCCTCCCTTCCCCCTTTCCCTTCCCCCCCTCCTCCCCGCCTACTTCCCTCCCTCTGTTCTTTCCTTCCTTCCTCTCTCTCTTTTTCTTTTTCTTTCTTTCTTTTTTCCTTCCTTCCTTCTTTCCCTCCTTCCTTCCTTCCCTCCTTCCTTCCTTCCCTCCTTCCTTCTTCTCCCTCTTTCCCTTTCTTTCTTTGTTTCTTTTTTCTTTCTCTTTTTTTCTTTCTTTCCCTTTTCCTTCCTTCCTTCCTTCCTTCCTTCCTTCCTCCTTCCCCCTTCCTTCCTTCCCTCTTTTTCTTTCTTTCTGACAGAGTTTCACTGTCTCACCCAGGCTGGAGCGTAGTGGTGCAATCTTGGCTCACTACACCTTCTGCCTCCTGGGTTCAAGGGATTCTCCTGCCTCAGCCTCCTAAACAGCTGGGATTACAGTCATGGGTGACCAAACCTAGCTAATTTTTTGCATTTTTAGAAGAGATGACATTTTGCCATATTTGCCAGACTGGCTCAAACTCCTGATCTCAAGTGATTCACCCTCCTTGGCCTCCCAAAATTCTGGGACTACAGACGTGAGCCACCCGCCCAGACTGTAAATTTTAAGATAGCAAGAACAGAGCATTAAACCAAGCTCAGCATCCTTCAGATAAAAAGGCCCGCTATCTAGGCACAGTTTGCACGCCCGTGAAGCTGGCCCTCCCTTGGTTACATCCGTCTAGGGCCACTCTGATGCCCTCAGTACCTGGCCCCTTTTAGGTGTTCAATAAGAGATGTTCACTGAGCCGTCAGCCTCCATGCATCTTTGGATAGCAGCACCCAATGTCTTTTCTTTCTCTTTCACATTGTTGCTCCTTTCCTCCCTTCCTTGCTTTTTCATCCCACTCCTTTCTTTGTTCCTCATTTTGCTCTTTCAGTTTTGGAGTTTTAATTGTGGTTATAGTCAGATAGATAGGGCATTTGACTAGGCTTCAAATATTCTTACTATAAGTCAATCTTTATCGAATGCTCAAGTGCCAGTGTTGGAAATTTTGTTACTAGCCTCGAAACTAGCAACATTCAACATTTGTATTCATTTCCAAAGTACAGCTATGACTGAAATGAGAAAAACCAAATCACTCATGCCTAAGAATAAAATCTGTAATATGACTTTAACACTTAACTGGGGATGTCAGTCAGTATGACATCACCAAAAGTAGAGCTGATTAGGCAGTTTCTGGAAGAAAATGTGAACAGAACCACCAAAGATAACTCCACTTGCCTTATAATTAAAACTATGATCAGGTCTTTGAAGGTACTTTTCCCTTTCTCTGGATTTGCCCCCTTTAGTAAGAGGCGGTTACTTTCACAGATGGGGCTCAGAGGCTATCTTCTTTGGAAAAAAAGTTATTTTAAATTCCGGGATATATGTGCAGAATGTGAAGGTTTGTTACGTAGGTAAACGTGTGCCATGGTGGTTTGCTGCACCTATCAACCCATCACCTAGATACTAAGCCCCACATGCATTAGCTATTTCTCCTGATGCTCTCCCAACCCTACCCCACCTCTTGACAGGCCCCGGTGTGTGATGTTCCCCTCCCTGTGTCCATGTGTTCTCATTGTTCAGCTCCCACTAATGAGTGAGAACATACAGTGTTTGCTTTTCTGTTCCTGTGTTAATTTGCTGAGGATAATGGCTTCCAGCTTCATCCGTGTCTCTGCAAAGAGCATGATCTCATTCTTTTTTATAGCTGCATAATATTCCATAGTGTATATGTATCACATTTTCTTTATCCAGTCTACCATGGATGGGCATTTGGGTTGATTCCATGTCTTTGCTATTGTGAATAGTGATACAATGAATATAGAGATGCATGTTTCTTTATAATACAATGATTTATATTCACTTGGGTAGATACCCAGTGATGGGACTAATTTTTGCATCCTCCCTTAGCCAAGGCCCCAGGGTAATGCTGCAGCTCTCCTCACTCAGCTCTTCCCGTACTGATGCAAGAGACTTGCTGCTCCTGGAAGGCTCTGCCTCTGAACCTCCAGAGGGGACAGAGGGAACTCCTTCCCTTTGCTGTCTCTGTATCTCCAAGCAACAAGCAAAACAACTGTCGCAAAGTAGATGCTTAATAAATATTTGTTAAAATCAAATGAAATCATGTATACTGCTTCCCCTACACTCATGCGGAAATGAAAAATGTGCTGTGACCAGTCGGGGAATATAAGAGGGAACGCCCAGTTCTGGGCTCAGTCTTCTGGAATGAATCTGCCTGCTGTGGGATAGGTTCCCCACTGTCTGCTGTCTCTTCCCAGCTCCTGCTTTGAAATATGAGAATTGTACCTTCCAAGGATCAGGTGCAAGGAAGAGTATAAAATTGACAGGAGCAGAAAACAACTTGGTTTACTAAAAATCAGCATTTTACAACAAAATACATAGATCAGTAAAATTTCTTGAGCAATGCTACCACTGTCTTTGAAATTTAGTAAACATTTTTTTTTTTTTGTAGCATAACCTTCCAACTGCTGTTGCATTTTAAATCTAAATGTTTAGGAAATGTGAATTTTAGTTAATATACTTGTATAACTAAAAAGCAAAGAAAGATCGCTGAGTAGATGAAATAGACAGTTTTCCCTATATACCCTGCTAAGTATAGCTAACACCCTGGGTGGAATATATAAAATAAATGTTAAAAGATTCTGAAAAATCAGATCTTTTAGCAAACTCAGGGTTTGAGGGAAAAGATGGTGTTGGCTTCCCTGGGCTTCCTTCTTGCCTCACATATCCAGGACTATGTGTTAGAGAAGCTGGCAACTAGAAAAACCAATGGGTATAGACAAGACATCCCAGGAAAAGTGTGCTTCCCCCAGAAAGGACCAGAAAGGGGCAACTACATAAGCCAGAAAACGTTTAGGCAGTAACTGCAAAATTATGGGTAAATACAAAATATTTTCCTTCCCCTGTTCACTTCAGTTGAGTTTTTAAGATTAGAGATCTAACAATGCAATAAAAAATTATGGTGCCAATATCTGACATAATAAGCAAACTCTGGGTGTTGAGTTAGAAATTGGAGCCAGTGTACCACTGGAAGTATCATTCAACCAGCGCCTACCCCCAAGAGGTTCCGAGGTTGCAGGGGACACACAACAGAGGCACAGGGCTGGGGCACACTGGAGTCTTGGGGCCCCAAGAATGGAGATCAGTGTTTGTAAATTTACTGGTTTGGGCTTGAGACTTGAAAAGACTCTACCCTAGAAATAAGAGTTGTTTGTAAAGATACCAAGACAGCTTCAAATCACAACTCTCCCTGAAACTGAAAATGTGATCCAGGATGTCTGAGGTTTCTAATCTGCTACCAGAAGCAACGAGCAGTTCTCTGCAAAGAAGGTAACATCATAGTCCTCCAACTATTCTGTAGTTTTTCAATATGTCTCACAACCTGTCATGGTAATTAATAGTTGCCAGGCAATGGGGAAGGAAATAGACAATCATGCATGCCACAAAACACAACAAAAAATAGAAACAGACACAGAGAAGACAGGTGACAGATTTCTCACTCACAGGCATTAAAATAATCACTTTTAATATGTTCAGAGAAATAAAAGACAGGATAAAGAACTTGACCTGACTACTGGAACCTACAAAAATGTACCAAATGGTAATTCTAAAACAAAAAAATATATAATCAATAAAATTAAAGACTCAAAGAATGAGGTAAAAGTAGAATAAACACAGAGGAAGATTAAAGTATGGCAAGATAAATGCACAGAAAATATTTAGAATGAAACACAGAGGAAAAAGAATGAGACAGGGAACAATTTGAAGAAATAAGGGTTAACAATTTTCTGAAAATGACAGAAGAGATCTAGCTACCAGTTAAAGAGGTATATGAACAACAAACATAATAATACGTACTTCAAAAAATTCTTCATAATATCACGGTGACATAGCTGGAACTAAGGGAAACAAGAAATCATAAAAGTAACCAGAGGAAAAACACGGATTAATTTCAAAAAAGCAATGATAAAATGGGCAGCTGGCTTCTAAGCAGAAACAATAGAAGCAAGAAGAAAGTATATTTGAAGCTCCACATCCAAAATTATACATCCTTAAAATAATAAAGATTAAATAATTATAATTTTATAAATAAACAATGCAGTTCGTCACTCTTAAATTCACACTAATGGGTGTCTTTCAGGGAGAAGAAAAAACACTCCCAATGAAGGTTCAGAGACCCAAGAAAGAGTGAAGACAAAAAGATAAATATTTGGGTAAATCCAAATAAATATTAACTATAGAACAAAAATATATTTAAAATCAAAATAAACAACAACAAAAAAATTAAAGATGGACATTTCATAATGATAATAAAGGACCAATTCACCAAGAAGATGTAATAATTATGGATTTGAATCCATCTAGTAGCATAGGCTTAAAATATAAAGCAAAAGAAAAACACCAAAAGAGAATATAAACACATCCAGCACTGTGCAAGATGTTAACTAATAAAATAAGCAGATAAAAAAATCCATTAGGGCATAAAAGGTATTAGCACACCAGACCAAAATGACATTTCTAGAATAGTATTTCCAACATCTACAAAATACACATTGTTTTGTATGTAGTACACATAAAACATTTACAAAAATTGATCCTATTCTGGGTTATAAATCAAGTTTCAAATTATTTCTAAACATTAAAATCATATAAAATATACTTCTTGAAGACAATGGAATTAAGCTAGACGTCAGAAAACTAGAAATTTATCAAACATTTGAAAAAGACACAATATACTTCCAAATAAACCACAAATCAAAGAAGAAATTAGAATAATTTATAATTACAAATTATAAATTTATAAAATATTTTGAATTGAAAGTAATTTTAAAATAGTTTGCACATTTCAGGACCTATGGATTTAGCTAATGGCATGGGTTTGGTTTTTAAATTGTAAATGCATACATTAATTAGAATAAAATGAAGCCTTAAAAACAATGTACCAAAGACACATTTCTTTTAAGAAATTAGAAAAATAACAGCAAAAAAATGCAAAAGGTGGAACAATGAAAAAAACAGAATGTAAAATTAACTAATAGAATAGTAAATCACACAGAGGATCACCAAAGCCAGAGGTTGGTTTAAGAGACTCATAAAACTGACACATTGTTGGTGAAATTGGTCAAGAATAAACAGAGATGGAACAAATATAATTATTATTATATATATTATATATATTATGCATGTTATTCAATACCATCCCACCTAGAATTCTTTGACAACTTATATGAAAACACTGTATGTGTATACACAAATATATTTCTCACTACAATAATAATTAT
>NW_012117433.1:586299-653315 GCF_000951035.1 Colobus angolensis palliatus | reverse complement strand
ATAAAATTATTATAATATAATAAGAAACATCACTATAGATACTATGGAAATACATTTAAATAAATGATATTATCAACAAAACAACCTGTGGCTGTCTGGAGAAAACATAGGTAAGTGTGATACATATTTCACGAAGTTCACCAGATTATACTTCTAAGGGATAAATGACTTGAATATAAAAATTAAACTCATTAAAATAACTTATAAAAATAATAATTTTTCTTTATAAGTTTTAAGTGGGTTTTTAAAACTATTATTCAAAATCCAGTGGAAATAAAAATGATATACTTTATTTTTTTATTTTTATTTTATTTTTTTTGGGAGGGAGTCTTGCTCTGTCACCAGGCTGGAGTGCAGTGGTGCGATCTCGGCTCACTGCAACCTCCACCTCTCAGGTTCAAGCAATTCTCCTGCCTCAGCCTCCTGAGTAGCTGGAACTACAAGCACACATCACCACACCTGGCTAATTTTTGAATTTTTAGTAGAGATGAGGTTTCACCATGTTGGCCAGGATGGTCTTGAACTCCTGGCATCAGGTGATCCGCCCGCCTCAGCCTCCCCAAGTGCTGGGATTACAGGCATGAGCCACCGCTCCCGGCCTTTATTATATTTTATAAACTTACTATGTTAAAAAGAAAACTCCTCATTTCCTAAGGTAAAACCATCCAACAACTAAAATAATATGTTTGGGTTCATACCTTGGCGGGAACAGAAAGAAGAGAATCTTCCTAATAAATTAAAGTTTACTGAAAAACAAAAGTCAAACAAATGGTAAGAAAAATACTAATAATCTTAAAGAAAAATGGGAAAAGAGAATGAATAAAGGGTTCAAGACATGGGAAGTGGAAATAGCCTTTAAACATAAGAAAAGATGCCAACCTCTACTGCTAACACTAGAAATGGAAATTCAAATTATCTGTATCTTTTTGCTATCAGATTGGGAACATTCCACATGTGATGTAGCCATAGAGGGTAAAACTTTGGTTTTTACACAGCCTTTTGGTCTGCCCATACCTTCAACCCCTACAGAGGGCATTTTGGCAATACTAGCAAAATAAAAAATGCACACCTTTTCTTTGAACTGGCAGTTTACTTCTCATGATCGATCATGTAGCTTGACTACTCACTGTGTAACTTACGAATGATTTTGTTAATTGTGGTCTTGAGTTAGGAGATCAGCAGGATTTATTTTCGAAAACCAATCACCAACCCTCTGACCAATACAGGATGCAGTAAAGAAACCAACAGAAGCCAGATATGGTGGTTCATGCCTGTAATCCCAGCACTTTGAGAGGCCGAGGTGGGTGTATCTCCTGAGGTCAGGAGTTCGAGACCAGCCTGACCAACATGGTGAAATACTGTCTCTAATAAAAATACAAAATTTAGCCAGGCATAAGCGTGTGTGCTTGTAATCCCAGCTACTAGGGAGGCTGAGGCAGGAGAATCACTTGGACCCAGCAGGCAGAGGTTGCAGTGAGCCAAGATTGTGCCAGTCTGGGCGTCGCAGCGAGACTCCATCTCAAGAAAGAAAGAAAGAAAAGAAAAAAGAAAAACCAGTAGATGGGACAAAAACGACCTCTAGCTGTTCTGACTGCTCATTAGCATAAGGACACTCCCACCAGCACCGTGACAATTTGCAAATGCCATGACAATGACCTGTAGTTACCTTATATAGTTCCCAGAACTTCCCATTCCTCTTCTAGAAAATTCTGAATACCTCACCCCTCAGTTATACATAGTTAAGAGTGGACATAAATAAAGCTAGCCAGCAATTCCTGAGTTTCCCTCTAGGCTGCTCTGCCTATGAGAAAGCCTTGTTCTGGCTATGGAGCCGCCATTTTGTTGCACCCTGTTGCTCTAATAAACTTGCTTTCTTTCTCTGTTGGCTCGTTCCTGAATTCTTTCCTGGGTGAAGCCAACTGCCCTCCTGAGCGGAGTCTCTTTTGAGGGTTTGCCTACGCTGGTCTTGTTTATAAGAGCAAATCATTGAAAACAACCTCATATACATTAATAGCAGGCTGGTGAAACAATGGTCAATCTATAAAGTGGGAAGTTTGAAAGGCTTAAAAAAAACTGTATTCATGGAAAATGTCTAAGTTACATATGTTAGTTGAATAAAACAAGTTACAGACAATATGTAATATTTGAAAACTTAATTTTTTAAAATGTTGAAAATATTCTGAAATATCCATCTCTAAATGAAGACGCATACAATTTCTGGAAGGATACAAAAAACTTGAAGACCAATGTGTAACCTTTCATGTCACATTGCTCATATCAGATTTGAGGCGAATAGAAAGCCCAGAGCCCAGCTTCAAGGGGAGCTGTTTCCTTCGAACCCCATGTGAATAGGTTGTGAATGAATCCACTCAGATCATGCACTGTGGCAGGCCTGTTTGAGAACCACATGAAATATTGCATATTTGAAAAAACACAATAGGAAATTATTTTTAGATAAAATAAATGTAAAATATAAGGATCAGAAAGGAAGGTACCAAGCACTTCTAATTTGAAGAAGATACAATCGCTTTCATAGAAAAGACCAAAGAATCTACAAATACTGAGTTAATGTTCTTTCAATTTGCTATCACGTCTAACAGGAACACATTAGCTGCCATATTTTTCATTAAATCCATCCAAGCTAACCCAATCTAAGCTAATCCAATCCAAGCTGGGTTAAAACTTTTGGAGTTCTCTGAGTATAACTCATTCATTTTTAACACGTTGCTACGTGCTTCCTTGAAGTATCGTTGAGTGGTTTTATGAGTTAGTTTGATAGATTTACTTGGATTATAACAGCCCAGAAAACAGGGACCAATATTTTGTTTCATTCTTAAGGCCTGTGCACTGTCTCGTCATGTGGGCGGTTTGTGTACAATGAATGTGCTCATTTTAAATAATACTCGGAATGAATAAATAAATTCAATGGAACACCAAAATTCTAGACTTTTTGAGTGATCCACACTATGCAATAGTCTAGGACAAAGTGTGTTCTCCAAACCAGCAGCATCTGCATCACATGGGAAATCAGAAATGCAGATGCTTGGACCCCAACCCAGATCTAATTACTCAGAAACTCTGTGGTGGGCCCAGAAATCTTGCTTAGGATGCCCACCAGGTGACTCTAATGCAGCTGGCGTTGGAGGGCTAGTGTTCTTGGAGTTAAAGACTATGTCACCAAATAAAGAGACAAGGAGACAGAGCTTCTCAAACAGTTGATGATCGGGCATTACTGTTTGGGGGCAGTGATTGTTTGCACCAGTTCTCTGTTTGACAGCCTTGTCTCAATTCGATTATTTTGTGAAAAGGTGCTCTTGACTCTGATGTCTAACTTTTAGAGTTAAAGGCACATATACCTTTGAGTTGGAGAATTCCTGTGGAGCAGGGCTTTTCAAACTTTGCTGTCTGTAAACTTTCACGTGAAGGATTTGCTAAAAAGTGGGCTCTGGTCTCAAAATGTAGATTCACTGGATCTGGAGTGATTCCTAGCATTCCTGTATTTTTTTTTTTAAACAAGCAATCCTGTGAATCTGTTGCAGGTGGATGATGGACCACATTTGAGACTCCCTGCACTGCAGCCTTGCTACTCAAATTATGATTGCAAGCCAGTGGCACTGGGATTGGCTGAGAGATTGTTAAAAATCCAAAATCAGGCATCCCATTATTGACCCATGGAATCAGAACCTTCATTTTAGCAAATTTCCCGAGACATTTGTTACCCATATTAACATTTGAGCACTGTTGTAGAAGTTGATGAGAACAATAAGTTAAGTTATTATGTGACAGGACACTGGCTGAAAGTAAAGAAAGACAATTTCCAAACAACTTATTCTCCATGGTCATTCCCAGGATTCTATTAAATCCTACCATTTTTATTACTCTTCATTTCTGATTACATTTTTCCTGCATAACTGCAGGTTTAGGGGAAAAAACCCTGATATGTAATATGTTTATTATAGTGTGTATTTAAATAGCTCTCATTAAAGCTCAGTGGAACATATATAGCACTACAAATGACACTAATGCAATTAACAATAATTTATGTGGGACCCTGTATGTTTTAATACATAGAAATAAATTACTTGATTATAGAAAATTAATAATTAACTTGTGATGCTTGTGGTAAGATGTTGACCCGATGGTGTACTGTTTCCTATGTAGATTTTAATATTTATATAACTTAGATGTTACTTTTAAAAAGGGAATATTTTAAAATCTTATAATTGCATCTATTTCTATTAATTTATAGTCAAGAGGGGTACATTTACTTAAGGTAGAAAAATACCATTTACATCGAATTAACATTTTACTAAGAGACAACATGTAAAAAAGGAGCTTAGACTTTCAGTATATAACTTTTCAATTTATTTTTGTATAAGCAAATATTTTCACTTAAAACAATCTGGCTATTTTGATGGTCAGCTACTGTTCTTACTTGTTGCCATTTTAGTTATTTTTCTTTTTTTGTAGTTAGCCTTAGGGACAGTCTGATAGATCTTAGTAGTACGTAAAGACTAAAAATGTCTAAAACCTTAGAATATGTACGCTAAAAGCTGCAGAAGACTTGCCTTAAACACAGTCAAAAACACTGGCTTCCTACAGGGTGTGGAATGGCCACAAATCCTTTGGAAACAAGAGGGATATAAGTAAGTATGTGGATAAATATTTGTGGCTTAATGGAGGCGGTAACAAGCAGGACTATTGGTTCAAAATTATCCACATGACTATCGCACATTCCTTCACCAGAGAGATATGGTTAAACAGAAGACTGCACCTTCTTGATTGCAAATACTGCTGGTGGGGACACTCCTGAAGCTCTTGGGAGTGATCCTCCCTCTTGGTCCAGCGCCGGAGAGTGGGAGGGGAAGGCATCTGTCGGAACAGCCCTGGACCCAGAGCAGGGAGGCAGGAGCCCAGCAAAGCCACGTTCTACCCCTTTATTAAATTTCCTAACTCGGCGGTTTTAAAGGAAAAGACAAGCAAAGGCCTTTTAATGATAGAGAAAGGTGTTTCTTAAATTTGTGTGTACACAGATGGAGAAGACCTGCACGTCTGTGTTGTTTTCAAATGAAAGGTCCATGGAAGAAGCTCCTGTTGAATCTGGGAACCACCAAGGACGTTGGCTGGTGTGTGGGCACCACTGGGAGGGCAACCAGGGTGTCCACGCCGCTCTGCTACTAGGTAATGGTTTGATTTGAGGCACTTGCTTCATCTCTGTCTGCCCAAGTTTGCTCATCCATAAAATAAATTGGACTAGAAGATCCTTAATATCCCCACCGTTGTCTTTTTTTTTTCCCAAAGAGCAATAACCAGTGAAAAAGAAAATGAGTAATTTATATTTTCTCAACTAGTTTTAAAATTACAACCCTAGGCTTACAGCACTGCAGTTACTTTCTATGATTCAGTTATTTAAAAAATAAAACACAAAAATATTGAAGAAAAAGGGAAAAATGATTTAGGCAAAGAATAAACTCATGATTTAACACTGAAGCTCCAGGCTTCGTGGGCGTTGAGTAGCATTAAAGCAGGGTGAGCATTCCATTTCCCACTGCACTCTTCACCCATTCTTTACAAGAAGCAACTTCACATCTTGCAAGGCATTGCATTAATTTCTGACATCTTCCATGCATTAGAGTCATTATATCATTAACTGCACACGGATTTTATTTTGAAAAGAAGGAGATGAAACCATCGTTAGGTTCTTGACTGAAGACCTGAGAACATCCTACTTGAATTGGTGAGTTTCATTAAGGTGAATTTCCTATGAATTGCACACGTGAATAATAATTGTTGATAGAAATGAAATAAATCTACTTGGTTTAAAAGTGCTAAGTGGTAATAATGAATGAGTATAATTTACCTGGATAAATGTAGCTAGAAATATGATTACCAATCATTTAAAAATTTAGGTTTTGGAGAGAATTTTATATTTCAAATAATGATCTCTAAACAAATCATATTTCTTTAAATATCCCCAGTATCAGTGGTTTGTTTTTCTAATACCTAAGGCTTAAAGATGATAATGGTGTCTGGTCATATCTAGAATGAGTGAGTGTTACTCCGTGAGATAAACGTAAGAACATTTAGAAAATAAGATGATAAAAACTCGGTCTGTAATTACAGTGAAGCCACCCAAGAGATGCTCTCTGTATCTAGTAAAATGTTATCGACTAGTCAATCAATAGTTCATTATAATAATTCAAACACCCAATAACATTTTTTAAAGAGAAAGGCTGTTGCTGTGTTGCCCAGGCTGCAGTGCAGTGGCACCATCATAGCTCACAGCAGCCTCCACCACCTGGCCTCAAGCCATCCTCCCTTTTCAACCTCCTGAGAAGTGGGGACTACAGGTATGAGTCACGTAATGAAACTTTAAATGGACTTTTGGGTCTACTATTTTAGGATCTGGAAGATAAGAATCTTCTGAATTGGCCAGAGTTTCTTTCAGAACATTTCAAGATACTAAGGGACAGAAATTCATTGTGACGGTTTGTGCAGCAGCAATACTGGTAAATTTGAGATGTTACTTCCTCTGCTCCAGGCAGACTCCCTCCCTGACCTCAGCCACACACGCACACCACAGGCTAGCTTTACCCACTTAAGGGGTGGGCACAGGGACTGGCCCTGAACACATAGCTCAGCTTTATCAAGAGGACTGGATGACTGCTCTCAAAATGTGTGTGGCGGGTGGGTCACCTGACCACATTTAATAGAATTAATCACATTGATCAGTTACAGGGGACACCTATTTGCAAATCTTATTTAGTTTGAGGCAGGTACAAAGGTAGCATACAATTGTAACTCTCTTAACTTAATGAGGCACCAGGAAACTTTAATTTCCAATGTTTTCTAATAAAAACAGACAAGTAGAAGAGAATATTATACCGTCTAACAAAGAGGTCCTACAGATTTCACATTACTTCCTTTTTTAAATAGAAATCTTCCAAAAAAGAGGTACATAGATCTTGGAATAATTAACTTAAAAGCAATAAATAACACTCAAAACCTCTTAATTCAAATTTCAAATATTTAAAAAGGAATGTTGGAGAGGATTGTGAAGATGTTGGTCAAAAGATAAAAAATTTCAGTTAGACGGGAGGAATAAATTCAAGAGATCCATTGTATACCACGATGACTGTAGTTAATAATACCATATTATGTACTTGAAAATTGCTAAGAGAGTAGCTTTTAAGTGTTGTCACCACACAGAGATAATACACATGTTAGTTAGCTTGATTTGGCCATTCCACAATGTGTGTGTATATAATGTTGTACACATACTTTAATTTTTGATATTTAACTTTTCTCAAATAAATAAATAGATAAGGAATATTGTAACCTGATAAATACCAGGTTTGTTTTGAACAAAACGACAAACTGTTTTTGTCCAGGCTTGGTAATAGTCCCTTAAAATATCATCATATTACAATGGGATCTTATACTTTATATAGGTGTGTGTATATACACACACAAATACATACATATACTTTCATGAAAATGAGAATAAAAACATTTTAGGATGACAGAAACAATGTATAGTGAAATAAGTTAGTATAAGTAAATGTTTATTGAAAATGTATCTCCAAATTACAAGTGGTGAATCTTAAAATAATTTTCAGGCCATGCCTAACATAGCTTATACACACATGTGTCACATTATTTTCTTTTCTTTTATATTATATTGAAGGGTTATTTGTGAGAACATCCACTTCATAGTTGGGAGCCCTCCCGAGGAATTCGTATCCCTCAACCTTGACATTCGAATTTCTACAATGAAATATCCAGAAACAGCTTCATATAGTTCAGTGAAGAGGTTTGCAGTTCAGGGTAACTTGTGGGCCATTATTTTTCCAGTACAGAAAGAAAAAAATGAAGAATATAATGTATTAACCTTATTGTACAGAGTAGCTAGAATATTAAGAAGTAACCTCTGACCTTAATTTATCGATAAGGGCTTGCCTTTGAGTTAAAGAATTTAGTAGACCTAAAATGTATACAGAAATGAGGGCTTAAGAGAGCCTGACAATCTGATAAAATTAATTAAAATTTATTTTGCTGAATGGGCAGAATCATGAATTAGTTGGTTGAGTGTGTCCACAATAACTTTTCTTCCATGGGAGAATTTTGGAGGTTGACTTGGCAGTTAATAAAATTTGCTTTAGAGATGAGAATCAGACATTGCAAAGGTCAGATAGAATTCCTGAGCAGATTCTGCAGTCATGAAAAACTCAGCCATAAAAAATCCTCTTGATTTCCTCCCTCGCACGTTGTATGAACATTTCTGCTTGCTGGCAGGTGTGTGCCTGGGGCCAGGTATTGGACCCACCTGATTATTTCCTGGTGTATCCTGTCCTTTCCACTTAGCTCCCTGCTGCCTATTCTAGAAGCAGCATACACAGATCTGCCTGAGCCAGTGGCTGTGGCTTAGTGCTGAGCCATTCTCTTCTAAATCCCACCAGTAGTCCCATTCCAACTGAGAGCCAAAGACAGGTTACAATAGAGTATTTTCAGTTTCCACAGTTTGTGGCGTGTATTTATTTTTGTTTTGGTTTTTACTCATTTGATTGATTTGGGAGGATTGGGAATTATCAAAATGCTTTTGCACAGAAAATACTTTAGGATCTTGGTTTCAAAGGACACAACTCATACCTATCACAGGGATGCACCCATTCACTTAGTGGCCTGTAATGTGGCAGTGTGTTTCATATGATCAACGCTGAAGCCACAGTATGTCGTATTCTGTGCCATATGTTCTCTGTTGCATGGGCATTCTGGAGCAAGGGGGAGGTGAGGCATCTTAAACTAGAAACTAACATGTAAAGAAAGAACCAGAGCTTTGGATTCTTGGGGAGTTGCATTTAGAACTTGATTTTGATGTCTGTCATCTTGCTCCATAATTTCTTTTTTTTTTTCAAATTCACCCCTTCCCCAGAGTGACTTTTCAATATGATTATAATTAAAATATGGACAATTATTGGGCTGGCTCTTAGATCACTGAATGCATCACATTTATTACATCCACCACAATGTCAGTCTAGAACTCTATCATTTCTTGTATTAATTAAAATCTACCATATTTCTAACAGGAAAAAATAGTCATTTTAAACAAAGATCTGACTTTTTACAAAGCGTGTATGAGACACTCTATTATACAGCTGGGAGCAAACAGGTATGAGGAGCTTGCAGAAGGAAGTCTGCAGTAGAGAGAGAAGCAAAGGCAGTTGGCACATATGCACCTAGGCCTAGATTTTGCACACTGCCGCTGAGTGATTTTGGCAAATCACGTATCTGTTCTGTACTTCAATTCTTTTCTCTATAAAATGGTAGCAAGCTGTCTTTAAAGTGTAAAACACTAACATGTCCTTGGATTAGGTTGCAACGTACTCCTGTAGCTCAAAGATCTTCATTTCTATCTATATTCTGAATCCCATTTCTGTCATCTGAGCCATCTCAGCCTGGTTCAGAACCCTTGCAGGGGAGGTGATGTGGTCATTTGGAGGAAAGAAGTTCCTCTAACTTTTTGAGTCAGCAGTTTCTTGCGCCAGTTCTTTCTCATTTTTGTGGGCTTATGTTCCTTCAATCTTTGAGGTGGCTGACCTTTGGATGCTTTTTGTTCTTGTTTTTGTTTCCTATTTGAAGACCTTGAGGATTTGATTGTGAAATAAGATGGATTTGGCAGACTGATTTCATTTCTGGGAGATATTAGGGGGTCAGCTCTCAGCTCCCAACTCCTGGACTGTGGGCTCTAACTCTGAGGACTTGTATTGGGCCCTGACTTTGTTCTCAGGCTCCTCCTGTTTAGGAATCTACTGTGCTGGGTGTGGCTGAGGTGCTCCCTGACTGCTGGTCACTCCACTCCAAAGGGTGGTGTCAGTCAAAGCGTTTCATAGTGCAGTGACGATGGGATCTGCCCACGTTTGCACGTGCCAGGAGCAGCGGTAGCAGCAGCTCCAGGGGGGTGCACACTTGTCAGTGGCAGTGGGGCGCTGTCAGGTGCCACGGGGCCTGCTGCCCTGAGGGCGTTCACGACAGTGGCAGAGGCAATGCAGCTGGGGTGGAGGACCTGCTGGCAGCTGTGGCTGCAGTGACACTGGTGGTGTTGGCTGCACACACAGTTTGGTGTTGGCTCCAACACTAACATTTCAAGCCTGGTGGTATATATCTATCGTCTATAGTATACATTCATTTTCTATCATGTGAAAACACTGTGTTTTTAATTTTTAGTCACCTTAAAAACAGTCTTCTTGTATTGTTTTGTTTTGATACAAAAACTCTTAGGATTGTTGTAAGTATCTCCATTTTCGGAGAAGAAACTGGACACCAATGGAGACTGACTTCGCCAGGATTGCGTGAGCCAAGGTAACAGTGCAGCAAGGACAGCAGCTCCCATCAGACAAGAATCTCTTCAACTTATTGATGAAAAATTTACATCCCTGCTTGAGTCAACCTTCCTTTTCTTTCTTTCTCATTTTATTGATCTCTGAATGCCATTTTCTTCAGCCTTCTTTGGAACCCACTGTTATTTATTTACATTGTCCACTCCCTTACTATCTTTAAACTCTCCCTCTTGTGACTGTCACATGCAGACATTCAAATATGCGCAGTTCATGGATATTTTAAAAATACAACAAAACTAGACACTTAAATTACCTGGATCCATCTAGCTTCCAACACACCGTTATTCATAGCCAAAACACATATTCTTAACTTCTGCACCTGCCAGTCATTACTCTACCGATCCCAATCTAGATCATATGTTTAGAAATTTTTTACAGTTAAAAACGTAGCTAAAAACAATGGAGATTTTTAGCTTACCTCAAAAATCTTCTTTAATCCCCAGGTTATTTAAAACTGTATTTTTTAATTTCCAGATGTTCAGGGAATTTACTAGATAGCTTTATGTTCTCAATTTCTAGTTTAGATCTGTTATTGTTTTAGAACTCACTTTATACAATGTCTGTACTTTCAAAGTTGTTAATGTTCGTTTCATGACCCAGAATTTGGTCAGCCTTCTTGAATGTTTCATTAAAAAGAAGGTACATTCTACTCTTCTTAGAATGTTCTGTAAATGTCTATTAGACATTATTGGTTGGGAATATTATTCATGTGACCCGTATCCTTACTGATTTTTCTGTATATGTATTGCAGAAAGGAGTGTTATTAAGTTGTTGCTGTAATTATAGATTTATCTGTTTCTCTTTCCAAATATATGTTTTAGCTTCATGTATTTTGAAGCTCTATTTTTACATGTACATACATTTAGGATTCTGATATATTTTTGGATCATTTACCACTTTATGTAATATTCTATTTTCAACTTTTCTAAAATTAATATAATTACTTTACCTTTTTTGAAGAGTATTAGTGTTTCTGTGGTGTATCAGTCTTTATTCTTTTGCTTTTTTGGCTGTGACTTTACCTTATAGTGACTTTACTGACTGAGATCTAATTCACATGTAGCACTTATCCTTTAAAGTGTATAATTCAATGAGTTTTCATATATTCACAGACACATGCAACCATCATCACTATGTAATTTCAGAACTTTTTATCATCTCAAAAGGAAAACCCGTGTCAGCTAGTAATCGTGCATCTGTTCTTTTTTAATCTAATTATATCTTTGCACTTAAAGTGGATTTCTCGTAGACAGCATACACTTGGGTCTTCCTTTTTCAAATCCAATCATGCAATCTGTCACTTAACATAATATGTTTAGACCTTCAGATTTAGGGTAATTATTGATATGGCTGAATTACAATCTAAGATCTTGCCATTTTCTAATTGTTACACTTGTCTTCATTTCCATTTTCTCCTTTTTTGGCCTTTTTTTGGGGTTATTGAGCATTGTATATATTCATTGGAATACTATTCAACTTTAAGAAAGGAAACTTTGTCATTTGCAACAACTTGCATCAACCTGGAGGACATTATGGTAAGTGAATTATGCTAGGCATAGAAAGACGTATACTGCAGAATCTCACTACTATATGGAACATAAATACTTGAATTCTTAGAAGCAGAGAATAGAATGGTGACTTCCAGGGCTGGAAGGATGATAAATGAGGAAATGCTGTCCAAAAGGTACAGGGTTTGAATTAACCAGGAGGAATAATTTCTGGGGATCTATTGTACAGCATGGTAAACATTATAGTTTATAATGTTGTATTTTATTATACTTAAAAATTGCAAAAATTTGGATTTGAGTGGTCTCGTGACACACAAAACATAAACACCATCTAACTATGTGAGGCAATGGATGTGATAATTAGCTTGATTATGGTAATCGTTTCACAATGTATTCATCTATCAAAACATCACATTGTACACCATACTTACATACAATTTTATTTTGCTATTAGACCTTAAGAAAGTTGGAAAATGTAAGAATAAAATACATTGTATTTTATATTTATTTATCTCTTTTCAGAGTTTTTTACTTCTTTGTGAAGATCCAAATTTCTATTCTAATTTTTTAACCTTAAAGAACCCCCACAAATACTTTTTGTATTGCAGTTCTGTCACCAATTTATTCCTATTTGTCTGAAGAAGTCTTTATTTCTCCTGCAATTTTAAAGGGTATTTTTTCTTGATACAGAATTCTAGGTAGATTTAATTTTCTTGCAGCACTTTCAAGATATAATTGTGTTTTTTCTTGCTAGCATGGTTTCTGATGAGAAGTCTCCAATAATTGTGCTCTTGTTACTCTTCAGTTAATGCATCTTTCATTCTCTGGCTACCTTCAAAATTGTCCCATTTCTTTAGGTTTTAGCAGTTTGAATATGATATGAACTTAGTAATGCATGTGGGGTGTGTGTGTGTGTGTGTGTGTATCTGTTTTGTTGTTTACTGGGTTTCTTGGATCTGTGGTTTAGTATCTATTCTTAATTTTGAAAAAGAAAAAAAAAAGAAACTCAGTCATATTTCTCCCAGTATTTATTTTGGAATAGTCTCTTTCTATTCTTATTCTAAAATTTCAATCATACATGTGTTAAATCATTTGATGTTGTTCCACAGCTCTTGAATGTTTCATTCTGTTTTCCTTTTTTATTGTGATTTATTTTTCTTTTCAGTGTCAGTAATTTCTATTGACCCATACTCAGTTTCACCGACTACTTTCTCTACTGTGTGAAGTCTACAAATTAGCCCATCAAACTCATTTTTAATCTCTATCACTGTGGTTTTTTTAAATTTATGGCATTTACATTTAATTCTTTTAGTTCCTACCTCTCTCCTGAAATTATCCATATGGTCTTGCATGTTGCCTCTGTTTTGCTACAGCTTTTACAATGTTATTGTTTTTTAAATGTCCTGTATGATCTTGTCTGGTGTATTGTTTGTGTCATGTTAATATCTAGTGTTAATGATTTCTTTTTGGGGAAAATTTTTTTTCTTGAATTTTCATATGTTTATTGAAAGTCAGACACTTTACGTAGATTGATAGGAACAGAGGTAAGGAGATTTTGTGCTTGACCATGACTGTGTCTTTTTTTCTTGAGTTTTCATGTGGCCAGGACTCAGGTGTGGAAAATAAGGCACCAGCCTCAGGCTAACTTCATCTTCTCTGTCTGAACCTCGTGAGGTGTGTGGAAGAAAAGTCTGAGAGAGAATGTCACACCCATGCAAGACCTGCAGTCCCTGGAGCTACACAATCTTGGCATTTAGAAACCATTAGAGTCTCCGCTTATATATGTCCTTTGACATTTGCCCATGGTAAGTAAATGTTTAGGTCCTCATAGTTGACGGCTCCCCCATCCATTTAGTCAAGGGTATTTGCCTGCTGCCTGAACCTTAAAGGCTGGGCACTGAGGCAAGGCCAAGGGGCTCAGCGGAGGAGCAGGTGTTACTAAAAACCTAAACACCCCAGAGAGTATCTGAGAACCTACCAAGAAAAAGCAGTCTGATTGTTTAAATGCAGTAGGCAAAGAGCTAGAAAATCAGCTTAAAAGCGGTTTAAAAAGAAAAGGTGGCATAGACCTCTACAGCTATCTTGCTGCCATCCGGGAATGTCTCATACATAAATCCAAATAAACTCATCTACTCGCCAAGTTGGACTTGTCTGAGTCATTATTTGGTCTCTCGGATCTCTCTCAGTTTGTGGAAAAGTTTTTTTAAATAGAATTCCAGGTTTTTCTTGTTGCAGTCCTGTTTCTTTCAGCAGGCACCCATCTCTCCTCATATTCCCAGCTGCATGGTTGTCCTACAATCTCAGTTTTCTGAGTGGGTTCAAGAAAAAGTCAATAATATGCTGTTTATCTAGCATTTTTGTAAGGGCAGGTGTATCTCTGTTCATCTTTCTTTGTCTTAAAGCAGACAGATATTGTTTGGTCTTATCTTATATACTCTCCGTCTTTTTATTAAGTTTAGGTGCTTCTTTCTTTCTGAAATAATCTCGTCTTCTTCCCCTACTTCTTCAGCCTCTCCACCTCAGCATCTTCTTCAGGATTGCATTTTTCTGTTCACTATGGATGTCTTGCGTGGAGATCCTCAGTATTCTACATCATCACCACTTCCATTTCTTTGGTAATCACATACATCGTCATTTCTCTGTCTCACACTGCTCTTCTCAGTTCTAAAGCCATATATCCATTTGCAAAATGTAAATTTTTTCTTACATGTTCCATGAGCCTCTCAGACTCAATACGGCCAAAACAAGTTCCGTATCTACCACCTAAAGTTAGTCATCTTACGATGTCCCCTCTATCTTGGTAAATTCTCACCTACTCCATTGCCTACGCTAGAAATCTGGAAGTCGTGGATATTTTCTTCGTTCTCCCTCGCATGTAATCCTTTATCAAATCCTGTCAGCTCAATAGCATATCTACTCATTTGTTTCCACTTCTGTTCCTTCCCACTCTATCTAAACTATACAAATCACTATTGTCTCTTGACAGAGCAAAAAACCACCTCCTAACTGGTCTCAGATCCACTCCCCACATTGTGAGCCATGTGACATATCCTAACCATGTATATATTATGTCATTTTTCCCAGTTGAAACCCTTCAATATTTTCCATTGGTCTAAGAATAAATCCTAAATATTTAATGTGGTCCTCTGTGACCTGGTGCCTACCTATTTATCCAAACTTCTTTTCTCCAGGCTCATTGGTCTAGCTGTTCCAAAGGTCTTCTTGTGCCTCTTCACCTTTGGTCATTCTCTTCCTAACTTTTAGGAGAATATTTGTTAAGTTACTGAATAAATTACAACTCTATGCTTTAATTACTTTAGTCCCTATAATTCGAATGAACTAGTTAATGAAAAGTATTGGTTGCCGGTACTCGAATGGGCACTGGCATTGGCCCGAGGCAGCTGTTCATTTATCTTCTCGTTCTTCATTCAGTAAAACAGTTAACAGAGACAACAGGTAAATGTGGCTTCCCTAAAAGCTCACAGGAACTGCAGCTCTGATTCTACTTCACGTTTTCTATGCTAACTCCGTACTCTTCACTGTTAAGCAGCTATCTCCTCTTTGTCTTCCTTAATGCCTTCCTAAGTTGGCATTTGGGTGACCTTTGCCCTTACTCTGATCTCTTAATTTTTGTATTAACTTTTCTTAATAGTTATCATATCCTGTCAGGTTTTATTTAACATTCTGCATGTCTTTTCTCACAGCCTAGATTGTGTGCTTTTTTTTTTTTGAGATGGAGTTTTGCTCTTGTTGCCCAGGCTGGAGTGCAATGGTGCAATCACAGCTCGCTGAAACCTCCACCTCCCGAGTTCAAGCTATTCTCCTGCTTCAGCCTCCCCAGTAGCTGGGATTACAGGTGCCCCCCATCATACCCAGCTTTTTTCTTTTTTTTTTTTTAATTTTTAGTAGAAACAGGGTTTCACCAAGTTAGACAGGCTGGTCTCAAAATCCTGACCTCAGGTGATCCACCTGCCTCAGCCTCTCAAAATGCTGGGATTACAGGAATGAGTCACTGCGCCCAGCCGATTGTATATTTTTTAAATTTACTTCAATTCACGTATTTCTAGTATCTGTTTTATTTCATGGCCTTTGCTAGATGTAGAATATAAATTCATTTGGGAGGATAACATGAACAAGAATAAATAAGATCAACATATTCCCCCTTCTTTTATACAAGGAGGTAAAAAAAAAAAGTATTTAGAGAATGATGTGGAATGGCCCTGGTGGTGGGGTGTAGAGTGTCATTTAGAAGAAGCAACATGCCGATAGATGGAGGATTGATTGAGGACGGCTTCACAGAAGAGGTGGGGCTTAAGCAGGACCTGCTGAATGAAATATTTAAGTCAAAAGGTCCAGTTTGAAGATCAAAGGCTTGATAAGATTGGGAGACAGTTTGAAATTGCTGCTGAGAAGGGAAGAGGACAGTGGCTCATGACTTCCAAAAAGATTGATAGCTGTATCAAGGTGTGTGTTTATAAGGCTGCTCCTTTTCAAAATGTACACAGAGCCTTTGAGCAGGTGCTCCAAGAGTTTGCTTATTCATTGTTAGTTGATTGTATTGAATTCTTTAAAGGCTGCTGTTCCTCCCAGCCTTTTAGACCATGCACGTCATGTCCAAATTGCTCCTAAATTATTTAGCAGTAATAGGTCGCAATTGTATTAAAAACAATCTCTAAGTTACATAGCCATCTTCTGATTGCAAAGTGCTTTCAAATCCATTCACTCCCTAATTTCTCAAAGTGTGAAAGATGTTTGTTATTGTATGACTGAAATAACACAATTAGTTGTATTTTAACATTGCCAGCCACTCATGATACCCCTGTAAGTCTCAAAATCCATGTGAACAGTGTATTCACTCTCAGAACTGATGAAGGCATACAGTGAAGAGCATAATTACATTACTGATTAATGATTCCATAGCTTATATAAAGACACATACCATCTATTTTTGACCTAAAACTAGTAGTCCATGGAATGACATTCTTAAAATGTTTTACTTATAGTGCTCTGAAACAGAGTCACCAAAGGAACATAGTAATGTGGATTTCGGGCCCTTGCACCTGTTTTTGCAGCTTGAGAAATGATTTTCAACAAAGGGGAAAACATATTCAAGATAATGTTTTTCTCTGTCAAATCAGCTTATTATATATTTGAATATTAAGGAATCCTTTATAATACAGTCTACTGATAAAATGACTCAAATTCATGTAACATTTATGTAATTTTATTCAGAACAATGTATTGTGGCTTATGTTCAAATTACCAAACTGTTGGGATGGTGTCTGGGTTTAAATGCAAACAGGCCCAAGTGCATAGAATATACTAAAATTTAGTTAAGTACTTCGTTTTTTTGGAAAAAAAATAAAAAAATAAAAAAAATTGTTATTCATTCATAGCATAGAAAGCCACAGAACCTCTACAGTAGCCACAACATTTAAAAAAATATAAAAACTCATAAAACAATTTTGATTGAGTTTCTGAAGCTCTTTGAAAAGAGACTTGGAGTCAAGTACATTGCCATTATAATTAAACAAAGAAATTTCAAAATTTAACTAAATTTCATTTCTCTATTCAGGGAAGATTTTGGGATGGTAGATTCACTAAATTACACTGGTGTAGCTGTGCCTCGGACCACGCCCAACCCCTTATATGTATTTAAAACATGCACGAGTAACCTGCCAGGGGAATAGTCTAACAGAAGAATATTCCACTTTTACAGGCATCGTGTTTGATATTTAATTTTGTTAATAAAAATTTGAATCTTTAGTCTGGTGCATCCAGACTAAATGGAGATATAGGTGTTTTAGATGATGTCACTTCTTCCTCTGTTAGGATGTTCTGTTATTTCTTTCCTTTTTCAATTTTTAATTTCTAATTATTATGGCTTCATAAGAGCTGTATATATTTATGATGTGCATGTGATATTTTGAGATAGGCCTACAATGTGTTACTGTAATGTTTTTTGACGGTCTATACTCACTCTTAACTGCCGAGTGCATTATCCAAGGTTTTTAACGATCAGAGAGTAGAATCTGAAACCCCACACTTTTAAAAGGAAAAAATAATTCCCCACTACGTATTTTAGCATACAATGCATATGGCACACACTTACACAAGGTGAGGTGGGGCGGTGTGCGTAGGGGGTGGGGGAAGAGGGGCGGGGAACTGTTGCGGCAAAGTTAACTCACTTAGAAGTAATTGGTCCTTTGGGGCAGACAGGGAAAGTGCATCTTCCAACAGGAAAGCTAGAGAGTGAGAAACCTTCAAGGGGAAGAAATTAAAGAAACTGGAATAAAAAGATGCCATTGGATAGGTGCGAGCAGGAGAAGATGGAGATGTTTTATAACAAATTAACCTTCAGCCTTTGAGGTTATTCTTTGTATTGAAATTCAGTTGTTTTAAAGAGTCTTTATTACTAAAGACATGATGATTTCCTCATAGCCGAAGGGGAAAGTTCAAACACTGTACAAATCTAATAGTCCATCTTAAATCATTTTTGTGTAAAGATTGAGTTGTATTGAATGAATTTGTCATACTCAGAATGAAACCGGTGCAAATGAAATTCCTGTGAAGGGGCATTAACTTTACTATTTTCTCATTTGCTATAAAAGCCTGGTAAGTACCAAGATTTGGGACAGACTATAGAACTTTTATGAACCAAGAAGAGAAGGGAGGAGCTTCCTGATGGCTTTAAAAGCAAATATTATTTTTTTAGTTTATGATCTAGGGAAATTAAAAAAGTATATTTCTCTCCCTAAGGTTTTCTAGGGTTAATTAGATACTACCAATCTGTTGTTTTAACTCATTTGTTTGCTAGATCCCATCATCTAATATATTTTAACGAGTTTCTTTATGTTAGACCCATTTTCCCAGTCATTAACCATCCATGTGCTAATCACACAATTATCTTGTCATTCATTTTATAAGACGTTCTGTAAAAACCCACAGCATCCTTCCAGAATGCAGGGGATAAAATTATATTCAGATCATAAATGTTGTTTTATTGAAAGCTTTATGAATAATTTGAGTAAAGAAACAAAAGCACAATAGGAAATATCATTCTATGTAAATAAAGGGAGTATTTAAGAATTATTGAAACCTATGAAAATATATGTTGTTTTATGTCTTTTAGAGATTCTGGAAAAGTGAGTTGTGAACAGTTTTAAGTGATTCATTTCAACAGTTGTCCAATGCAAATTCTTTAAACTCTAATCATTAAACTATCATTTTTAAATTATTTGATGGGATCATTCGACAATGCCTAAACTTAACATAGTATTTTAAAGGAATTTCTTTGTAAGATGCTGTGGCTGACTCTGCAAAAATTTAAACAAATTGTAAAGATGAAGAGACCAGACTAGCCATTTATTCAAACATGAGCAATAAAGCTTAACTCCCACCCACCTAAGGAAGGACCCTTTTCTTGCTTCTCCAATCACCTTGATGAAGGCAAAGAATACCCTGCTATGTTAGGACCAGCCATTTTTTGCTTCCCCAGAAGGGATTACTCTTTGCATCAAATACCAGAGAACCGTCTACACTGCCCTGGACACTTGGGTTTGGAAACGTGGCTTCTGCCACCACCAGTTCACTGAAACAGAATGCACAGAAGAGGCCGAGGTGTCCAGTCTGTAACACTGGACAGCATTCACCCTTTCGTGAAACTGGAGTCTACTTTGGCTTCACGGACATCATCACCTGCTGTATTTCCTTAATTTGTCTGAAATTCACTATATAGTCTCCATTCAGTTTCGTTCTCTTCTGGTCTTCTTTTCTTTGGTTTTCTGCTTGGCCTTATATCCTTATCATTCCACTCACAAGTATTCTGACAACTTCAACTATGACTTCTAGTTTATATGCTGCCAATCTTCATTGCCCACCAGTCTTAGCCCTGAGCAGTAGATATTTATTCAAATGCGAGCTGGCCATCTCCATTTTATTTCCATCTCAGACATATCAGAATCATCCCCTTTTGGGTGTCCATCTTAATGAAGAAAACCATCATTCATTAAGTTGCCCCAAGCGCTTCTCTTCTCCTATTCCTACAGCCATAGTGTCAATAGCATGCAATAGAAAGACAGCGCTTACTCATGTAACATGATGTTGGTGTATAGGCTTCTTTTTATTAGATTTCATGTTCTAACAGTCACTGCCTGTGGCTTCATCCTGAAGGACTAGGATGATCCTGTATGTTCAAGTGCCTCACACTGGGCCTTGGCAATACAGGAAAGCTCTGAAGGGCATGGCTGTCTTCTGGCTGGGACATGCCCAACACTTTATTGGAAGCTATAAACAGCTTTTCTTTCATATATTATTGGCAAGAATTATGTCATATGATCCGTACTTGCCAAAAAGGAATCTTGGGAATTGAGTATTTTAGTTCTCAATCTCTATAACAGCAGCAGTAGGGGGGATTATGAAGGCAATCAGTCAAGTCATAATCCATACCTTATGCCAAGCCTCTAATTTATTTTGGATTATCATAGGACTCTCCCTAATTTGAGTCTTTCCTTTTCCAAATGTTTTGTGCATTCATACTCTCCACTGTTGCTGGGGTAATCTTTCTATGCAAACCTGATGAATTGTTTAAAGTCCAAGTTCTTTAATAAGACACATGTGAGGTCCTCCAAGACCCGACTGAAGATCTGCTTCCCCGCCAAAAAGCCCACATGTGATTGTCAGACCTGAAAATAGATAATGATAAAGGCTCTACCTGGCAGGCCTTCCACAGAAAGCTGCCCTCCCCACAGCAGACTTCTTGGTGCACAGCCAGTGCATGGTAGTCTCTGAAAGGAGCTGCAGTCAAGGATTCCAGAGGGTCCGGCCCACCATGCTCCTAGCACACCTGCACTCTCATCAAGCGCCTTCATTCAGATGTCTCTTTATGGGGAGCTTTCGACGGAGGCCTTCCTTAAGCACCTGTGTGGAGACTTCCTTATCAGGGAGGTGCGGAAGAGGAGCCCTTTCTCTTCACTCTAACTCAGTGCTCAGTGCTTTTCCACCTAGCCCTTTCTCCTTTTCCTCCTCCCCTTGGCAGTGAGAAGCCATGCTGATTCGCCTGACCCCCAACCTGTTCATACCATGGGGGACAATAGAAGGGGAAGTCAGAGCTTTGTGAAGTTTAGGGTCCCATCTATGCCATCTCAGTGAGCAAGGAAAGGCTGCACTGTTACTCTCACTACTTTTTGTTGTCTTAATCAGCAACGCGGACACCTGGCAATTTTACTCTCTCCAGCTCAGCTCAGCTCAGCTCCTGCCACTGGCATCCACACCTGTTACAGGCCCACCACGTACATCTGCTCGCTGCACAGTCACTGAGCCATTACGCTGAGCCTGCAGCGATGCAGCAGAGACAGAGTTTAAGGATTGCAGGGCACCCAGTGAGAAGATGGGAGGAGACCCTCAAATCCATCTCCCTGATGAGTTCTGGGCTAGGATTTTTAAGGGGATTATAGAGAGCAAGGGACTAGAAAGTTGGGGCTGTTGATTCATCCGGGGCAAGGGAGGTAAAGTCATCAGGTTATGGAAACAGCTGACAGTGGTTTCATCAGTATGCAGGACCTGAAGGAATGTCTCAAAGGGAAAACAATGTTTCATAATGTTCAAGTTGTAATCTATTGAGCAGTCAAAGGGACTTGTAATTGTGTAACAGGGTCCATGTGATTCTACGACAATGGGAACTGAACAAGTATGAGGAAGCAGGTCAGAAAGCAGCTGACCTAGGATTAATACTGAATGTGCTGCAAACTTGCTTCATTTCCATTTCTTCCTAGCCCTTCTTCTCTGATTAATCTACAAAGTCTACATGCCCACCTATTTCTTTACACCCTTCCCTCTTGTGCTGGCCCCATTTCTATGCTCCAAACAGTTCCTCAACCTAACACAAGTCTTTCTAAGGACACTTATTTCCTCTTCTCTCTGTAAATGCACAGATGTGAAATCGCTGGATCATAGGGTCAAAGTTGGTTCCCTTTGTAAGAAACTGCCAATAAGTTTTCCAAACATACTGTACCATTTTACACCCCCAAAAGCAACATATGATAGTTTCAACTGACCCACACATTCTTGTCAGTCATTGGTGGGGTCAATCACTTATTTAATTTAATTTAATTTAATCTTTTTAATTAGAATTAGCCATTCTAACAGAAGTACAGTGGTACTGGATTTTCATTTAATTTGCATTTTCTTTAAGACTAATAATGTTTCAGCATATTTTCATATGTTTATTTGCTATGGATATGTCTTCTTTGGGGAAGAGTCTGTTTAAATAGTTTGCCCTTTTTATTGTGATTTTATTTTGAGAATTACTTTTATAATCTAGGTACAAGATATTTGTCAGACATATGCTGTGCAATTTTTTTTTTCCAGTGTATGGTTTGTCTTTTTGTTTTCTTTACAGTGTCTGTTGAAGTACATTTGTTAAATCTCAATAAAATCCAATTTATCAAATTTTTTTGTGGATTTTGCTTTCAGTCTTGTATTTAAGAAATCTTTACATAAGTCAAGATCATAAAAATTTATTTCTTTTTTCTAGTTTTATAGTTTCAGTTTCAGTTTTTTAATTCAATAATCAAGAAATGTCAGATATGAAATTTCAATTCTAGAAGTTTCAGATAATTTTATTTTTATATTTTTTAAATATCTCCTGAGGTTCTCTACCTTTTTAATGCATACATCTTTCTTTCTAATGAATAGATCCTATGACATATTGTAGTTATTTCAAAATCTTTGTCCAAGAATTCCAGCATCTGGGTCATCTAAAAGTTTGTTTCTGTTTACTTTTTTCCTCTTGATTATTGGTCTCTTTTGCAAAGGTGCATTTCTCTTCACCTTTTATTGTATGCTGTGTGTATTATTGAAGTAGAAGCCATGGATAAAGTAGAAAATATACAATACACGCTCACACACACACACATGCAAATGCACACACACATGCATTTCCCACCAACCAAGGGAAGATAACCTTCCTTCTGCTGGGATGTGAGGGTGACATGTGCATGAAAGGCTGATCAATTTCATTAAAAGATGTGTGATTTTGCCACCTGAAGACTTAAAGACTGTGAGATATTGAGTCTTCTTAACTTCAAAATTCAAGAGAGCTGGAGACCACCAGGTCGAGACCATGAGACGCTGAGGTCTTGAGAGGAAAGTTCTCCTCTGTCTCCTGGTTCCTCTCAGCCTTGGTTTCTCTGCAATGTTCCCTTTAATGTTGTATATCTTTGCATTCAGGCTTGTCCAGATTCAAACCTGAAGAAGCATCGACCACAAGTTATTGATTTTGGTTGATTATTTCTAATACAAGCAAACCTGGGTTGTTTTTAGGTCCACGACTCTTCCTACACTGCCTCCCAAGGCCCCCAGCAGGTCCCAAATATAAAGGCTTCTGTGCCACTTTTCACCTGGAAAGGCTGTATCATTGGGATTTAGTGGGTTTGTTTGTTTGTTGTTTGTTTGTTTTTCAAACTATATCTATGTATCTCCAACTCTGATGCCTCTAAGAATATTATGACATGGTGGATTATCTAAAAGTTTCCATTTTAGCAGAAATTGGAGGTTCTTTCCCATCTTAACCAGAATTAGAACTCCAAAAAAAGTACTGATTACCCTCAAATGTTATCCAAATATTTATTCAAATTATCCATTCTGCTGTTTGAAAAATATCCTAATACATGTATTCTTCTTGTGTGTATATTGATTGCATTCTATTTCTTTAAAATATACACTGCTCATTTCTTCTAGTACATTGAGCTAAAAGTTTTTCATGTTTCTTCTTTGTAAGAGTCTTTTATGTCTGTTGTGCTATAAGTAATATTTTGTATATTTTGTAAGTTTTGATATACAATATTCTAACTACCATCATTCTCTAATTATTTTGTAATAAAAGTTTTGATTTATTCTTTCATAGTAGTCACTTAGAGCTTTTTGTAATTTGGTTATTAATTTTGACTTATATTGCATTATGTTAAACAGCTGTTTGTGGGATTATTATTGCATATTGAAAATATTAAAAATTATATTATTTAATAATTGCCAAATTTGGAAGTAGAACCTAGGAACTTGAAAAAATTAAGCTCATTCTCCTTTATTGACAATAAAATTTTATTTGTTAATGTATTCTCTCTATACATGTGAATGTATTCTCTCTATGTGTGTGATATATTCTCTCTATATATATGTTACATTAGTTTATTTCTGTAATTCTAATTATTTATATGTGTATATAATAAATTATGTTTTCCTGACATATCTTTCATAACATATGTTTCTCCTTGTTGAAGTTTATAAAAATTTATATTACATTAATTTTAAAGTAAAATATTAAGCAAGTGGTATAACATCTGGAGAAAACTCAAACCATGCTTTTCCTCTGCTCTCACACCAAAACAAAGACAATCATTAACATAGAAGACTTCTGTGATCCCCAAATATGTGGAGATTTATCTCCACCAGCAAGCAGGCAATCATTTCTGCAGTGGACACCAGCTGGGTGTCCTCCAATTCAATGCCAACATCTACTTGGAGGTGGCATCAGATCCCACACAGCTTGAGGACTCCTCAGTCTCCAGGACTCTCCTCCTTTCCCTTCAGACAACAGGCAAGTCTAGGCCTCCAGAACTTCTGACCAACCAGTTTTATAATGGGGTTCCTGCGACACCCTTTTTAGGTTCGGTTAATTGGCTAGAGAGGCTCACAGAACTCAGGGAAGTACGTTTTCTGGTTTATTATAAAGGATAAATAGAGGATAGAAATAAACAGTCAACTGAAGAGATGCATGGGGTGAGGTCTGCAAGGACCCTGAGCACAGGAGCTTCTGTCCCCATGGAATTGTGTTCAGCTCTCTAGAATCTCTCGAACCCTGTCCTTTGGCCTTTTATGGAGACTTCATTGGCCGTCCATGATTGAAGCATGGATGACTGAGTGGAAATGTGATTTTACCAAAAGGGTGTGATCTAAACGCAGCCAGGCCTATCTGTTCAGACTCCTCCAGCATAGCTGTGCAGTGTTCCTTCCTCCAGGGTATGGGGCAGGACCCTCTCTGAAGTGAGAGTCAGATTAGAGTCCCGCTGAAACAGGTGAAAGGAGGGTAGGAGAAGGTCAGAGAGCGTGAGAGATTCTGTTTCCTGAAGCCTGCTCCTGAGGTCTAAAGCACCCCAACCTTATACCAAAAGATGTGACTAGGGTTATGGGAGTTATGAACCAGGAATGGTGGGTGAAAAAATATATATATATATAAAAGTTTTCTATATATATAGTTATATATATTAGTTTTCTATATATGTAGTTTTCTCTCTATATAGAGATATTATAGATCTATATGTATTTATTATATATTTATTATACATACACATATATAAAATCACACTATCACATATAACTAATACACAGAAAAAATAAAACACAAGAATGTAGAGAATGTAATATGCAAATTCTTCAACGTTTGGGAAACAGTACATGTCATCACACATTTTGTTATCATATCCTCTGACAAAGTTTGGACTACAAAGGAGTTGCAGGCTTGCCATTGGGGTGTAAATTGAATGCAAAGCGCATGATCTCTGGTTGGAATTAAGCATAAGTGGGATATAATGACCTTCAAATACTGAAATTGTTCATTCATTGTCTGTCAATTCCACCTAGAAAGCTTTTTGGCTGGTAGAGGTATAATAAAACTAAATGGTGCTCACACATTGTTCTTACACATATATTCTTCTGTTAAATGGCTTTTAAATGTGAGTTTCATGGAAAGTTCAATTTTATGATATGTTTTATTTGACTGATCATTCTTATTTGAATTTTCCCATGTGAACTTCTAGCAAAGCTTTTTGAACCCAGAGACTTTCTTCCAAAGGACACTTTAACCCATTTAAAAAATAAAGATTGCTTCTACTTCTGGGATGATAAAGTATATACGCTTTTCTTCCCACTAAGCACAGTGGGACTGTGGGACCAGAAGTCCCACCCCCAGCTGTACCAGGGCGTCCCCTCCATGGTTGCTAATGAAGACAGATGGGAAACCTAAACTGTATCCCCACAGGTGACAGTAACAGCATGGTGCTCAGCCTAGCCCTGATGCAGCAGCCAGTAGAACCCAGCTAAAAGAAAAAACGTCTCTAACATCCAGAGTCCCAAAGTGTAATATACGCCCTTTTCTTCCCACTAAGCACAACTAAAAACCCTGAATGTTTTATATATATAAACACAGAAAGACTCTTAAGGTGGAGAGAAGAGGCAGATGAGTGAGTGAGCCCAGGACTCCAGAGAAACCATCAGGGCGAAATCCTCGAGTTTTCCTGCTCCCAGAGAGAAACCACAATTGGAGCTGAAAATTGCAGAAACCTGGAAATAGCAAAGGGCACAGGCAATAAACACCCAACAAAAGGATGTGAAAAGAGCAGCCTTGCAAGACAGAATGTTTTGAGACGAAAATGCTCTATTGTAGCCAAACACCACCTAATAAACTACAGACGCACCCATGCCCCCACCAGCCAGGGCTGAGTGAAGAGCCCAGCAAGGCACAATGCAGAGACGCAGCCCCGGACCCTGCAGTGTCAGGTGAGGCTTGGGGGAGTTGGGACACCCAGCAGCAAGGCCCCCTCCCTCAAACGGCGTCAGCAGGGGCCACGTGGGAGCAGTAAAGAGGGGCTTGTTCCCTTCATCAGGAATTCACCAGTGGAAACCTAGTGAGGACCAGAAGTCCCACCCCCAGCTGTACCAGGGCGTCCCCTCCATGGTTGCTAATGAAGACAGATGGGAAACCTAAACTGTATCCCCACAGGTGACAGTAACAGCATGGTGCTCAGCCTAGCCCTGATGCAGCAGCCAGTAGAACCCAGCTAAAAGAAAAAACGTCTCTAACATCCAGAGTCCCAAAGTGTAATAACCAAGATATCCAGATTTCAGTGTAAACTGTTACAGCAAGAACCACAACAAACTCTCATAGAGAATGAAGGAAGACAAGCAATGCACACACACACTGGAAATCAGACATGTCAGAGCTTCAGAGATTCTAAAGTGGCCATCATAAAAATGCTTGAAGGAGCAGCTATGAACACACTACAACATGTGCAAAAATGCACATTTAAGCCCTGTCTTAAATCTTTATATTAAATGACAATCGCCTTAATGACTCAAATATATGCTATCTGTAAGAAACTCCCTTCAAATATAAGGATGGAGGCAGGTTGAAAATAAAAGGATGGAAAAACATGTATTATGCACATACCCATTTTCAAAAAGTAGTTATGGTTGTGTTAATATTCAATAAAATGAAGGCATAAACATTATATACTAATAAGTGGTCATTCACTAAGAAAACAGCAATCCTAGATGTGTATGCACCACACATATTATAAACAAACTATCTGAAGCAAAAGCTTATAAAGGTTACAGAGAATCATTTTTTAAAAAAATATCAATTGTAGTTGAGCCTTCAACACTCCTCTCTCAATGACTGGTAGAAAAATTAGACAGAAAATTAGCAAGAATATAGTAAAATTTAACAACATCATTCAGTAACCACAGGTAACTGGCATTTTAAAGCACTCCACCCAACAGCAGAATTCACTTTCCTTTAAAGCATCCACAGAACATAAACCAAGATAGACTATTTCCTGGGACATAAAACTAATCTCAAAACATTAAAACAATTGAAAGTATACATTGTGCTATTTGACCACAATGGAATAAAACTAGAAATTAGTAACATAAACATAACAGGACAATTCCCAAACAGCTGGAAAGTAAACATGACTAAATAACCCATGAATCAAAGCAGTCTCATGGGTAATTACAGAAATACATTGGACTTACGAAAATGAAAATTCAGCCTAGCAACATTTGTGAAGCACAGCTAAAGGAATGTGAGATGAAAATTTATAGCCCTAGGAGCGTATATTAGAAAGGAGGAAAAGGCTCAAATCAATAATCTAGGTGACCACCTCAAGGAAAAGTAACTCCAAACAAGCAGAAAGAATGAAATAATAAAGATAACAGCAAAATCGATGAAATGGAGAACAGAAAAATGGAGAAAAAATCAGTAATCAGTAACGAGCTGGTACTCTGAAAAGATCAATAAAACTTCTAGCAAGAATGACAAAATGAGAAGATGCAAATTACCAATATCAGAAATGAAACAGGGAACATCACTACAAACTGCAGATATCAAAAGGATAATACGGGAAGACAACAAACCACTCTGCACCTTAAATGTGATGATTTTGGTGAAGTAAACCAATGCCTCAAAAAACACATATTATCACAGTGTATCCAAAATGAAGTAGATAATTTGAATAGCCCTACAATTATGAAGGAAATCAAATTGATAATGTGAAAACCCCCTTAACAAGAAATTCCTAGGCCCATGTGGTGTCACTGCAGAATTCACCAAATGTTTAAACAAGAATTAACATCAATTCTACACCATCTTTTCTAGTAAATAATGGAGGAGAAAACATTTCCCAATTTATATCATGAAGCTAGGTTTGCCATGATGCCAACACTCAGAAAGAAAGGACACAAAAACTACAGAGCAATATCCCTCCAGAATACAAGCACTACAATCTTTAACAAAATATTAATAAGTAAAAATTAGCAATATTAGAAAGAATTACCCACCATGACCAAGTGGGTTTATTCCAGGGGCAAGGTTGTTCAATGTTTGAAAATCCAGTAATGCAAACCAGCATATTACTAAGCCAAGCTAAAGAAGAAAAGCAACTGCTCTTAACAATTGATCCAGAAAAAGCCTTTGACAAAAGTCATCACTTACTCATGTCAAACATTCTCTGAAAAATACTAATGGAAGGGAACTTCATCAACTTTATAAAGAGTTTCTACTGAAAAACAACAAAAACAACTCTACAGCTTCTTCTACTTGATGATGAAAGACTGAATGTTTTCCCCCAAGATGAGGAACAAGGCAAAATCTCTACTCTTGCCACTGTTATTTTGCATATTACTAGAAGTTCCTGTCAATGAAATAATGCAAGAAAAAACAGATGGGACACAAAACAAAAATGAAAAAAATAAAATTATCTCTTTGCAGATGACTTGATTGTCTACATAGAAAATCTCAAAGTATCAAAACAAAACAAAATGAAACTCTAGAACTAGTTACTGAGCTCAGTTATGATTCTAGGATACAAGATAAACATACAAAATTTACGTGTATTTTTTATGCTAACGATGAACACAACGAACAAGAAAATTGAAAATAAAATACCATTTAAAATTGTTTGAAAAGAAGTAGGCATAAATATAACAAAGCATATATAGGGCTGGGCACAGTGGCTCACATCTGTAATCTCAACACTTTGGGAGGCTGAGGAAGGAGGATTGCTTGAGCCCCGGCATTTGAGACCAGCCTAGGCAAGATGGAGAGACCCCATCTCTATAAAATAATTGTAATAATTAGCCAGGCATGGTGGTACATACCTGTAGCCCCAGCTACTCTGAAGGCTGAGACGGGAAGATCTCTTGAACCCAGGGATTCAAGGATCCAGTTAGCTATGATTGCACCACTACACTCCAGCCTAGATGACAGAGAGTGAGACCCTGTCATATACAGCACTTGTATGTTGAAAGCTATAAAATGCTAATGAAATAATTACAGAGCTAAATAACTGAGGACACATACATAATTATGGATTGGAAGACAGCATAGTAAAGATGCCAGTCATCTCCAAGTTGATATACAGATTCAATCCAGTGTCTATCAAAATTCCAGCAAAATTTTTGTGGATGCAGACAAGTTTATTCTAAAACTTATGCAGAAAGACATAGGAATAAATAAACAACTTTTGAAAGAAGAATAAAGTGGGAGGAATCAATCCAGTTTGCAGGCTTATGTTGATACACTAATCACGACTGTGTGGTAATTCATAGTGGATAGACACATGGATAAATGGAACAGAATAAAAAACCTAGAAATAAACCCACACATATATGCATGACTTTTATAAAAATTGATGAGTTGTATCTCAAACTCACATGGAAATATAAAAAACTTAAGTAGACCAGGTGATTTATTTTAAAGCAGAAGAAAGTTGGAGGATTTACTCCAGTTGAGTTTAGAACTGACTCTAAAGCTACAGTAATCAATACTATATGGTATTGGTGAAAAGGCAGATGACTATGTCTATGAAACTACAGAGAATGTTTCTCAATCTTGGCCTGTTGACATCTGGAGACAGATAATTCTTTGTTGTGGGAGCTGCCCAGTGCATTGTAGGACTTTATTGCATCTCTGGCCTCTATATACAAATGCTATTTAATAGTAGCATCTTCCAGTTATGACAAACAAAATTGTCTGCAGACATTAACAAATGTTCCCTAGGGGGCAACTAGGGAAAACATTGCCCTTAATTCAGAACTACTAGTTTAGAAGTTGACCTACACATATATGTTAAGTAGATTTTGGACAAAGCTATCAAGGCAATTCAATGGGAAGCAGAAAGTTATTTCGAAAAATGATGCTGGAAAATTAGACACAGGTGCTTTACTCACACCATACAAACCCCAAAAGTAACTTGAAATGGATCACAGACATTACTATAAAACCTAAAACTAAAACATGAAAGATACTACTGCACACCTTCTGGAAAGACTAAAGAGTGTGGCCACACCAGGGGCTGGTGAGGATACAGGACAGACACACCTCTCAAACACTGGGTTAAGAATGGTGTGACAGCTTAGGAAACAATTTGGCAATTCTTTTTGGCAAGTAAAAAATACATCTATCTCATATTCCACCTGGGCTTCCACAACAAAGCACCACATATTGGGTGACTTATCAACAGAAATTTATTTCTCACAGTTATGGAGGCTGGAAGTTGAAGATCAAGGTGCCAGCAGATTCAGGGTCCAGTGAGGACCGGCTTCCTGGTTCATAGACAGCGCCTTCTCATTGTGTCCTCACATGGCAGAAGGGGTGAGGGAGCCTTCTGAGGTCTGTTTCAGAACAGCACTAATCCCTTTCATGACGACTACATCCTCTTGGCCTAATAAGCTCACAAAGGTCCCACCTCCTGATAGCATCACTTTAGAGGAGAGGCTTTCAACATGTAAATTTCGGAGGGATGCACATTCATGCCAGAGCAACCTACTATAACTTGAAGCTCTGCCACTAGTAATTATTTACCTGAGAAAGAAGGCCATACATGTCTATACAAAGACTTATACATGAGTGTTCATTGCAGTTTTATTTGCAATTACCAGAAACTGGAAACATTCCAAAATGCACATGTTAGACTTATGGATATATCAAATGTAGTATATTCAATTGAAAACTACTCAGCAATATAAAAAGAGCAGCCTTCTGAATCATGCAACAATATGGATGGATCTTGAAATAATCCTATGAGTGAATAAAATCAAACAAAAACGTTGTACTGCTCTATAATTTCATTTCTACAACATTCTTGAAAGTGCAAACTAATCCATACTGAGAAGAAGTAAATCACTGATTGCAGAGAAAGGGTTGAATGAAGAGATGAATGCACAGGGGTGTGAAGAGACTTTTGGGGAAGGTAGAAATGTTTGGTATCTTGATTATGGTGTGGTTTCACCCAGCATACATAAGTCAAAATTCTTCAAATTGTGAAATTTATATATGTGTGGCTTTAGAGGCATAAATTTTTCCTCAACACAGTTGAAAAAATTAAACTTAAATTGGCACACAATTAACCCACTAAAGTAAATTATCATTTTACTTTGTAACTTTTCCAGTTTTTGAACAAAGCTCAGATCACAAAAACTGTCTCAAGAATAATATTATTCCTGGATATTGTTGATTTAATAGAAATCACAATTTATACATTTTAAAAAGGAGAAAAGAAGTCTTTATTTCTTAGGGTTACAGCCTGCAAGGTGGCCAAACTGCAGGTTGGGAAGCACAGCCTCTGGTCAAGACCAAAGACAGGCACCATGAAGGAGGAGGGGTTGGGGTGGGACATACATATTCAACAGGTTACGGTGGGAGTTATGAATATTCATGAAGGGATCCTGCCACATGTGTGTTGAACAAACATGCATGTAACATATGACCCATGTTCACTTTAGGGTAGAGACAACATTCAAAAGCATTGCAATCAGACCCTATATGTCAAAAGGTCTTTTCAGGACATGAAGTCTTGACAGTGTGCAGCCTCTGGAAACTGTCCAGAATCAGTCCACAGCCAATGGTCTTCTTATATGAAAAAAGCTACTGAAATCAGTCTCTTGTCCAGTCAAAACTGGAATCATGGCTCATGGAACAGAGGGGTCACTTAATCAGGGTCCAGTAGTGGATGAACTGAAAATTGTTTCACTAGTGCTTATCTCCAGGCCAGTGCTTATTTAGTTGTTAGAAAGAGAGAAGAAAAAAAAAAAAAAAAAAGCTATGGCAGTGAGAACAAGCTTATTCTTCAAGTGTAGAGTAAGTGACTTAACCTTGCCTGCCATGGGCTTAGGTCCCGTTTATAATTTGGTATCATATTGTCAGAGAGAGTCTGTTCTGTCATTCTTATAATCTGTATTTTAACATCAATGCTGGTCAGTTGTGTCTAAACTCCAAAAGTGAGGGGGTGTAATGAGCTATGCCTGACCACCCATCCTGTCATGTCCAGGAATTCCATTTTAAGGGTTTTCTGGCATCCCCTGGGTCAAAAGGGAGTCCATTCAGTTAGTGAGGATTTAGAACTTCATTTTAAGTTCTCAATATAATATAGTCTTTGGGATTATTTTTGCCATTTTTTTCCCATCATGTGGTACCTTTTAGAATTCTAATATATTCAGTTGCTCCTTAGAGAGATAGTGTGGCTTACCAAAATTCCTTTCATAATTTCTAAATTAAAAATATCTGGATTAAAAAACATCATTTAGATTGTCACTAGCAGACTTGAAAAATAAATGCTAAAAGAAAAATATAAGAATAGGTACATTTTCAGTTAAAAAATTCAGAGGCAGTAGGTGCTAAATGGAAAATGCAATTAGTAATTAATTGATTGACTGAAATTTTTCTTCAATCCCAGAAGAAGAACCTCATTTAAAGGCTGAGGATGGTTTACATATGTAAGATTATTAACTAAGCCAATTGGAATTACAATGAATGAAATAAGGAGTATTTGAAAAAGTATAATAACATTTGTCAGATGTGAATTGAAAAATGAAAATTCTTTATGCAAATGAATTGGATAATGGAAAAATAGAAAATAGAAATTATTTATGCAAAAATGAATTAGGTAATTCTCAGACCTTTTTTTTTCTTTTCCTTTTTTAACAAAACTTGGAAAGCAGTAGATATGCAGATTCCATATTTCAAAATAAAAGACTTGACTGTGATGAATGTCCATCATGTGTCATCTTATGAAAATCCTCCTTTGGGATAAATATCATTTTCATTGCATAGATTGAAGATAACTTGATAAGAATTTTGGATTCTGGTGGATAAAGGCAAATTAGATGGACATTTAGAAAATTTTCCTGAGACTCAATTATTTGTGTACAATACCCTCTCCAAATCTCATGCTACTGTCTGGGATCCAGCAGCAACACAAGCTTCGGTACTAGAAGAATGGACTGCTGTGCTACCAATGGGAAAAAAATCAAACCCATAATATGCATGACAAGGCTTTCCAACTAACTACTGCCCCCGCCCCCCACCCCACACACACATATACCTCAATAATACTAATAACTTTTTAAAGTAAAGAAATGAGAATTTCTTTGAGGTGAGATTTTGAGATAGATTGTAAGTACAAGTACATTCATAAGTACTTACAAATTCAATTATAAGGACATCACTTACCTATTTCAAAATGATGCTGCATTAACACATGACCTCAAAACCATCATTAACAAAAACTTAACATAATAAACTCTTATTTCACTCATGACTTTGCAGGTTTTCAGTTTAGACCAGGCTCAGCTGAGCTGTTTTAGACAGGCTCACCCTCATGCCTGGCAGGCTAATGGCCCTGGAATGGTGTAATGGAGTGTCTGAGTCACGTGTCTTTCATCTTTCTCAGGCTGGTTTGGGCACAGCCTCTGATCATTGCACAAGTGCAAGAGTAGGTAATGGTGATTGGCAAGTATTCTCCCTCTGCAGGCACTGCACTCACTGACTTCCCATTACTCAGGCGATCACAGGACTGAGGGCGGACCCTGGAAGGGAACCACAAGGTTGTGCAAAGGAACAAAGTGTGGGTCATTGTCTGGACTGTTCTGTCCCACTGATGCATCTTTTATCTTTGCCACACTGTCTTAATTATTGTTATATTTTGGTATTATGTGTCATGAGTTCTACGACTTGTTTCTCCATTTTGAAGAATGTTTATACTTGTCTAGGTTTTTTGCGTTTCCACATAAATATCAACCAGCTTGTCAATTATTATTATTTTTTCAAGCCAGGGTCTCACTCTGTCACCCAGATTGGAATATAGTGGCACAATCATGGCTCACTGCAGCCTAAACCTCCTGGGTTCAAGTGATTCTCCCACCTCAGCCTCCCTAGTAGCTAGAGAGTCTCTAGTACAGTGATGAACAGAAGTTCTGAGAAAAATAAAAAAATCCTTGCTTGCCCCTGATCATAGGTAGAAAGCATTACGTGTTTTAACATTAAATGTTATACAAGCTAAAGTCTTCTTCTTAGATGCTCTTCATTAAGTTGAGAACAATTCATTCTATTCTTAGTTTGTTGAGAGCTTTTATCACTAATGAAAGTTGAATTATGTTAATGCCTTTTTTCATTTATTGAGATTTTCATATGATTTTTTCTGCTTTATTTCATTAACATAGAGAATGAATATTGGTTATGTTCTAAATATTACACCAATCTTGTATTCTTGTGGCAAACTCCACTTAGTCATGATATATAGTCTCTTCTGCATATTTTTGTTTTTACTTGGTGACATTTTATTAAGATTTTGCATCCATATTTGTGTTGGACAGACAATAAGGTGGTCCAATGGTCTCTGACTACTAGCAGTCACAGTGTTGTGAATTCTCTGTGTGGAATCCCCTCTCATTGTCTTGAGTGTGACCTGTCATTTGCTTTTAATCTATAGAAGGCAGCAAATATGATGGATGTCCCTGTTTATATATGTGATTACATCATGGAGGATATGGTTTCCATTAGGCCAGGGGACTCTCTCCTTTGGAGACTGAAGAGGCAAGCTGTGGATTGGAAGCTGGTGTGTGGGCAGGACCCCATTGGAAGCAGATTACAGCAGCCTCTATCACACTGTAACACCCTTATGAAGGTAAGTACTGCCAACAGCTGCCTGAGTTTGGAAGCAGATCCTTCCCCAGTCGATCCTCAGATGAGACAACAACCATGGTTCACAGCTTGCTTACAATCTTGCAACTCTGAGACAGATGGCAGAATCCACAGCTCACAGCAGGAGGAGCAGGACAAAGATGCTTGGACCCCAGGGAAAGTTGTCTTTAATTCTGAGCAGCTGCACTCTAATATACAAGTCCAGCAAGTGCCTCATGCTCCCTTTCCTGTTCTTCTTAAGAAAAGTGAGCACATCACTTTTAGAGTTTAGAAAATATCCTTGCTTTTGTTTTGTTTTGTTTTCCTGTGCTTCCTCAGTGGATCAGTGCCTAAATTGATCAATATTTTTGCCAACACTTCTGCCACACTTGCCTTTGGTATTTTTCTCCATTCATTGTTTTATGATTGCTACAGCTATGCTTATTGCCCCACAGTGGTTTTTGTCTTATGTTTTAGGTCTAGCTCTCTATCAGGTTGCCAATAAGCAGTCTGGATCCTTCTGTTCTTTTGAGCCCCTCCTGCATACCTGGGTTCAAGCACATTTAAGCATCACTAAATCCTGCTACACAAAAAGCATTCCATTTTACTGAAAATAGAAGTTAAAACGGAACCCTCAAGAGCTGATTTTTTTTTTCCATTTTTCGACTTGCAGGAAGTATTTTTAACAACTTTGGAGAAGAGAGCAGTCATTTTCAAAATTTTCTTTTCCTTCACATGTGTTCAAATTTTCTTTTTTTTTTTCAAAAATTTTAGTCCTGATACTGTGAGTCCTTCTTAGTAGTACTGAGAAGTTAGCTCACCATGTCTCTCAAGACAGTGGAGACTCCATGGGTACTTGGACCAGCAGTGCCAGCCATGATTTTCCAAAACGTTTACAGTGGCCCTGAAGGCTTTTACTCTAGGCTTTTGCTGCACATGAAATAAAAAGATTTTTAGCATAAGATTTGAGATGCCATTACTTTAATAAATATGAATGTATTTGTTGAGTTATTTTTACAGTGTCTCTTCAGCAAATATTTCATCAACAACAAACAAACAAAAAAAAAACCATTGACACCAAGGTTTGTCAACCTTTCAGATCTTGATTTCCAACCTCGTCCTTCTAAATCATTGGAAACTGGGACCCAGGAAATGGTCGGTGCTTACGATAGGGTTTGAGTAGTGTTTAGGAACTGTAGCAAGAGCAATCATAACTATGGTAATAGAAACGATCAGTAATCTGCCTTCAGGCATAATGACACTGATAATTGATTCCCCAGTCAACAGTGAGGAAGGATGTTGATTTCAGTATTTCATAACACGTCCTTTTGAAGGTCACAGTATTAAACTTTTACAATCTGTTTTTGTGATCTTAATGTTAAGTATTTCATGCTTCCTAATAATACTACCTTTTTAATTTGTTTTGATGGGAATCCTTATTCTGCCACACCAAAACAGTTAGGCATAGACATAAAAAGTTGACGTTTTAATGCATAAAGTCTAATTCCAAAACCATAGCTAAAGGAACATAGATTAGACTTCAAAGCTTCATCATTTTCAATTTTCCCTTGTATCAACCCTTTACAGAGACTAATGATACTTATAAAACATTAACCTTGCTGGTACAAAATGTACAAGTCTTACTAAAATAAATCCTTTCCTGACTATTTATTGGGATTAATTTTACCCTTCCTTCTTCCCTAATTAATTGTATAGGCTGTTTCCCTTGTTAATTTTAGTCATGGAAGTACTTTGTTCAACGTATCAGAGTCAATACAGTGAGAATTAGTCTGCAACTGATCAATGTCTACTAGAAACATGCTAGATATAATACTTCGATATATTTTGGTGCAAAAGCTTTTCACAGCCTTGCACCTTTTCTAATTTTTTTTAATAACACAGTTGCTTGGAAAAGTTAATAGCAATGGAACATATGGGGCACCACTAATCAGAGTGTTAAAAGAAAGAGTCCCACAGATGTCATCATGTACTGCTTGCAGAGATGCCATTAGGGATGCTGTTCATTATGACAGTATGTCCTCCCATGAACATCCCCTAGGAAAAATACATTCAGTTCTAAGACCACCAAATGGTGCACTTCTCCTGAAAAATTGCCTTGTTTTTAACCTTATGAACATTATTAATTAGGTGGCTTATCCTCTAATATAACTGAAGTTTCCACTGCATTGTCTGCCCTGAAACTAGGAGACAAATCTATGATCCAACTAAAAGTAGTTCTCTAGATTTGGCTATAGATTAGAAACACTTTTGAAATTCTTAAAAATCTAACATGGTGAGGCCACCACTTGAGGGGGCCAATCAGTGGAATGGGACCCTAGCATCTGTATTCTTAAGCTACTTAAATCATTTTATTCTGTGACTGTGACTATGGTCGAGGAGTATGGATATCAACTAAGTTATCCACGATCAGGAATGTTTTTTAGTTGCATACGTATGCCTCTATATAAGCCTCTATACGTCTTTCATTTTACCACCAACTTTAATGTATTATCTTGTTGTAGCTTATGTATTATTACAAGCTGTCTTGTATAATTTTCATAATCCAATAAACAATTCAGTATGGTTGATTTGAACAGAGAAAAGTATGTTCAAAAGTTCAAAGTATGTTAGGAATACTGAGTACAAATTCTCTATGCTACCTTAACTGTCAACAAATTAATTTAGAAGATAAACGACTGTATGTTTATTTAAATTTGTGTGTTATTTTTTCATTCTAGGTAATATATATTAAAATCTAAAATGTAAACAACAAATGTTAGAGGGTGTTTCCTATATAAAGATTATATTTATAGAATATAGCAAAATGGAACTGATGAAGACAAAAATATGTTGCACTTAGCAATTGGTATAAATAAAGCAATAGACCTCATAAAATAAAGTAACCTAAATTATTTATAGTTTCCCTATAATAATTTTGATACTGTAGAAAGCCACAAATGTATGTGCTTCATCCCAAATAGTAACCGTAAAATCAATAATGTTGCAACCCAATATACAATGTAAAATTCATCAAAGCAGAATATTAGCTCCCAAACTTAGAAGAGTGCTTGGCATATAAGTGTTAAATAAATATTTGTTAAACATATGAATATATAAGATCCATATATGAACAAATGCAGGATTTGCAATACACAATAAGTAATTATTATTTTTTACTCACATACCCATGTGCATATAAATATTTATACTTATATGAATATCTTCAAGTACATAAAGACATAGAAACACAGAATAAAAAAAGCATTCAGTCAAATGATAAAGAAATATAATATATTTAAAAGTGATTGGTTATACATCAGGGAGAAAAAGACAATAATGTGTTTTCATCTTATCATAGGTCTCAAAGTTACTATTTATTTTGTTTCCAAATAGTAGAAAAAAATCTTATATGGTAGAGTGTGAATTACACTGTGTAACTTAAAATTTTACCATAAACAGTATACTAGTAAAGGTAAAATAGGGGGAGAATTGTATTCATCTATTGTTGATGTTTTTCAAACAATATTTTCATGAGAGAAACTAGAGAAATATTGAGATTCTATTTCAGGCTAAAAGGCTGTTTAATATTCAGCTGCCACTCCGTGAAGTGGCCTTGCGTCAGGAAAGCAGAAAACATTTGGAGCTGGTTACATTTCACCCCTAACGGGCCTGGATGCCACACATTCTTGATTTAGCCCTTGGCAGAGTTCCAGAAGAATGATTTAGGCCAGTTTCACTTCAAATGAAATTCTGCCCCTGCGTAACTCAACCGTTCAGTGAAGTTTAAAGAACAAGCATCCAAAAGAAAGCTTCCAAAAGAAAAAAAAAAATGAAAAAACACATACACAAGACCTTGCGAGTTCTTTTATTTTTATAACTTTTTAATGGAAGGGCTCCACTTATGAAGAAGTTTGACATTTAATCTGATACCCTTGCTGCATACAATGGAGATGCACAGAACATGAAACTTGAAGCCAGGCAAATCTTACCTGGGTTCATTATCAATCCAACCACATTTTGTCTGTCACTTAAATTCATGCATGCCCTCAAAGAATCCAAAATTTGTAGGAAAGCTTGTAGTACCTAGTAAAGGTGCATTTCTGGGAAACAACTGCTAAGCGTGCTTTCTGTCTTTGCTAATCAGGGAGCTAGGCAAAACCCCTCTTAGTCAAAGTCAATGGCGTTTGTGTTAATCCATGATTAGTGGCGAAAAGGAATGCTTTCTTAGAGAATGGGTTAACTGTACTTCCAGAGACCATCTTCTTGTTCAGGGAAAAGGCCTTCACCTCACCAAGCTTGTCCTCAAAGGGGAGAACCTCCCTGTTTTGGCTGGTGGAGGAATGACCTCCAGAACATTGCCTGGCTTTGTTGGTGTGGTGGTTTAGGTCAACTGCACAGTGTGGGAGAGCAGCCAGCAATGGAGGGTTCTGCACCCATGCCAGTCGGTCAGCGCCAGAGCTGAGGGGCACTTCTGGGCCCTGCCATTGCCCACAAGAGAAGAGAGGGCCCAGACACGGGCTCTCCGGCCCATAATTACATAACTAGAAATTCATTCCTGGAAAATGACCTTTCTTCCAGCAACATGTAGGCCTCTTAAGCTGTCCCAGTTGGGGGTGACAAAGAATATCTTCTATGAGGAATGTGCATCCCTGAGTTCATATCACCACTGTAGGCAAACCAGAGGCATTGTTGTTAAGTCAAGTTAGTATGAAAAAGCTAATCCAGCCAGATGTGGAGAGGAAGCAAAGTATAATGAGAATTTTTATTTCTGTAAATGATTTTTCTCCAGTACAAACTTAGGGTAACACCATTTATTCAACATGGAAGGTAGGGGTTTTAGAGATGACAGGAACCTTGGACTGGTTCCCTTTCCCATTACACATTATTTTTATTTTTGGCTAGATATACAAAGGCTCAGATACAGGAACTGGATTGCACAGACTCCTAAATCAGCTGCTGACCAAATCAAGACTAAAACTATGACTATTAAATAAGTAGTTCATTGTCCCTCCACTGGAAGATGCTGCAGGGCTGCAAACAACACTAATTCCATTAAAGCAAAACTGACACTTTAATTTAATTAGAACTTTACCTCACTTGTTTTTTTGTTTAATAACTCTAGTAATGCTCTTGATAGACCTGGAAGAAATTATAAACACATCTACTGGAGGTGCGCTCTATTTTTAACATCTTTATGGATGTGGCATTAGCAGCAAAAAGGGAACAAGGATGAAGAATTCTTGAAATACATCTCAAATAGCTCTCATAAGCTCACATAACTCACCCAATGAAGGTTATGAAAACGATCTTTCCAGGAAATAGTGTTTGTCTAATAATCAACATTTAAGATGTCAATAGTTGAAGATAGAATTTGAGATGCCAAGATTTGCTACGCATTTAAATAATCACTGGACAATACGTGAAAGTTTTGAAACAATTACCAATCCTAGTTCACTAGGCAGCATTTATAGATGCTTCATAAACAGATGAAATGTGGTCAGTAGCACACACTGAAATATTTCTAAACCAGATAGCTCAATCAGAATAAGGTACTATAGTCAGTAATCTAGCATGGTTTGCAACATGCTGTGAAAATGGCATGATTTGTGTATCACATTTTAAAAATCAAGAACTGAACAGTGTTTCTCAACCACCTTAAGTAACTCTGTACAGAAGCAGTGATGAAAATAATATTCTTTTGTTACAACTAGAAGGAAATTGCTTTTGAAATCTGTCATAGGCAAAGTATGTTAGTATTTGAAAGCTGTCTTTTCAGTAGCATCATGAACCAGGACTGCTCCGTAAAAAAGCACCCATTAGTCATCATTGACACTATCCAGAAATACAGAGAGGCTGTGGCTGAGAATATATTAGGAAAGAGAAACGGGAGGACATGTCAATAAAACAAATTGGAAAAGCAAACATCTGATGGACTATTTACAGATATGCAGTTTACCTTTAATTTTTTTATTAAAAATAGGGATTGAAGAACTAGTTAAATAAAACATAAAAGGATCAAATTATTTTGCCAGAAGTGCACAGTTTTCTTTATTATGTCCCTTGTAGCCCAGTGCTAAGTCTACCAATGGGTGCCCCATGGAGCTGGATTAGGAGTCAAAGCTGCCTCATTTCTCTATTTTCTGGAGCTCTGAATTAAGACATATTGTCAGGAAGACCAATGACCTAATGATCAAATGGAAATTGTAAGCATCAGCATAGGCCCCGAGTCCTAGAACCCCACAAGGCAGCCTCATGTCAGAGCTATTCGTAGTGTTTCATTCTCAATAAACCACTGGCTAGGTTGCTCAGTTACCCAGCCTCCGACTAGGGCTCTGCTCTAGACTCCAGGACACTATAATACCTGACGTGGTCCTAAGTATTTCCCTTCCTCCAAGGACTACATTACACTCTCACCATCCTGGGACCACTTGTAACCTATAACGAATAAATGGCTTTCTCATAAACACATATTAACTTTGCTCGACTGCCACTTGGAATCTCTTTAGATTATATTTTATTCGACCAACATTATGGTAACTCTATGTGCCTCCCTAGTGAGGTAACTTTTTCTCGAATTACAGTGTGTATCAGAATAAGCTGGGGTGGGAGTGAGGAGCTTTTAAAAATGCAGACTTCTGAGAATTGTTGTAACATATTCTCATCAGCAGGTCAGATACATGGCCCCCAAACCTACAGTTTCAACAGACGGTCCAAATGTTTCTAATGCATGTACCACTGTGATTAAATATCACATGGAATAATTGTGTTTTCTTTATGACGAGTTCCTTTGTCCTGTCTGAGAGTTTGTTTTGATACCAGATGTGAATATGCCTTGAGGATGTGGCAAACACAGGTTGAGGCAATGACTTTTATCTATCTTCACTGTGGTTTTTTTTGTTTGTTTGTTTGTTTGTTTTTTGGTAACAATTTTCTGATAACAGCAGGTAAGATTTTAGTTCATTTTCTTTGGTAGTCAAAAATAAGAAGTGATGGTTAAACATGAATTCTGGAGCTAGCCTACTTCAATTTGAATCAAAGCTGCCCCAAAACCGGTTTTAGTATCTCCAAAAAGTTAAGTAACTTTCTCCTTTGAAGGTAATTTTCTCATTTGAAAAATGAGTCTAATAGTACATACTTCACAGAATTATAGAGAATGAAATGAAACTAATCATAGTTAGTGCTGGCATCACATGAAAGGCTAGGGCTCCCCCTATTTTTTTTTTTTCTTTTGAGGCAGAGTCTTGTTCTGTCGCCCAGGCTGGAGTGCAGTGGTGCGATCTCGGCTCACCGCAAGCTCTGCCTCCTGGGTTCACGCCATTCTCCTGCCTCAGCCTCCCGAATAGCTGAGACTAGGGGCACCCACCACCACGCCCGGCTAATTTTTTTTTTTTTTTTTTTGTATTTTTAGTAGAGACGGGGTTTCACCATGTTAGCCAGGATGGTCTCGATCTCCTGATCTCGTGATCCACCCACCTCGGCCTCCCAACCCACCATTCTTAATAATGATACGAAGTCCTCTGTTTTTCAGGGCAGCCTGCCCGTCACCACACCCCGTCACCACACCTCACAAGGATCTACCCTGACCTTTCTCCCCGGCCACCAGATCAAAAACTAGAAGTACTGGGCCAACTAAAGGGAGTAAAACAATCATTTCCAGGATGAACAGCAGAAGCCGGGAAAATACTCATGAGTTTTGCTGCCGTTGCTTTTGGTGTTTTAGACATGAAGTCCTTGCCCATGCCTATGTCCTGAATGGTACTACCTAGATTTTCTTCTAGGGTTTTTATGGTATTAGGTCTAACATTTAAGTCTCTAATCCATCTTGAATTAATCTTCGTATAAGGAGTAAGGAAAGGATCCAGTTTCAGCTTTCTACTTATGGCTAGCCAATTTTCCCAGCACCATTATTAAATAGGGAATCCTTTCCCCATTTCTTGTTTCTCTCAGGTTTGTCAAAGATCAGATGGCTGTAGATGTGTGGTATTATTTCTGAGGACTCTGTTCTGTTCCATTGGTGACAAAGGGCTAATATCCAGAATCTACAAAGAACTCAAACAAATATACAAGAAAAAAACAAACAACCCCATCAAAAAGTGGGGAAAGGATATGAACAGACATTTCTCAAAAGAAGCCATTCATACAGCCAACAGACACATGAAAAAATGCTCATCATCACTCGCCATCAGAGAAATGCAAATCAAAACCACAATGAGATACCATCTCACACCAGTTAGAATGGCCATCATTAAAAAATCAGGAAACAACAGGTGTCGGAGAGGATGTGGAGAAATAGGAACACTTTTACACTGTTGGTGGGATTGTAAACTAGTTCAACCATTATGTAAAACAGTATGGCAATTCCTCAAGGATCTAGAACTAGATGTACCATATGACCCAGCCATCCCACTACTGGGTATATACCCAAAGGATTATAAATTATTCTACTACAAAGACACATGCACACGTATGTTTATTGCGGCACTATTCACAATAGCAAAGACTTGGAATCAACCCAAATGTCCATCTGTGACAGACCGGATTAAGAAAATGTGGCACATATACACCATGGAATACTATGCAGCCATAAAAAAGGATGAGTTTGCGTCCTTTGTAGGGACATGGATGCAGCTGGAAACCATCATTCTTAGCAAACTATCACAAGAAGAGAAAACCAAACACCGCATGTTCTCACTCATAGGTGGGAACTGAACAATGAGATCACCTGGACTTGGGAAGGGGAACATCACACACTGGGGCCTATCACGGGGAGGGGGGAGGGGGGAGGGATTGCATTGGGAGTTATACCTGATATAAATGATGAATTGATGGGTGCTGACGAGTTGATGGGTGCAGCACACCAACATGGCACAAGTATACATATGTAACAAACCTGCACGTTATGCACATGTACCCTAGAACTTAAAGTATAATAAAAATAAAAAATAAAAAAAAAAAAAGAAAGAAAATACTCATGAGACTAGATCCCAAGGATGCTGGATCCATGGTCAGACCATAGAATTAGATTTGGAAGAGTTTGGTGACATTGGAGACTCTCCTGCAATGTGGGTCTAACACGCAGGAGGGATGAGACGCCTGTGGACCATGTCTTGCTGAGGGAATCCAGGAAATGAAATGCTGCCCAGTTAAAACTGCTCTTACAAGTTTGAAGGAGAGGGCCACTCTAAGGGAAATAGAGCTACTAGAACTGCCTCAGCAAACGAAAAGAGAAGGATGAAAATTCTCAGAGAAACAGATATGCTAGAGACAACATGAAAACTCACTAGTCAATCGTGTTCTGCTGGAGGGCCCAGAGGACACACTACTTACGACGTTCATAAGGAATGCACCAGTGACAGGAAGACAACTCTTTTGTTATGTCAAGATGGTGCACTTCATTGCTTTATGAACAAACACGTTGACATTCCTGAGACAAAGGCCATTTGGCCGTGACGTATTTTCGTTTTTACAAATTGCTCTATTTCATGTTCCAACTTAATGTTTTGCTACTTATCTGCTTAAACTCTATCGGTCTCAGTTTTGACCTCTGTAAAATACATTAATTGGGCTTTAACAATGATACTTTTGTAAAAAAAATTTATTTGACAATTATTTGAAATATAATTTTTCTATGGTCTTTTCCAATTTTAAATTAATTAGTTTGAACTGTATAATTATATTGATATTCAATCTCTATTGAACAAGAAAAAGAATAATTTAATAGAGTTCAGCTTACTAGATTAATTCTAAGATTTTATTGCAGAAAATCTCTCTCTACCTTGAAAACAGGAGGCAATTTTATGAACTTGATTTTTAATCTTAGCTGGAGTGAAACTGTGGTAGTACATACACTAGCTTTGTAATCTTGTGCATGTTATTGTATCAGGGTCAGTTTATTTGCTTATAAAATGGGGATAGAAAGAATATCTATTTGTGGGGTAGTTGTCAGGAAGTGAACTCCCTGGCATATACCTTACACATAGTAAGCCCTCAGGAAATCCTAACTATCTTTTATGTTATCGTTATGATTATGAAGTGCCCTTGTCCTTTAGAATACCCTGGACAAGATGGTTAATGGATTGTACATCTATTATTCAGGTATGTTTCAAAAATAAGGAATGCTGTGTTGAAATAGAAAAATCTAATTAAATTTTTATCCCAGTTACTTGCAAATGGACTCTATCAACTGTCTATTCCTGACCTTTTTATATACAACTTGTCCCTGAGTTAATGCTCACAATGTGTGCAAAGATTACTAGAAAACAAATCTAAAAGGCACATAACAAACTGTGATGATACATTTTAATTATTTAAGTCTCATATAAGTCAATGAGAAGTATACCACCATTACAATGGGAAAAATTTTAAATTATAAGCAAGTAATACATGTAAGAAAAAGCAAAGGACAAGTAAACACATAAAAATATTTTATTATTATAGCAGTAATAGATGCAAATTAGAAGAGCAGTAAAATGTAATTTTTACCACCCAATCTATGTGATTAAAACATCTCATAACCCATGTTAGTACAAATGCAGAAAAATTCTCCTCTATATACTGATGACAAAGCTGCACATCAATGCAAACTTTATAGATGCCAGTTGTCAAAAATATTGAAGCAATAAATGTTCAAACCTTTTGAATGAAAAAGGCTACTTTTAAGAATACACTCAGCCAGGTGTGGTGGCTCATGCCTGTAATGCCAGCACTTTGGGAGGCGGAGGTGGGCAGATCACAAGGTCAGGAGTTTGAGACCAGCCTGACCAGCATGGTGAAACCCCGTCTCTACTAAAAATACAAACATTAGTCGGGCGTGGTGGCAGGCGCCTGTTGTCCTAGGTACTTGGGAGGCTGAGGCAGGAGAATCGCTTGAACCCGGGAGCAGAGGTGGCAGTGAGCCGAGATCGTGCCACTACACTGCAGCCTGGGTGACAGAGTGAGACTCCATCTCAAAAAATAAAATAAAATGAAATAAAATAAAGGAAAGTATATACCCTAAGGCAATGATAACAAATAAATGAATTTTTTTTTTTATCAAAGGAAGTTTATCCCTATATCTTATAGTAAAAAATAAATAACCTAATTGTCTAATAGTAGAAAACTGGTCATACAAATCATGATAAAGTCAGAAGAGTCAGAATTTAGACTATATAACATATAGCAGCAGGGACAAATGTTCAAGAAACAATAATATAATGTAGTATACAATTATATTTTTAAAGTGTGTATATAGGTGTTTATTTTATTAATGGTATTTCTGGTGGAGGAATTATAGGATATTTTCCTCTTCCTCATGCTTTTTAACACTTCATAATAAGCATTTTTTTTTAATAATTGGGGAGTTCATGAATGCATATTTATTTTGATAAGTGAGTTATGGTGGTAAGAATTCTGCAGGCTTTAGGATTCTCTCTCAAGTGCAACACCTATTTTAATAAAATCATGATGTACTTTCTAAAGCATTTTTCTTGTATTAAAGACTTATTAGCAAAGATGCTTAAGGTGATCAAAACATATAGGTATGATGTAGCAGGGGGAAAGTAGATGGTACTCCACTAGTGCAGTGGAATATATAAAAATGGAAAGTGTGATCCTAGCTGGAGGGAGTGGTTATTAACTGGGCCCATATCATTAATAAGACCAACAGAGTTTGTGCTGGAGAGCCATAGAGTTGGATTACATTAGCATAAATCACCTTCTATTACAAAACTGGATAGGAATTATTTCCAGAAAGTCACTGTTTAACTTAGTGTCACAAGAGCTCCTTTAGTGCTTACAAAATTAATCTCCTGGCATTGAGAATCTGTTGAGGACAAAGATCAATTTCCCTAGTATAGTCACATTTTCTGTTTTTCTGCTTTGTTATTAACGCAGTTTCATGGTCTATCGCTGATAACGTAGACCTAGAAGTTGATAATAATCAACACATACCTTTGGACTATATGATTCTTCTGAGATACGTTTTGAATACTTCATAATATATAGTAGTTGTGTAGCCTAAAATATTCAGATTTTCCAGAAAATTATGTACTTTCACACCGGTAATCCCAATGACTCAGGAGGCTGAGGTGGGAGGATCCTTTGAAGCCAAAAATTGGAGACCAGCCTGACCCTAAGACGTCTTTACTGAAAACAAAAAAAGTAAGTAAAACTTAGCCGGACATGATGGCACACACGTATAGTCCCAGCTACTCAAGAGGCTAAGGAGGAAGGATCGCTTGGGCCCAGGAGTCGAGGCTGCAGTGAGCTATAATCAGGCCACTGCACTCCAGCCTGGTGACAGAGCGAGACCCTGTCTCAAATAAATAAATAATAAATACAGTGAAAGAAAATCAGTGGCATCGTGGGATACTATTTGCAATGGAGATGAAGGGATGCCCCCAGAGCACCACAAATCAGACACAGAAGCTTGAATTAACTCCTTCTAGACCATGGTTCAGACAACGAGTGGATGGCAAAGAAAGCAACCCACATCATTTGTGATGACTTTGCTTGAGTGTGGTGGGATGAGGGAGGTGGGGGAAATGAGGAAGGCCAATGGACCCGTATACACGTCTGAGTTTCAGCCCTTAAAATCACAAGTGACGCAAGCCCCCTCGTGGAGTCATGTATACCACAGATCATACTGTAATACCTTGGAATAAGAGAGCTTTTATTAAAAAAAATCATAACTCTACCTAAGCAGAAAAATTCAAAGTTCCTAATAATAAGGCATGAAATATGATAATTGCATAGAGCAATTTATGACACACTTTTATTATTATGCTTTTGCAGCCTACCAGGACTCTGATTCATGAGGCAATTGTAATAGCATGAAAGTTACCATTGTTTCCAGTTGCAGTGAATGGTATTATACCTAACAATTAAATAGTAGAGACAACTGTCATAACAAAAAGCAATAGCTATTATTAGTTCTTCAAATTTCTTTGTGTATTTTCCATCATGAACAAATAGCTGAGATGAGTATAATTTTAACACAAAGCTATTCATAGGTAGGTAAAGACCACAAATTTGCAATTGCTGTGGCTTACATATTATAAATGCTAATTTTGTTATTTGACTAGAAAAGTCCTCTTTTAGTCAAGTTGTTTCTGTTTTGACCAAGAGACATTTAATCTAAATACATAGCTATACAATAGTAATTTATAAATATTATATATTTTAGGGTGAGGTGGATTTTATTCAAGTGGAATGTCATACCTCTCAAACCACATGGACTGATTTTTTATTTTTTGTGAGCAAAATGCTACCCTCAATCCAGTACACTACTTTTTACTCTACTGAATAATCTGATAATATCCTTGGCAATCCAGGACACCTAATTTATTTTTATTTATTTATTTATTTTTTGAGACAGAGTCTCGCTCTGTCGCCCAGGCTGGAGTGCAGTAACGTGATCTAGGCTCACTTCAACCTCCGCCTCCTGGGTTCAAGCCATTCTCCTGCCTCAGCCTCACAACTAATTTTTGTATTGAGTAGCGAAGAGGTTTCACCATGTTGCCCAGGCTGGTAAGGCTACCTAATTTACAGAGCATTCTTTCAATCCTTGATAGTTTTAGCCATTTCTTTCTGAAATATCAATGATACAAAACTAGATGATAGCCCAAACACTGTTTCTTTAAAACGGTCGGCATACAACACCAATTTAGGGAATTAAGTTTTCTCACACCCCTCTACATATGTCATCTAATAAAGGAAGAGAGGTGCGGACAGGAGGGATAAATTGGGAAGTCCTCTGTACGTGAAAGTCTCTACAGTCCTAAGACTAGATGTGAATTCCAAGGGAGTGAGTGCAGGGAGAGGCAGAGCCCAGGCTCTTCAGTGCTGGGAAAACAGCTCTCCGAACATTGCTCCTCGCCCTGCTCCGGCAGACCATGCTGCTGTTACACTCCCTACTCCCCCTGCCCTGGGGCTATTCTTCTGGGCATTACCGTGGTTACCCACCACTTTCTTCATGTCTGCTCAAAGGCCAACTTTGTAATGAGGCTTGCCTGCTTGCACACCTCACACCTCAACGATCCCTTCCCTCCATCCCAATCCTTCTCACTGCTTTATTTCTTATTTGTCTACGGCACATGGGACTTCCTGACACTCTATGTAATTTATGTTTATATCACATAATTGTCTGTCCCCAATTACTAGAAGGTGAGCGCCTCAGGGGTCTCTTGTCTTCAGCTAGAACTGTGCCTGGGACACAGTGAGTGTGCAATAAATACTTGCTGAACAAACAGATGATGAAAAGTGAATGAACTTGGCCAGTGAGTGTCAAAAGGTCAATTTCCACTCTGTTTTATTCTTGACACACAGAGTCAAACAGTAAAGATTTTCAAGCAATAGAAAAAGCTATGAACTTTGTTTGCTCTTTCATCATTATCCACCCAAGCCAGAGATGCAGCAGGGTCTGTCGACTCATCTTATGTTAACTGAGTCACACGTCTCCATTTTTATGGCAAAAGAGGTCATCTGAGCCAGACCAGGCTACAGAATCTGGTGTGGGTTTTAAGATTGGTGAAAATGGAGAGGCAAATTATATATCAATTTTGCACCAAGCTATCAGAAAACCAGAAGAGGGACATAGAATACACACATACTAGGAAGCTGAGGTAGTAAATGGGTTCCACTCTTCAGGGCTTTTCTAGTTCTTCAAGGATGCACACCCAAAACCCTGGGGGTCAGCACAGCCCCAACGGATGAGAAATCTGCACGATCTGGGAGTGCAGCTTATGGTCTTATGATCCTTTAAACAATTGGATCCCTGCAGGGGCCACCTCAGAACTGAAAGTTCTGCTTACTCTAATTATGAATATTCCTTTTCAAGCCGTGTTGTACTCTTTACTACAGCAGGACTTTAATCAGCTTGGCCTTGATCTACCCCCACCCACCTCACATGTGAGTAATGGTCCACAGAACTGCACAAGCTGGAGTGCCTGCCAGGAAGAAGCCACCGTGAGCAGGTCCAGGACACCAGTGTGGTCCATGACTGAGCCTAAGAGAGGCACCTTCCCTGGAGATATGGAGAACTTCCAAGGAAATTCACAAAATTCCTCCACACCTGCATGAGAAATCGTTTGTCCACCTTCTCCTCTAGGCCTAAAAGATGTTTTCATCTCCAGCTGAATAAAGGAAATTAAATTTCATTTTTTATTAACACATAGCAATGTTTTGTTCAGAGAAGGCATTAAATCTTTGCTGATTGAATAGTGGAAATAAAGAGATAAAGAAGTATGTCAAGGTCATTTCACGACTTCACCAGCAACCACTTATTCTCAATTAATTCTGGACTGTATTATAATTTCCTGTGGACATAACAACTGCCACTTAAAACTCTCCTTTTATTGCGTGAACACACGCCAAAGAAGAATTTTAGCACAGAGGCCTACTCAAAATAGAACTTGAATTTAGGATATTGGCTCCATATGACTTGGCAGGACTGATACAAAGAAATAAGGAAAGTCATGATTGTTTTTCTGTAAGAACTATCAAGATCCTTTTCTCTCCATTTTCTAGAGCCACTGTATTAATGGATATTTTCAGCTTATAAGCACTAGATTTATAAGCAAGAACACTGAGTATTAAATATGAATTTCTATTGTTTATTCCTAAATCAATACCCATAAAACATTGAAATTGTTTTCACATTTTGCTGCCCTTGAATTGGCAATGTTGTTCACAGCTCTGTGAAAACATGGCACTTTTTGACATTTGTAGAAATAGCAATTACCCATAGTAAGAAACATGAAAAGGCCTCAGTCAGCCTGTCTCACTTAAACTATGTCCAATGACATGATCAAAATTGCTTTAGAAACACTGTTGCTCAAGTGACTATCAAAGTAATAAACCCGAGGAAGAAAATCCATTTTTGCTGAACAAAGTAGGAGCTAAACACTATGCCAAAATCATTGCAACTAAGTAGAGCATAAAGCTATCTTAAAACTCAAACGATAAAAGCCAAAAGGAAGGTTTTCAGTAGGTTATTTTATTGCTCCATGTTGCCCCTTACGGAGATATAATGCAATTACAAGAATACGGTTACTTAGATAGAAACATCCAATATATCATTAACTCCACCGAACCTGGAATGATTCTTCCCAGCAGAGCTTGCTTTCAATTAATTAAGGTGCAAACTTAGAGCTAAGAGGTTATTACCTGTTTGAAATCTGCATGTCCGAATTCTACAAGTCAAGCTCTGTCACCAGTTTTCAAGGCAATTCTGGCCATTTCAGTTACCTTTTCTCTAATTCATTTTTGTAACCAGAAAAAAATCATCAAAATATTTCTAATGCATTTCTATAATCTTAAAGAAGAATTAAAATATACCTCAAGCTAATAGGGATTTTTCTGAAAATCTCTATCTATTAGCACAGTTAATCCAACTGTAATAAAAGTGAAATAAAGAAAAAACTTATCTCTGAATAAACATTATCATTTTTAAGTCTCTTGCAGATCTTGCCCTTTATAAAACAGGAATTACATGTTTTAAGGGTGTCAGAAAGATTTTTGTGTCTTGAAAATGTGGTATCATTTTGAAAGATTAAGTTTGTCCTGATAGTTTTACATAGGTAAAAATTAGCTACTCTATTTGCTAGAGAAAATGAAATAGCATACACTCAAAAGGTGAATATTTAAAATCCCTTGAAAAGCTTACAATGATATTATAGTAATACTGAATAGATAATTTTTAAAGAAAAAGTAAAGCTATGTTTACTTGCGTATCTTATTTACATACCTCTGTTTATTTACATATTTGTATTATCTTATGTGGAGTGAAAGTGTTTTCAATTATCAGATTTTTCTTAACGCAGATGGACATCAGTCAAAATATCTACATAAGCTTTATGTAGTTCTATGTGTATGTATAAAACATGAATTATATATTAGAAATGATGACACCAGGGGAAATTGTGCCATATACATATATAGAATATATATGCTTATGACATATACATATATAGAATAGAAAAAGAAGCTCCATTAATGAAGTTTCTTTTTTCATACATTCTAAGTTATTTTTATTTTTATTTTTTATCAAATATTTAGAGATGAGGACATGTCAGAAGGACAGAGGAGCCATCTGGAAAGGGTTTCCATTATCTAAATCATGAACTTAAGCATCAGAATAAATACTGATGTTAACAGATTACATTCCGTTGAATAAAATAGACCACCATGACTCTACACTTGATTAAATAAACTAGTGAGGAGAAGAAAAAAGTTTTTCCTTACCAATTAATAAAAACATGAAAGGAATTCTCAGATTAGAAAATTACTATTTGGCCCAGAATTGTAATTCATCAAGACAAGTAACCTCATTGGATGCTAAAATACTGAATGAAAGTTGCATGAATGATGAGAATCTGTGTAGTCCCAAAGAAACTTATATTAGTCCATCTTCACACTGCTGATAAAGACATGCCTGAGAGTGGGTAATTTATAATGAAAAAGAGGTTTAATGGACTCACAGTTCCTCGTGGCTGGGGAGGCCTCACAATGGGAAGGCGAAAGGCACATCTTACCTGGTGGCAGGCAAGCGAGAACGGGAGTCAAGCCAAAGGGGAAACCTCTCATAGAAATATCAGGTCTTGGCCGGGCGCGGTGGCTCACGCCTATAATCCCAGCACTTTGGGAGGCTGAGGCAGGCGGATCACAAGGTCAGGAGACGGAGACCATCCTGGCTAACATGGTGAAACTCCCGTCTCTACTAAAAATACCAAAAAAAAAAAAAACTAGCCGGGCGTGATGGCGGCGCCTGTAGTCCCAGCTACTGGAGAGGCTGAGGCAGGAGAATGGCGGGAACCCGGGAGGCGGAGCTTGCAGTGAGCCGAGATCGCGCCGCTGCACTCCAGCCTGGGCGACCGAGCGAGACTTGGTCTCAAACTCAAAAAAAAAAAAAAATAACTATCGGGTCTTGTGAGACTTATTTACTACCACAAGAACAGTATGGGGGAACCACCCTCATGACTCAGTTACCTCCCGCCAGGTCCCTCCCACAACACATGGGAATTATGGGAGCTACAATTACCTCTCACTGGGTCCCTCCCACAACACATGGGAATTATGGGAGCTACAATTCAAAATGAGATTAGGATGGAGACACAGCCCAAATATATCAGATCTCCCCCGAAATACCCATTGTAACAGAAAAAAAAAAAATTAAAAAGGCTACAATGGAGAAACCTGTCAAAGTTGCCATCAGTGTGGTGGAACGAACGGACATTATTTTTCTTCTGGTAGCAGTGAAGGAAGCCGTCACCATCTCTATACTTTTCTTGCCAAAAAAGCATCATCCGAATCTAATAATTAAGCAACATGTAATCATTAAGAATCTAATCATTAAGACTGGCCCCAAATCGGGGCCATTCAACGTAATGACTGGCCTATAATCTCTGAAAAAGTTGCGGTCCTGAGGCTCAGGGGAGACTAAGGGACTGTCCTGGTCTGGAGGTGGTTGATGTGCCCTGACGACCAAATGCAGCCTGGGATCCTGGGCTGGGGCCTTTTGCTGTAAAGGAGAAGAATGTAGCCCGCAGCGAGTCCCACATAGCTGAAGAGGAAATGTGGATGAGGGGCGTATAGTTTCCTGTAACGGTAAGATTATCTCAAAACAAAACATTATTAAAAAGAGTTTGAGCAAGGAGACATTTTTGTCCTGCCTCCTGTAAACTAAAATTAAATCCTAAGGCCCCCACTGACTGTTTGTGCCCGTTCTTGGCCAAAGAGGGCCACAAACCTTAAACCTTAAACCTTAAACCCCTCCAGATAAACCTTAAAACTGAGTTCCCGGCCATGACAGGACTGTAGCTCAGATGCCTCACTATACTCCTCTCTTTTGCTCTTTAGACAAACACAACGGACCAGCATTAATGTTAAAATAGAGGTAATTGTAAGACTGACAGAACAGAGTCCTATTGGCAATAAGATACCAAACTACAAACGGGACCTAAGGCCATGTCAGGCAACAGTTAAGTCACACAGCCCACATTTGAATAATAAACTGTGTTCTCACTGCCACAGGGTTTCAATTTTTCTCCAGCAGCTAAATAAGTCCTGGCCTGGAGATAACCAATTGTGAACCAATTTGCAGCTCACAGATGCTGCTTAACTGAGCCTTGTTCATCAGCCATGACTTCAGCTTTGATTGGACAAGAGACTAATTTCAGAAAATTTCTCCGGCTAAGATCATCCGCCGTGGACTGATTCTGGGAGGTCTACAATCTCTGTAGAGATAACCAGAAGGCTCAGAACCACTCAGGGGCCTCCGTGTCCCGAAAAGATCTTTTGATGTATAGGGCCTCATTGTAGTACGTTGTCTCCACCCAAAGTGAACACGGGTTGTATGTGACATGCACATTTGCCCATTAAGCATGCGTCAGCACTCCCTTCATGAATATTCATAGCTCTTCCTCTTACCTGTTGAATATATATGTTTAGCCAATCTGTTCAGTATAAAGCTCCTGCCCAAACCCCTCCTCCTTAGAAGTGCCTGTCTCTGGCCTCGGCTAAAGGCTGTGCTCCCCAGCCTGTGCTCCCCAGCCTGTGAGATGGCCACCTTGCAGGCTGTAACCCTTTACAAGAAATAAAGTCTCCTCCTCTCTTTTTCTAAATTTATACACCCCCAATTTTTTTAAGTTCACTCTCCCCACCCTTATCTGCTCTGAATTGTATGTGGCTATGGGATTTATCTATTTCTTAGACTTTTGAATATATTGTCTTTTGTTTTCTAATGTAATCTATATAAATATATTTTCTCTCTTATGAAATCAGTTTTGACATTTGGTATTTTGCTAGAAGTTTAACCGTGTTACCCATATTTTCAGATATATTTACATAGCATTTAAATCTTATAATTACTTTTCTGAGATTTTATCCCCTTTAACATATCCCTTTTTATCTTAATTAAGTGATTTATTGTTTGCTTTTATCCCAAAGATATTTTGAATATATATATTGGTCATAGCTTTTCTCACATTCGGATTCATTAACTTTTGCTTTCATCTGTATTTCTTTCTTTCTCTCTTCTGCTTTTGTTGAGTTTACATTCCAATTTCCAAAGTCTTTAAGAATAAATATTTAATCTATTAATGACTTTTATTTTATTAATAAAGAAAATAAAGCATTGATTGTCCTCTGGGAATTGAATTAATGTAATTTCTGGAGAGTTTATTATTTCTTCTATGAGTGCCTTTTTGACCTATGAGTTGTTTAAAGAGACATTTTCTTCCTTTCCTTCTCTTTTTAAAAATTATCAGATGACTTTTTTATTTGTTTCTATTCTTGTTATTACCATGCTTAGTTTGATTGCATTGTTATAGATAAAGTTGGTTATGCCATTTCTTTATTTTTGATAGTTTTTGAAATTTTCTTTATGGCAGTATTAGTCTGTTCTTGCATTGCTATAGACACCTGAGACTGGGTAGTTCATAAGAAAAGAGGTTTAATTGGCTAGTAATTCTGCAGGCTATACAGGCAACATGGTGGCTTCTGCTTCTGGGGAGGCCTCAGGAAGCTTTCACTCACGGCAGAAGGTGAAGTGGGAGCAGGCACATCACATGGCAAAAGCAGAAGCAAGAGAGAGAAAGTGAGGTGCCATTCCTTTAAACAGCCAGATCTCCAGAGAACCCACTCACTATATTGTGAAGACAGCACTGAGAGCACTGTGCTAAAGCATTCGTGAAAAATCCTCCCTCATGATCCAGTCACCTCCCACCAGGCTCCTCCTCCAACACTGAGTATCACAATTCAAATTCTCTTGCCAAACAAGAGACGTGGGCAGGGACACAGATCCAAACCATATCAATGGCATATATGATATAATTCTTCAGGCCTCGTGCAGTAATCCCAGCACTTTGGGAGGCCAAGGCAGGTGGATTACTTAAGTCCAGGAGCTTGAGACCAGCCTAGACTACATGGCAAAAACCTATCTCTACTAAAAATAGAAAAATTAGCCAGGCATGGTGGCACGTGCTTGTAGTTCCAGCTACTCAGGAGGCTGAGGCAGGAGGATCACTTGATCCTGGCAGGTGGAGGTTACACTGAGCCAAGGTCGCCTCACTGCACTCCAGACTGGGCAAGAGAGGCAGACCTTGTGTCCAAAAAAAAAAAAAGAAAAAAGAAAAAAAAATTGTGTGTAGATTTTTAATAGGATTTGAAAGAAGTTGTATTCTCTAAAGAGTTATGTTTAATACAATAGATTTAATTTAATTATAGTATTTAAGGCCACTACATTTTCATCCATTTATGACCACTTAAGCTGCCATGAAATTGAGCATCAATTAAATTCTCATAGCTAATACATTCATATCCATTTATTGTTATATTATCTGTGCTTTTTAAAATGAGTATTAGCGATCTATGGAAATCTATAAATGCTAGATTTTCATTTCAGATCGTATTCAAATCATTACAAAGTGTCTGACGGAGATCCTTTTAGTAGTATGTTACCCTGAGTTGCAGGATTCAGATAATCGGTTAGTGAGCCCAGTTGCTTTGTGGCTTATATTGTCATGGCGATAGCTGTGGTTGCTGCTGGCATATCTAACATGCCTGTTTGCATCTCTCCGTGTTTCTAATTTTTGACTTTTCTCTTTGTTTTAGATATGTCTCTTGTACAAAACATCAACTGAATCATTTGCCAAGTGTGTTCTATATTCTGAGATCCTTATCTTTCAAACTTGCAAATGTGAATTTTCCTTTATACATATATCAATATTTTGGATATGTTGCCTTTAATTTTTAACGCCGGTTTTAAATTCTTCTTTACATCATCACTTCAAGATGACTTTTTGTTATTTGTGTTATTTTTCTTCTTGTGTCTCTCATAATTTCTCCTGATCATTTGCACATTATTTCTGCTTCTCTACATGCCAAAGAATTGATATTTCTTCCTTCTACTCCTCTCCCTCACTGCCACTCCAAATTTATTTTATAATTTTAATAATTGACAAAGTCATACATATGAAGCTACTGCCAACTGATGCAAAAACTCACAATCTTAATCATTACGCAGTACCTCCTCTGACATAATTCCAATGCACATTTGATCTCTCTGTATCAATTAGACTGCTTTTGGTGGTAACACAAAGTCCTCTATCAAGGAGTTTAAGCAAAATGAAAATTTATCATCATACATAATTTAAAAATTCAGTGACAGTAACTTTAGATGTAATCAACTTCAGTGGGTCACCAACTTCATACTCTTCTCGTCGTTTCATTGTGTGTCTTTAGCATCTCGGCCAGTCCTCAGAGTAACTTTCCTCATTACACTATTGGATAAACAAAGCCCTACATGAATGTAAATGTAGAAACTGTAAGGCATATTTCAATTTCCTTATAACTTCTCTCATTAAACTTTTCTAAAAGATAATTTTTGTCATTAAAATGCATTGCAGTCATTAAAAAACATTTTAGTCATTGTTAACGCCTTGGTTTTTTATTATTTTTAGGAATAGAAATGTTTAAATATGTCATGTTAATTACAAAAGAAAACTGACAGACACGTATTTCACACTAACATATTTCCAACAAAAACATTTTATCATTGCAAGTAATTCCCTCGAGCCTAAAGATTACAAATTATATATAAACACATCTTAGTTTAGTAAATTTGACAGCAGGGAAGTCTTCAACTTTTTGCTTTGGGTGGCAGAAAACTATAACAGTTATTTGTCACTTATAAATGAAGAACAGTCATATTTTAGAGTAAGTTATTTGTCTCAACTTGATTAGTTAGCAGATATATTTTTGGTTTTGCTCCCTAAAAATAAATGTTGCAATTTTTTAGCTAACATGAGAAAAAAAATTACGCTACAACATAAAGTGTAAACAAAATTCTTTTACATTCAAATGATTTTCTTTACAGCTTCCCTTTAATTAAAGCTGATCCTCTGCTTCTAGGAGAGCACACATGACTGATTTAACACATTCCTTGATCGAAAAGAAGTTTAAATGATTTTGTACTTATGTTACTATTTAAAAGAGGAAAGCATACGTTTATTATTTTCTTTTAATTTCACACAGACTTCATATCCAGAAGAAAGAGGGAATCTGTGTCTTTTTATAGGAGCAAACGATATTTTAAAGGCTGTTTGCTAGAGGACTCAGGCCAGCCTGGAGGTTGGAACTGAACGCCTTCCCCGGTGCTAGAAGGGAAGATGGGATTTCCTTCGTTCCCATTTGAGGAGAATTTACTTCCGGTGTAGCAAGGCAGCATCATGGCTAGCAACGGTTGGTCTGGTTGCAGGTGTGCCGAGATAGTGATGAGTAACGCCCTCCATCCTTAGGACGCCCAGAGCCACGAACCCCACCACAGACGCCTTACCTGATTGCCTAGTGCTTTGCACAATTCTCCTATTTTTTTATATATTTTAGATACTTAAGGTTTATATGATGTCTTGATATAGTTATCTATATATACTACAGTCAAACAAATTAACATGCCCATCATCTCATAGTTTTCTTTAACTTTCTTTGTTCCTTTCCCTCTTTCCCTTTCTTTCTTTCTTTTTCTGTTTCTTTCTTCTCTTTCTTCTCTTTCACTCTCTCTCTCTCTCTCTTCCTCCCTCCCTCCCTCCCTTTCTTTCTTTCTTTCTTTCTTCCTTCCTTTCTTTCTCTTCCTTTTTTTTTTTTTGAGTACCTAAAATCTACTTTCTTGGTAAAGTGCCTGCATACAATACAGAATTATTAACTACCCTCTCATGTTGTACATTGCATCTCTGGACTTCTTCATCGGCTTTGGAAGCCGATAGTTTTGAAAGAACAGGATCATGTTATTCAGCATTTCAGAGAGGCCCCCATCAAAAACGAAATTCTCTATTAGCTGCTGGGCATGCTGCCAGCTGAGGGCCCCAGATAAGCAGCCAGGCCATGGAAGAAAGCTGCCTTGCCCAAGTTCATATCCTCTCCAGGCGCAATCCACGCCTGATGTCTGCTTGATGTGGAGAACATGACCCAGGCTCTGTCCGAATTCAGAACATCTCAGGAGGGGCATCTCCAGGCATCGGAGCTCCTGTGGCCTAGGCTGGAGCCTCCTCAGAGGCTTCTGTGCCACTCCCTCCCAGGGTGGGTTATCCTGAGTGCTTCCTATAGGGGTCTGCAGAAGCAAATCCCAGCCCAGGGAGCCCAACCTCACCCAGGACTTACCCCAAAGAGCATAACAAGGTCACCTGCACAAAAGGTAGATTCCTAAGCAAAATCAACATTGTGTTCACAAAGAATGTGGAAGGAAATATGGGGTAAATCACAGTGCCTGACATGTTTCTAAAAGTTGATTGGCTTTATCCTTAACATAGATTGTTAAGCCCCGCAGTCTTACAAAACACATTTCAATCACGTTCTCAAAGGCATTTAATAATGCACACACACATACACACACACACACAAGTATACATATATATGTGTATATATATACACACACGTATACATATATATACACACACACATATGCAAAATACACGTGGAGTTTTGAAAACTTAGTGCAACTATTTAAAAAGCTAAAGTACCTCAATTGTTTTTTCTTATTGACTACTTGTTGAAATACTATGCTTTTGATAGATACCATTACATAAACGTTGCCATTATAATTAATCTCCCCTGTTTCTCTTTTTTTCTTTCTTCCTATGGCTAGTAGAACATTTAAAATTGCATATTTGGCTCTTTTTTACTGCTTGCCTTTCTTTTTTTTCTAGTGAAAGATGCTGCACGATGCTTCTGTCTTTTATGCACTCAACACATTTGTTTCCTAAAAATAAGAAAAGAAGAAGTAGCAAAAGGCATAACTCTTCAGAATGAGTCTGATATTAAAAAAAAAAAAGCCATATATATTTTGTTTCTTCTACTGCTTGAAATTTCAGGTGGCAAATCCCTGGAGTATTTAATTTGTCTTCAATTAAATTTTAAATGTTCCTTTTAGTCACAAGCAAGAAGACATTTTCTTAATCAGTGGTGTCTATTACAATCATTAGGATAATGTAATTTGGCATAATTATATGAAATTAAGATTTAGTACACTCAAGGTTTTTTCCCTCCTTGAGTGAAAGAAATGCAAAAAGCAAAATAACCCTGAAATTTTACATTTAACAAAAAGTCCCAAACCTATTTTTATTTCCCATTATTGAATTGATGTCTGCGGTGACAGTACTAGGAAGAATACAATGGTAATCTAGGTTTAAGGCCATAATTTTTAATTGATGGAAGCAGGTACAGGATTTATGTAATATGATATCATCTTAAGAGATGGTGGAAGTATAAAACAAGGAAAATGAAACCAACAAATAAACTGTGAAAAGCACAAAGAGAAATTTGAACTGCTTTAACTTCTAACAATGAAGCAGTTGGAATGGTTGAGCTGTTACCTGATTATGTTTAAGGATTTAGATGTGAATTCAAAAATTTCCCCTAATAAATCTCTTTGCCATCTCCCAAGTCAGCAGCATTCTGTGAGCTAAGCTGGAAACACACGAAACACAGAGCCTGGTTTAGTAATAGCTGGACTGTGGAAGAAGAACACTCCTTCCCTCTGGCAGGCTAACAGAGTAGATTTAATTTAGCTGTCTTAATTGCTTCATATTGTGAATTTCAACGTGCCATGTGTAACACCTTTCTCTCTAGTGATTTTCTTGTAGAAGTCGTCGTTCCCATTAGATTTTGAGGTATTTTTCTCTTCACTTTTTATTCTCAAAGGTACTGACTTTATGCTCCCTTAAAATCGAATGATTAATGACTCTGTTAGCTACATGATACAATTTTAAAAGAATAAGCCCAAACCACTTAACTAAAATAAATAACGTTTTTTGTTCATTAACATTAACATAGTATGGTCATAAACTGCCCAATTCCTAAATCACTCTTTATTTCCACTTGGCTTAAAATTACTTTTGTCTGTTTAATTTATTATTAAGGAAATTAGACACACACTTTTTTTTCTTGAGCACTCATAATTTGCAATTCATTATGGTCACTAAGCAAAAAGTTTACTTATTCAGTCATCATTGCAATGCAACTTAAAAGTCACAACAATCCCAATATAAAAATGTAACTCCATGTAATATCAAAAGACATGTTTTGTTTTATCTTAACAATTATAGTTAATTTCCCTGTATAGTAGATCTCCAGGATTGTCAACAGAATCCCCAAGGACACAGTCATTGGTAGTGGAGGATGTGAAACACACATTAAGATTAATTGCATAAGCTCTTTCTAAACAGAATGTCTTCTAATATTACCTTATAATTTCTTATATATAATGCCACTGCCTGAATCCTTGCTCTCCTTTGTATGTAAAATTCTGTTGCACACTCCTTGATTCTGTGTAGGAAACAGTTTGAGAATATTGGGGTTGGGTAAAGTGGAGTCACACACGTATTCCATGCTTGTGTTTCCATGTTTCATGCTGATGGAGATGAGCCTGCACTGTTTGCATCCAATGCATTGCAGATTCACTGGTAAATATATGACCAGTAATCAACACAAATATATTAAATTGCTGGTCATTTTAAATTTTGCTTGATGCTGGAATAGGTCTTCTATCCATGAATTATCCAGTTATAAAGCAGCTCAGATTCTTGCTGTATGCCTTGTATGTGTGAAACACTTACCATTTTCAATAATTTTTCACATACAGTTTCCCATTTAATGTGTTTGACCAAAAACTAAACACAATATATATATTCTTGACTAAAGACATTGCAACTAATAGAAGCACTCCAATTATAAGAAGATTTCCTATTGGCTATCTACCTAATTCATTCAACAGATACAGATAGTATGCAAGGTAATCCGGTATTTTAGAATGTAAAAGAAGCTCTAATTATTACCTGGGTGGAATCAGGAGAATGTACTGATAGGTTTAAATGGATTAAAAACATCGTTCCCTCTTCCTTCAAACCTATACAAAATCAAATTAAATGGAATATATTGAATGATAAATATAATTTATCTAACATGTCCTTTTGGTCTAGCTTAATACGATAAAGTTCATTGGATTGTTTCTGAAATTTCACCTTTTGTATTGAGCTTTCCAAGTGTGCTCAGAAAAACAAAAAGGTATATTTTCCAGCCTAACTTATTAGAAAAATTTAGGACAAATAAAATGAGGTATCATATCTAAATCTCTTGCATGACACATTGACCATAGCATGGATTCATGTCTGTTTTCTCTGTTCCAAAATCACAGTGACTATTCAAAGCTGAAACTCATCGCTGCTCTCAAACTATAAAATACCTTTCAAATGGTTCTTACCAATGAATTGTAACCATATTGATCAAGATAATGTATTTGTATAAAAAAAGTTATCTTTCTACATTGTCACATTATAGGTTCCAAAAAGATTCTAAAAATTTAAGATTCCAAAAATTCTAAAGATTCTAAATGTTTATTTTTCAATTGTTTTCCACTGTATTTGCCCTCCTACTTTGGGTTTTTAAATTCTTAGGGGGTCAGAAGTAAATTAAAATCTCATTTTTATTTATTGATAATTAAATAATCTAAATATATATTTTTAGGAAAGCTATTTGATGTTTAGAAAACCTTGTTAGCCTCTTAAAGATGTTTTTCTTTGAAGAAACAAGCTGTCTTTCGACAAGCACAAATTTCAAACTCCAATGGCTTCTATGTTCTCTTTGCAATTCGTAACATCATTATGATAAATTGTTCTTTGGAGAAGTGAATGCATTTACCCTTCATGTGAAGGGTAAATGATGCTGCAACAGGGTATTTGACCATTTTTTTCAGATGGAGAAATTATCATACATTCCTAATTATTTAATCAGAACAATGTGAAATCAAGAAAAAGAAAATAGAGAGAAACAGGAGGCTGTGGTATTTTTTCAAACATTAAAAGATAAAAATGTTACTTCATTGTGCGAAATACTCCATTTGACTTCATTTTGACTTCTCTCTCTATTCTTATTCTGTGCCTGCCAGTTTCAAATCCCACAGCACTGAATCAGGCTCAAGTAAGGAAGTGAAACAAATCCACTTTATATTCCAGTCTCAATTTTGTTTTAACATGATCTGATGGAAATCTTGTGAGACCAAGGTATTAGTGAAACTCTAATATTAGTTATTTTTTAATCATCTAATTTTTAGTTATTTTTACTTTTTTATTTATTCATTTTTAAGGCATAATTTATACATTATAAAACTCATTCTTTTAAGCATTCAAATCAGTAAGTTGTGCAATCATCACCACTTTCTAACACCAGAACATTTCATCGCCCCCCAAAAAACAAACTACATGCTCTGTAGCACTTAGTCACACCCTGTTTCTTCTCCTCTCAGGCCCCAGAAGTCACTAATCTATTTCCCATCTTTATCGATTTGCCCATTCTGGATATTTCATACAGATGAAATAATACAATATATAGCTTTTTGTGTCTGGCTTTCTTCACTTAGCATAACACTTTCAAAGCTAATCCATATTGTAGCATGTGCCATTACTTAATTTCTTTTTAAGATTGAACAATAATATTTTATTGTAATAAAAATATCACATTTTGCTTCTCCATGCATCCATTGATGAAAGATTAGTGTTGTGTTCGGTTTCTGGCTTTTTGAATAATGCTCCTATGAATATTCCTGTACAAGTTTTTGAGTGGACCAGTGTTTTCAGTTCTCTGAACATGTACCAGGGAATGGAATTGTTGTAGTCATATGGCAATTTTCCAACTGCCAAGATGTTTCCAAAGTAGCTGCACCATTTTATACTTCCAACAGCAAAGTATGAGGGTTTCGATTTTTTACATCCTCGTCAACACTTGCAATTGTTTGTCCTTCTTTATTATAAACATGCTAGTGGGTGTCAAGTGGTATCTCATTGTGGTTTTGATACGCATTTCCTAATACTAATCATATTGGCCATGTTTTTATGTACTTAATGGTCATTTGTGTTTATAATTTTCAAAACAGTTTTATTAATTTTTTTTGCTCATTTTTAATTGGGTTGTTTGCCTTTTTTCTTTTCTTGAGATACAGTCTCACTCTGTCACCTGGGCTGAAGTGCCATGGTATGATCTTGGTTCATTGCAACCTCTGCCTCAGCCTCCCAAGTAGCTGGGACTACAGGTGTGCTCCACCAAGCCCAGATAATTTTTGTGTTTTAGTAGTGAAAGGGTTTCACCATGTTGGCCAGGCTGGTTTCGAACTCCCAACTTGAGGTGATTCACCCACCTCAGCCTCCCAAAGTGCTGTGATTACAAGCACCGGCCTGTTTGCCTTTTGATTACCAAGTTGTAAACTTTCTTTATGTATTCTGCATACTAATTCCATGAGATATGGATATGCATATAATACTTTCTCCCACTCTGTGGGTTATCCATGTTATTCATGATGTTCTTTGAAACAAAATATTTCAAATTTTTTGTGAAGTTCAATTTATCCATTTATCTATTAATTAATTAATTAATTTTGCTTTTGGTGCCACATCAAATAAACCATTGCCTAATTCAGAGTTAAAAAGATTTGCACCTGGATTTTTTCCAAGTGTTTTATAAGTTAGCTGTGACATTGATTTATTTGATCCATATTTAGTTCATTTGTGTATGTGGTGTTAGGAATGTGTACAATTTCTTTCTTTCAACTTATGTTAAAAATATGTTTCTTTCCCCATTGAATTATCTAACTCCCTTATGAAAAGATAATTGGTCATAAATATGTGGGATTATTTCTGTTTTCTAAAATCTACTCCATAGATCCACATACAAATTCTTGCGCAAACATCACACAATATTTTTTTTAATGTGGGATCAGAGTAAGCTTGAAATCAGAGAGTGTAACTTTGTCAAGTTTGTTCTACTTTTTAAAAAAATTAATAGACTTTATTTTTTAAAGCAGTTTAGGTTTATAGAAAAATAAGTAAAATTACAGTGTTTCCATATGAACTCGCACTTCCTAATTTCCCCCGTTATTAATATCTTGCCTCAGTGTGCGACAGTTGTTGATGACTGTTGAGCCACCCTATGATTGAAGTTCATAGTTTACATTAAAATTCACTTTTTTGTTGTACATACTATGTTTTTTGACAAACATACAAGGATATGTGTCCATCACTGTTGTATCACACACAGCAGTTTCACTGCCCTAAAAATCCTTTGTGCTCCACCATATTATTCTTTCTTCCCTACTTCTATTCCCTAACAACCGCTACTCTTTTGTGCTGTCTCCACGAGTTTGTCTTTTTTCAGAGTGTTACAAAGTTGGAATCATAAAGCATGTAGCATTTTCAGATGAGATTATTTCACTTAGCAATAGGAATCTAAAGTTATTTAATAAAGTTTTGCAACTTGATAACTCACTTATTTTTGTTGTTGAATAATACTCCATTGTGTGAATGTACCACAGCTTGTTTATCCATTCACTTATTTAAGGACAGCTTGGTTGCCAGGAAGTTTTGGCAACTATGAATAAAGCTGCTATAAACATTTGTGTGCAGAATGTTTTGCGGGCATAAGCTTTCAACTCATCTGGGACTTTTTTCAACTCACACCAGGGAGTGTGATTGCAGGATATATACTAAGAGTATGTTTTGTTTGTAAGAAACTGCCAAATTATTTTCCAAAGTGACTATATTATTTTGCATCTCAGTGAGCAATAAATTCTTCCCATTCTCACCAGGTTTTGGCACTGTCGATGTCTTTCATTTCTGGCTAATGAAAAGGTGGTGTGTAGTGGTGTCTCATTGTTCAAACTTGCAAATCTCTAGTGGAATATGATGTTGAGTATCTTTTTAAAATGCTTATTTGCTCTCTGTATCTCTCCTTTGGTGAGTTGGCTAATCAATTGAAGTCTTTAAGAATATAAACCAAAGTTTATGAGACAAGAAGAAATTCTGCTTCAAGACTATAGCATCAACTCCTTCCTGAGTTTCCAGACTACCAGTTTGCCCTAAAGATTTTAGGCATTTAAGCACCCACAATTGTGTGAGCCAATTTTTAAAAAATATTTTTTCTTCTCTTCTTTCTTTTTCTTCCCATATATACATATGGTTTGGGTTAATGTTAGATATACATTTATATATATATACACACACACACACACATATATACATACACACACACACGCACTTACAATTTTCTCACAAAAATATGTTTTTGTGATAGTTCACATATACCTATGTAGTTATATTAACTCATGTTTTTGTTTCTGCCCATCTTCATATGGATTCAAGTTACTGACTAGCCTGAAAAATTTTTCCAGCCTGAAAGATTTTGTTTGGCATTTCTTATAGGAAATGTAGGTTAACAATGATTTCTTTCAGTTTTGGTTTATGGGTTAATGTATTAAATTCTTCATCATTTTGAAAGCTAGTTTTATGAATATAGAATTCTTGGTTGACAGACTTTTTGAAAGACTTTGAATATGACATCTCATTGCCTTCTGGTTTCCATGGTTTCTGAAGAGAAAGCAGCTATTGATGTTATTGAAGATCCCCTTTCTTAAATCAGTCTTATTTTTCTTCCTACTATCCAGATCCTGTCTTTGTAGTCATATTTAGAAAGTTGATTATCATGTATTGAGGGGTGCCACTCTGAGTTTTTTCTCAAATAATAAAAGTTTATTATTTGCTTTTATTGAATTTCTTAGAAGTGAAGATTAAAGTTTTTTATAAACTTTAGGAAGTTTATGGCCATTATTTCTTTAAATATTTTTCCAGCCTTTCATTGTTTCCTTCCCTTTTGACACTTGCACCATGCATGTATTGGTATACTTGATGGTGTCTGGAATCCTGAGACTTTTTTTTCTTTTTTTTTTTCTTTCTGCCCCTAACATCAGATAATTTCAACTGACCTATCTTCAAGTTTGCTGCTTCTTTCTTCTGCTATCTCAAACTACTATGAACCCCTGTAGTATTTATTTTTCTTTCTCAGTTATTGTACTTGTGAAGAAAAAAA
>NW_012117433.1:531302-584634 GCF_000951035.1 Colobus angolensis palliatus | reverse complement strand
ACCCCAAGGCTGTCCAAGTGCCCTCAGCCTCCAGTCATTTCATTAGCATGTAAAAAGATGCTTATCACCTCAGAAACTATAAAGATTTTAGAAGCTGTGTGCCAGGAACCTGGGCAGAGATATAATATATATTATATCATAATATTACAGTTCACACCCTAATCTCTGGCCATGGATTCCTTACAGAAAAAATGATATACAACTCAAAAGACATGCACATATGATAAGAATTCCATTTACTTGTTGATAATTACTCCATGCCACCTTTATATTGGATGAAAATGTCTCTGAGTGACGCTACTCAGATTTTTCAATTTCCACTCAATCTTGTCAAGTTTTAAAAGCAAGAGTAGTGTCATCAATATATGGCTTCACTTTTCCAGGCATCTGGTATAATTGAGGTATGACATAATATCTTTTGCTTTAGGCCTCTTTCAAGGTATTAATGTAATATCCTATTTCTTGTATTACATAATCCATGTATTCGTTCTCTACCCTCAGCTACTATTCTACTTTCTCTTCATTTAGACTTTTCAACTCCAGGATTTCCAGTTAATTCTTTTTTAGTAATATTTATCTCTTTCTTTATATTCTTCATTTGATAATACACTGTTCTTATGCTTTTCTTAACTTCTGTAGACACGGTTTCCTTTAGCTCTTTGAACATATTTACAGCAGCTAACTTAACATCTTTGTCTAGTAAGCCCAACATCTGTCCTTTTTCAAGGACATTTTTTATTGATTGATTTTCTTTTCCTATGCATCAGCCATACCTGTATATTTTTAAATGTCTCATTTCTTTTTGAAAATTGACATTTTAAATAATGTAACAAGTTAATGTTTCCTCCTCACTCCCCTGGTTTATTATTGCTACTACTTATTGTTGTTTTTAGTTGCTACTAGTTGTTGTTGCTGCTGCTGTATTTTTCAGTGACTCTCCAGAATTAATTCTTGAAAGTCTGTATTTTATAGCACAAGTGACCATGGAAATCTCTTCTTGGTTGCCTCAGTGCTTTGCATAATTAAGTCTTCCAAGTTCTCTAAGTTTACTGCAGCACGCATTTAATGCTTTGGGAGGCACTTCTTACCTCTGACTTAGCCTTCACTTCCTGTTTGTATGTAACTGTAAGGTCTTCTCAAATCTTTCCTGTCCAGCCTTGCATATGCATGTAACCATCTAGAAACCCAGGAATACGCTGGAGCTTTTCAAAGCCCTTTTTGGACATCTATGTTCTAAGTTAGTAAGCTCTAAGTCAGGTCAAATAGAAACAAACCCTGTGAATTGGATTTTCCAGTGAACTCCTAGACAAGTCATACAGTAACAATTCTCTGTGGAAGGGGCTTTTAGAGAGCTCCAAACTATTCTGATTGTGCTGCTGCTTTTTCAGGCTGTTGGTTTTCAAGGCTGTCACAGAGCTAGGGGAAGGGCTAGGAATAGGATAAATTAAAATGCCAAAAACGTATGTTTTATTAAAATTATATTTCCCATAAACATTATTTGGATTTTTGCAAGACTTTAGTTAATATCCAGAATCCTGAAGGAGTGGATTTTGACAAGTTTTGCCATTGTTCTTTTTGTTTTTATAGGTGAAGGGAGTTTCAAATGTCCTTGCTCTACCATATTGCTAACATTGCTAAAAATCATTCTTAATTAACCATATGGATAATGGTAATTGTCAACACACTGTATGTTATATATATGACAGTCACTATGCTCAAAGCCAATTATTTATACACTGGTTCTTATTATTTAATCCTGAAAATAATGCCAGCTTTCATCACTATGGAACAAACGAGAAAATTTTCTCAGGAAACTTCCCAAGCTCACACCAATCACACTGCTTGCTAATGGGAGAAATAATCACCTCTCTCTAATTCCAAATACCAAACTCATAGACTCAATAGTGTTAAAATATTTGTGTTTGAGTCATATTTTTATATATACGAAAATTTTTGGCAAACCATGGGAGACATTAAAAAGGTAAAATCAAGTTATTTATTTAACAAATCTCCTATGAATGGTAATATCAACCTTTCAAGTCTTCTTTAATGTTTTACTATGTATATATTTCCCAAATAATACTTCTTACAAATTCAAAAGACTTAAGTTATACCCAGTTCTAATGTGTGTACCATCACATTCATGTAGCTTGATGCTAAGATATACCTCTCATTTCTCTATCTTAGCAAGTACTCATTTCTACCCTATGCCAAAAACCCCACCCAGTTCAAAATCTAGGCAGACAGATATCATTGTATACTTTATGCATTCCCCAGTGTAGAACAACAAATGGTTTTTGGTGAGCAAACTTCCGTAGCACATTTGTAAAGAAATAAAACTTATATAAACTAGAGTGATAGAGCTCATGTTATGATAAAAAAAAAACTCAATAACTCCTTCACACAAGCAGTATCACAAAGACCATTAGATAGTATTACTTAGAGCTTTTACCTTTATTTTTGCTTTGTTTATTTTGTTTCATAAAATAAATGTAGAAGTATTTATGTAAATTTTAGTTATCAAAAGCATCCAAAAGGAATTCAGAAAAATTTAAGCACAATTTAGACACCATTGGTAGTGTTATTACTGTAATTTGGATGTTAGTTGTGCTCTCCAACACTAGCACTTTTAAATTTTGGATCATAGAGAGTGGGTTGAAAATTTAACACTTTTTAAATTCTCCAGATGTCTATTTCTAAGCCAATTTACTCAAAAATCATAATGTAACAAAAAATGACCTTCTGAGTTAACAGGATTTATCTTTCAATAGTAAGCAACAGAAAGTAAGTCATTTGAAAACATACTGTAGATAAAACATCTACCTTTCAGCAACATTCAGAAAATACCCTTTCTGTTGCTTTGGCCACACTCACAAACACACATAGTAAATGGTAGAATAGCTGTAAACTACCAACATAAGATTTTCCAAGTGTGATTTTTTTACATCTCATTTTGATACTAAGGTAGTTATAAAAGCAGAGACAAATACATGAAAATCATCATCACACTCACAGATTTGCTTTAGAAATAAGAAAGCATTCTTTTTAAATAGCATCTCCTCTGAAAGAGTGACCTCAGCAAGGCAAAATAGGGGTTCTCTGGCTGCTCATGCCCCCAACAGAAATCCAGCTATGAACTATCCACAGAAAAAAATATCTTCATAAACATCCCAGAACTTGAGAATGAGGCTGAAACACTCCCTTGAACTGAAAAACTGAAAAAAAGCCGTATTCAGATAGAAAAGCCATATTGGCCCTGCCAGTCACTCCCACACCAGCACAACATTGCACACAGAGGATTCCCCTCCTTTCAGGATTTCTGTAGTGCCAAAAGTGAGTTGGAGATGGACATTGAGCTTCCCCGTCATTCTGGGGTCCTTTGCTGGAGCCTCATGCCTGTCTTTTCCCATGAAAACCATCGGGAGCGCTGGCACGACTAGACTACCTGCGGTGAGTTAGAAATAAGAATGAGAGTGGGGCTCACAGTGACCGGCCCATGGACCTCAGCTGTTGTTTTACATTCCAGTCCACGAAGGCGCCATAACTCAGAGACCAGCCAACAGCCTTGTGCTGCAGAAAGCATGGTCCATGGGTCTACCAGGCTCAAGTCCTTGGCCAGCTTCTCCACAGAGCCCTGGTGCTCTCCTCAAGATTTCCACAGCACAGGAGGCAAGTGCAAGTCACCAATTACCCACAGAAGGAGCACATAGCCCCACTCAACAACAGCTGCTGAACAGTGACTCTACCAAGCCTCTGTGCCTTACTAAGCCTGCTGCTGGCTGAGAGGCAAGCCCAAGCTCACACATATTTGTAGAGCATAGCCTCTGACTCCAACCCCCGATACGACCACGCTGAAACCCAGAGACCTGACCCAGCCTTGAAGCCCCAGCACATGGCTCTGCCCAATTACAGATCCCCAAAAACAGTGTTGCCTCACCAGGAAAACAACCTGCACAACCTGCCAGAGATAATTACAAAGCCCAGACAGCAACTGGTAGAGTCCGGCCAGTAGTATCATCAGCACATGGAGCATGGTCAGCAGTACCATTCAACATCAGAGCACAGGAAGTGACCCAGCACAACTAGAGAACCTGACGCCAAGGTTCTCTGCCTGTCCAGGGTTGCTACCAACTGACCCATCCAAAATCCTTGGCTAGACCAAATAGTAAAGATCTGTCACCACCAAAGGACACCTGCAAAGGCCTGAGGAGTTGGCCATCTCCTCAAATGCACAGGCAGCAATGTAAGGAAACAAAGATTATGAAAACTCAGGGAAATACAACACCACCAAAAGAAACCAATAAAGCTCCAATAACAGTCCCCAGAAGAAATGGAGATCTATGAAAAGACTGACGGAGAATTTAGAATAGTCCTTTTAAAGAAGTTCAGCAAAATTGGAAGAAAATATGAATAGAAAATTAAATAAAATTTGAAAACTATTTATGAACAAAATGAGAAGTGTGACAAAGAGATAAGAAACAATTTTCAAAACAGTTATTGTGAAAAATTATATGGAGTTTCCTCAAAAATCTAAAAATAGGACCACCATGTAATCTAGTAATTCCACTTCTAAGTTTATATCCAAAGGAACTGAAATCAAAGGATATCTGCATTCTCATATTTATTGCAGCATTATTCACAATAGCCAAGATATATAATCAACCTAAGCATTCATCAGTGAATGAATGGATAAAGAAAGCATAGTACATACACAGAATGGAACACTATTCAGCCTTTAAATGGGGAGGAAATCCTGTCATTGACAACATGAATAAATCTTGGAGGATATTATGCTAAGTGAAATAAGCCAGACACAGAAAGATAAATAACACATGAGCTTACTTATATGTGGAATCTAAGAATTGAACTCATAGAGTAGAGAGTAGAATGGTGGCTACCAAGGGCTGGAAGTTGGAAAGGGAAAGAATGGGGAGTTGCTGATCAAAGGGTACACAATTTCAGGTAGAACGGAGAAATAGGTTTTGAGATCTATTGAAGAGCATGGTGACTATAGTCAATAATATTCTATTGTATATTTTGAAATAATAGGGGGATAAATTTCAAATGTCTCATCATAGGAAATGATAGGTAAGAGAGGTGATGGATATGTTAATTAGCTTGATTTAATTATTGAAAATTGTATACATGTATCAAACATCACACTGTACCCCACACATGTATCACTATGATTTATCAATGAAAAATACCATTAATAATAAAATAAACAGTGTCTTTTCTACATAGTATAATCTGCAAAACGTGATCAGTGAATTCCTTATTTCTTTAAACACATTTTAAAAATTTAAAGGGTATGCTTATTTTTATAGTGTAGTTACAATTTTAAGGTTCTAATGCACAAAAGCAGTTTTATATCCATCTAAACATATTGATGCTCTATTTTGTTCATGTATTTTACAGGCAAATTTCTCAGGTCAAATATTTTGAGGCCTTTCACCTTTTAAAATGTTGTCACTATCAATGGTTTTAAAAATAAAAAATTTTCTTGAGTTAGGTTAGACTATAAAAATCACCTTTATTTTATGAGGCAGGATTTGAGAGGAAGTTTCAGTGAATACGGCAACTACATTATTCATATTCATTGTCTATAAAATACTGTAAAATTTTATTCCCTCCAAACCATTTCTTTAGAAATGTACACACTTTTGTGGAAGTACCTTCTTGGCAACAATTACAAAGTAAATTATTTCAATATAATCATTCACTCAGGATAAACCAATAAAAAATTCAGCCCATTTTCCATAATGAGCACAATTCATGAGGTTCATAAAAAAGTATGTGTCAAGAAATTAGCTTTGTGTCATTGACACCAATGTGAAATAGCATATAACTAATGAAACAAGTGACAAGAAACTAATGAAATATCAAGAAGAATTAATATGATGCCCTTCCTACTTCTAAAAGCATTTAGGGAAAAGGCCCAAACTCTAATAGATCATATCGGGTGATTATCTCCAGCTTGTAATTTTAAAACAATCATTGATCATGTGCAAGGGATTTGCTAAAAGCCATACCTTTACTGAAGTTAAGAACCTTTCTGCATGTGAAGACTTTGAAATATGTGATGTGTCAGCTGCCAGCAATGCTAATTTCAGATAGGAGAAACCAGGCCCTGTGAATTACTAAACTGCCTCCCAGTATGAGTTCTACATTGCAGGGTTTATTCTGAGTTCTGATTTATGGAGAAATATTCAGCCTCTCTCTCTCTCTGTCTCTTTCTCTTTGTCTCTGCCTCTCTCTCTCTTTCCCTCACTCTCTCATTCTCACTCTCTCTCCACAACATGCCATTATCAAATTATTACATGAATGTCTCATAATGATTGTCTATTCTTGACAATTTTATAGCCTCTTTATAAAAATCAATCATTATTCTATAAGAATTAATAAATTTAATAAATGAGTTTCTAGGTTGCATATAAGTAGAATACAATTTGGAGCAGAATATGCTTTAGGAATCAAACTCACCTCTAACATGTAAAGAGAATGTGTTGGACTCTTCACAATAATGAAATTAAGAAAAAACTGGCATTTTTGTTAATACATTTTACATCACTTTTCTTATAATCACGATGACTTCTGTAGTGGAAAAAAAGTCCATTTGTCTTCAAGCAGAAAAGATTCTACCACTTATCCATTTACCTATTTTAACTTTCTTTTTTATTTTTTACATATTTAGTTTTGCACGGAAAAGACCTATATTGATGTTTTGATGTTTGAGAAGTGTGCTTGTGACTATTTGCCAAATGTAAGGTTTTTTTCTTGTTTTGTTTTGTTTTTTTCTCAGTTTCTGTATCACTTCTGGCTTCTCACTGCTCCTAAATCCGGATAGGTTTCAACTGTAAGCCAGTAATGCAGATTCTGAAACAATTATTGATTAATCAGCAAGCTTACATCACTATAAGAAGTCTCTAACAACAGATCTATAGAAGGGGTGAGGTAAATGTGACTATTCTCATCCCACAGCTGCTGACACCATGTCCGTAGCAGCTCACACAAGGGCTCATGGGCAAGGTCAGGCATAAACCTTGGCGGTTTTGAATTCTTGGTCATTGCTTTTTGTATGACGGTATATACCACCTTAAGAACTTCTGACATGTGCAATAAGATTTAGCCAGGAAACATTTGATTCTGACTTGAGAACAGCACGCGCGTGATCATAACAGGAATTGTAAAAGGACATAATCCCCAAATCCACAAATTGTGACTGCTAGTGAGATGGAAAATAGAGGAACCTATCAAACAAAAGGGAGATGTAAGACTAAATTGCTAGGGAGTTCCTGAAGGAAGAAAAAAAATAAAACTGTGATGAATAAAAGGAAGCAAAAGAGACAGAAGTTAAATAATAGGATACAGGAATTCAAAAATAAACCTTAAGATAATATAGTTGCATAAAACCAAGACAGTTACTTCTCACAACTGTACCCTGAATGGAGACATGAGGTCACAGTGATGCAATCTCTAAAGAATACTAGGAATCCGGCCTGGCGCGGTGGCTCAAGCCTGTAATCCCAGCACTTTGGGAGGCCGAGACGGGTGGATCACGAGGTCAGGATATCGAGACCATCCTGGCTAACACGGTGAAACCCCGTCTCTACTAAAAAATACAAAAAAAAAAAAAACTAGCCGGGCGAGGTGGCGGGCGCCTGTAGTCCCAGCTACTTGGGAGGCTGAGGCAGGAGAATGGCGTAAACCCGGGAGGCGGAGCTTGCAGTGAGCTGAGACCCGGCCACCGCACTCCAGCCTGGGAGGCAAAGTGAGACTCCGTCTCAAAAAAAAAAAAAAAGATTACTAGGAATCATCTGCAAAGTCATGACCATTTGCACGATGGGAGCACTTTCAGCTCAGGGATAAGAGATTTGACACACTTATTTAACAGATTTAACTTATAACATAATTAACAAATATTCTTATGTTAATGTAATTTGTTAACATTGCTACATCTAGGGGTGTGTGTAATATGACACTGTAGCAGTATTCCATGAATACACTACCTGAGGAAATTACATTTCAGAGGACAGTCAGCATTGCTAAAAATGATTAATGTTGATTACAAATTCCAACACCATGCTTATCCAATGTTAAAGCATCACAAACTCTCTCCCTTCTAATAAGGACTAATAAGATGGCAAGCTCAGGACAATCAGGAAGCTGCTGACATGGCTTCTTTCATAGAAAATTAGTGCTACCATCAACAAAATAAGGGCACCTGGAGTGGCTGGTTGACCTGGGGAGAGATTAAGCATAGACATGGGCAACCATGACTATACTTGAGAACGTTTCTTTTTGGAAACTTTATCAATGAACATGTGTGTAGCCTGTGGAAAGCCGGGTCTCCCCAGGGTCAGTCTCAGCTCAACATCACACTAAAGACATCATCATCTAAAGTTCATGTCCTTGGAAAATAATCTACCCATTTATTTTAGATCTTCTTCAAGTGGTGAATCAGGGGTTGACATAGTCATCCACATATCTCAAATTTCCAAAAATATTCTTCAGACATTGCTCACTCTCCCCCATATTTCACACTTCTGTGTGTAATTTAACAGCAGCTGTTAAATTTCTTTCCCCCTTGTTTCTTCTGATTTCTTTGCTAAAATGATGCTTGTTTTCCTTCCCTGCCTCTGTGACCCTGTTCCCACCTCCACTGCTCACAGAGGCTCAAGCTTTGAAAAATGAGCACCTCTGCCTCTCACTGGGATCTTGGAACTGCCTTCTGCTCCTGCTTTGAATTTTCCCGTGAGCACAACTGGGCTGGAAATGTGTGAAACACAACCTCTATCACATCAATTTTGCCCTAAGAAAACTCTTTATTATAAAATTCTCTCTCAGACAATTGGGTAAAATCAAAAGACTATGTTACTTGTATTCATTGAGACTCTTCTGACTAATAGGCCATGGCTGTTTGGCTTCACCTTCAGTACCCCTGGGGACAGAAGACTGTGAATCAGCCTCCAAGTCACCACATTTCTCTGGGTGCTCCTTGGAGCTGCTATCTCGGAGCTGCTCCCGGGTTCTCTTCCTCCTTCACTTCTCATCCTTGTGCCTTTCACCGGCACAGTCAAAAACTGACACGCTATTTGCTTTTTGGTTTTGCTATTTGTTTTTGTTTTCTGACTCCTGCCTGGCCCTTCTTGTAAATCAAATTTCCTTTAAACAAGCAGACCGCACTAAGGACTGGAGGGAAAGCTCCGGCCCAAGGTCTGGCTTCCACTACAGGGCAGGACAAAACCTTGAATGACCAGAGTGTTCCTTCCAACACTTCCTTTCTCTGTCCAGGAAAAACTTAAAAGCAATTGGATGGGTGTGGAATTTTTACTGAAGACTGATTTCCAGGTTGTGACTTTTCATAAAATAATGTGTTAGTTGTGCTAGTTGCATGGGAGGAATGTGATGCATTGTGGCTCTTTTTCAGTATAGTTTTGATTGCAGATTCTGCCCCAAAGTACAATGACAATCTTATGATTGTCTACATAACTTCTCTCAATCGTCAAAAATACTGTCAAATAGTTGCCCCAACTCACCCCTTTAGTATGGTTGTCAGCAAATAATTTCATTCCACTGATGTTCTTTTTCTGTAGGATAAGGGCTATTCATTTGAAACTTAATCACTGAGTTCTTAAGGTTTATTAAAATGCATTATTCCTGAACTAAAATTAGCATGTTTGTGGAGTTCATAGAGGACTCCGATTAACGAACCTTCCAGAAAGTCCACCCACTTCACTGACGGGGGACAACACAGCTTCCAAGTCAGTGCCAGGGGGGAGCCTCTGCAGCTGTAGACTTGGCTCTTGTGTGTATCAATATTCTCTTCAACTGGAGTTTAAAACAGCAGCTCTCCGTTTAAAACAATTAAATAGTACACTCTAATTATTTTCAAGCTAAATGCTGTGACTTGGTTAATCCATATTGTGATTTTATCAATTTTCATTAACTGCTCTTAAACGTGTGTGTGTAATGGCAAAATTGTTCAGCATCCTTATCTCATTATTAAGAAAGTTTTAACACCCAACAATTTCTCTGGACATGGCATTTCTTCGTCTGTCATTGATAGCTTTTTCAAAGAAAAGTGGGGAAAAGGAGATTTTGGATTGTGGAAATTTTTGCTCCTTCTTACTTGAGCTCTCATTTAAAAAGTATAAAATCACTGTTCTGGAAAGCGGTGGATTCGCAGGAATGAGTTGTTGGTAGTGGCAGTAAGAATAGCAATCACATACTCTAAGCTTATAAATATTTTCTCAATTATTAGGTTGGCGCAAAAGTAATTGCAAATATTACGTTGGTGTGATTACTTTTGCATTAACCTAACATTTTCTTTTATATCTCCACTTATTTGCACAGTAAACTTATCCAGGCAATAGTCTTCAATACTGGAAACAGTCTGGATTGTGCCCTAGCATTTGGTAAGCAGGAGGACTGGTCATTTGTTTGCTCTTTCTCTCCTCTCTGACTCCCTCTCTGCCAGTTTTCTTTCTTCCCTCCCTGACCTGACCAGGAACTTTTACAAACAAAAATTTCCTCCTGTAGAAGAATATAGCAATACATTCAATTTGAAGTTGCATAGTTGACTTTGATTTCACCATTCAGGTTAGCTTGTATTGTTAACAATTGAAGTTGGTGGAAGATTTCTCAAAGCTTTAGCCACGATTGGGGGGAAAATGTTATGCTTAAGCTCTGATAAACAAGAAGGTGCATTCTAGAAACTTTAACATAAAGCTGGATCACAGATCACTCTCCAAGAAAATTACAAGAAACATTCCCTTTTTTTAAACCAACTGGACATCACTACATTCTCACTTCACACTAGATAAAGAGATGGCTGAAATTGCACTTCCCTGGATGCATACTACACTTTCTTTTAAAGAAAAGCAGTTGGGGTTTGAGAGTTTCGATTAGGTCAGCACATCTGTAATCACAGTTAAGCTCCTGCTGTATGTGATTTTGGTCTGCGTGATAGTTTATAGATCAGGAATGTTGTGCAGGACTCTGAAAAAGATGGGCAGAAGGAGATAGTGGAAATGTGAGTGGTTTTGAGACCTAACTTTGCTCCTGGTCAGGTAATGTCCCTCAATTGACTCAGCAGATGCAGCCAAGGACTATGTGTGATTGGAAACATTGTAGGAAAGAGGAGTTGTATTAGTCTGTTCTCACACTGCTGTAAGGACATACCTGAGACTGGGTGATTTACAAAGGAAAGAGGTTTAATTGATTTACAGTTCCGCAGGGTTGAGGAGGCCTCAGGAGCATACAACCATGGCAAAAGGGGAAGCAAGCATGCCCTTCTTCACAAGGCAGCAGGAGAGAGAGAAGAACAAGAGTGGAGATGGGGAAAGCCTCTTCTCAAACCATCAGATCTCGTGAGAACTCACTATCACCAGACTAGCATGAGGGTATCCACTCCCATGATTAAATTACTTCCCACTAAGTCCCTCCTATGACACTAGGGGATTATGGCAACTACAGTTCAAGATGAGATTTGGGCAGGGACACAGCCAAACCATAAGAGGGGTCATTAGGATTTTTAGGGATTCCTCATCTAAAGGAAAACATTCTTGAAATTTCCATACTGGCCAATACAGTGTGGATGACTCTAGTAGCTATACAGAAAAGACTCCTTGGTCAGACAGAGCAGCTTTTGAAGGCCAACTCCTTCACTTTCTAGTTAAGATCCTGTGTATTTCTACTTTTAACTTATCTGAGCTTCAGCTGTCTTCTTTGGATTGGTAAATAGTTCCACATACGTTCTTGTGATTATTCAATGGACAGATGCACAAATGTACACCTGGCATTAAGCCTTGCAATTGGTAACTGTTGCTTCCTCTTTCATTCTTACTGGACAGGACCGTAAGACCAGGTATCTGGACATCTCCTGCATTAAGATGAGTGTGTATTTTGAGACTCTAGGTTGTCTAGTCCTCATGCCAAAGCTTCACATTCTTTCTAACAGCACATTTTTTAGCTCTTTGTACACAGAAGTTTTCTCAAGGTTTGTTTTCCTAAGAACACATCTCTACTGAAAGTCGGGAAGAGGGTGTAGGAAGGGGCCATGCATGGGCTGTCTTCCCAGGGTGGCCTCTCACCATCATGGGACAACGGAAGCAGCAATGGCTTCCAGTGACTGTGTCATGGGCTCCTCTTCCTCTAGTGATGCTTTTGGCCTCTATGTCTATCTCTTCTTCCCTGAAATACCCTCCACTTGTCCTCTTCAGCAAGGTCATAGGAATAGGGCTTCTCCTTCCTTAAGTCCCTGTGGAGGTGGTCCTGCTCTGGGCTTCCCTTCCCTCCTCTCCTCTCCAGTTCTCCTCTGCCTAGAGCTTATGATCCCAACAACAGCCTAGGAGCTGGCCCTGCCTCCACTGCACCCTGCAGGCTAGGGGTGGGCACAGCTGGGCTACACTCATTCAGTGGTGGGGACATGAAGCTGGGAAGTCATTGGTTCCCCTTCATCATAAAATTCATTCCTCTTGTGCAAGCCCAGTCTAAATGATTTAGGCAGACCACAGGGAGCAGCTAAAGGCAGGGAGGCATCAGCTAGGCCTACCTTGATTCCTGGCCCTGCATTTCCTGCACACTTAGCTTTGCACAAGCAGCTAAAACTTTGTTCTGCTGCACCCCACTCCTGGGATCCATTAAATGTGTGTCCTTTGGAAAACAACATGCCAGTAAGCTTCCTATTTGAAAAGACTTCAAAACTTTGCTGTTGGAAACAATAAGAAGCTTTGGGACAGATTCTTAAGTGATAACTAGACAGCCTAATTAAAATACAATACTATTTAATAAGAGCAAGTAATTATGACCTCCTTATAGGGTTGTCATGAGGATGTAATGTGATCATATACAAAGCTGAGCAGACGCTGGCACTTAAGGGCAGCTCAAGATGGTCGCCTTTCATGCTTTTGCTCTTGTGCAGTGGCTCCACTCACAGTCCTGCAATGCTGAGGCACCCATCTGTGGTCCTCAGCAATCTCTGTAACTAACAGGCTCCACTTGCTGCTCTTTGGACTCAGGTTACATCAGTAGCCAGTGGCCTTTCTCAACTGCATCCAAACCAGGCTCCCTTACTGTGAAATTCAGGGGTTGCACACTCAAACACCTGACCTTTCTTCCCAGGAAGGAGTGACATTTTTTCCCACTGTAGACACATGAATCTCTCCCCCAAGGGTCATCATCTCTCTTTATTCAGCCTCTTCTCTTTCCAGAATATATGGTTGTTTTCTGTTATCTTGATGTGTTCTGTAGCGGTGACAAGTCAGGGGACACAGCTCTCTATTTGTTACCTATAAAATATAATTTGGCGTCATGGAATTCTGTAAGTAAAATACTAAAAATACAAAAATTAGCCAGGCTTGGTGGCAGGTGCCTGTAATCCCAGCTACTCGGGAGGCTGAGGCAAGAGAATTGTTTGGACCTGGGAGGTGGAGGTGGCAGTGAGTCAAGACTGCGCCACTGCACTCCAGCCTGGGTGACAGAGCAACACTCCATCTCAAATAATAATAATAATAAGATAAGGAGAATAAAGAAGACAATAGGGTATTGCCGTTATGATAATCTAAATCAGCAGTTCTAAGCAGAAGTAAAGAATATGTCACTTGTTTTCTTCCATCTCTTACTCTCTGATACCAGTTCCTGTCCCTGGACTGAAGTTCTTGGAGGATGTTTTCACAGATCAAGAGAGAAATGGGCAAAATGAGAGGAACATTATGACTTTTTAAAAAATAAATTTACAGTTCTTGAATGAAACAAACAAAAACTGTCTTCAGAAATTATTGCCCTTCCTGCTTTGTAAGTATTAAAGCGTCATTACTTTTTTGAAATAATGGTGTCACAAAATTGTAGTTTTATGCTTTTAATGTTCTTACTTGAAAAAATACTAAACTAATAACACTATATTGTTTTCTCCATAATGTGTTTTTGAAAGTTTTCTTGTCTATTACATACAAAATTTGAATGTTACATCTGTCTGTAAAGTTATATCAATTAGATAAAAATTAAAATAAAAATTAATGAGTAAATCTTTGCAGGTATTCTAATACTAAATTACTTGGATCCCTTCTTTTTCCTAGAATATTTTTATCTAAAAAAACCCTCAGCTATTCTAACCTATCTGTACAGACATGTGCTCAGTGTATGTAATAGAACAAAGAGCGACAGTACCAATAGAAGACTATAAAGTGCTGTGGGTTCATAAAGAAATGGCCAGTAGAAAGCAAGACAATTTCCCATTTTGAAATTGGCAAAATGAAGAAGATGATTATAAGACAGCCTGAGAGAAAACCTTAAAGGATGGACTTAGCAAAATGTCACTTCCAAGCTGATGAAAAAACAGAACACCCAATTCTGGTGCCTACTTTGCTGCCTAGGACCTCTGATGGGTCTCAAAGAGTTACTGCTGTTTTGAAACAGCCATACCTTTCACATCTTAGTGAATGCCATGCACGTTTCTTAACTCCGACATGAAACATCAAGGTTGATAGGATTCATCTCCAAGATATTTCTACAGTCAATGCCTTCCTCCTCTTCCTCACTGCCAGCATTGTTGCCCACTCGTTGTGATTTTTTACTGATTGTAGCAACTTTCCTACCCTTTCCTCTGCTTCAGAATCCCCTCTTTAGGAGCAGTGAAATGAGACTGAGCTAGACAAAATCCTCCCATCAAAGACTTCCCGCTACACTTAGAGTGGAGTCCTGCCCACCCTCTCCACCTCGTGTGAACTACTCTGCCCTGCAGCTCCTTAACTGCTGGAGCAGATGCTCAAAGGGTGGGAACACCAGCCACAGCTCATGATATGAAGGGCTGGTATTCCCACCCTTCGAGCATCTGCCCCTGACCATCTTGTATAGCACACACTGGCTTATTCCCAGCTCTATTATGATTACATCATCTTATTTATTTTCTTTCTAACACTTTGCACACTACCAAGGTTTGATTATTTTTATTGCCTGTTTCCTACAAAAGCCTATGCTCCCTGAAGTCTGGGAACAACTTTTCCACTTAGACTTACCTTTGTTTCCTTAGCTGGCTAATGGTAGGCTCTCAAGTACATTCCACTTTGAAACCTTATGAATCCTGCACACTATACATCTGGAGTGAAGTGAGACCTGCACGTGCGAGCCCTATCATGGAAACGTGGAATCCTTCATGCCATGGCTTCACACTAATTTAGAATCTCGCAATGGCTTCTTAAAAGAGAAATGAAGAGATGGTTGGTCTTATGAGAAATGCTTGAATGAGTGCACTTTTATGAAGAACAGGTATCTATGGTGGAGTTTACCATTGCCACGACTGCATGGACCCCAGCAAAAATAAAATTAAAATCACTATGAAGACAATGCTGGGAAGAACTTAGACATGGAAACTCTACGTGTCCAAATAAAGAGCAGTTTCCAGCCTTGCGCAACATTCTTCAGTTCTCCATTTAAATTAGATTGATGGGGCAGAGGTCTAAGCTTTGTGTTTCCTGTGGTCTATGTTGGGAGAAGGAGCTGTCTGATGTGAACTATCTGCATGAACCGCCTCTCAGGGAGCTGGTCCAGGTCCCTACAGGAGGCTCCCCTCTGTGCAGGCAGCTCCCAGCCAGTGAAGGAGATTGTAGGGGGCTGGAGATCAAGTTATGAATCAGACACAGCGAGGGAAAGCATCCAGAACCAGAGCACGTGCAAAGAATTATAAGGTGGCCTACCAGATGCATGGGGCAAGCCCATGAGACAGATTCAAAAATCTGAATCAAACAGATAATTCTAGGCCTTCCTGGGAAAGTACAATTACTGAAATATTATTGAGATACCTAAAGAGACCCTGAGATGATTTGAAAAGTTGTCCTTCTAAAAGTCATCACCACAGACAATGTAATGAACAACTGTTTTCAAGCTTTTAAAAAAAGGAAATGTCTTCATTTTGAGAAATTCATCCAGAACACAGGGGAAAATTAATGCTGTAAAATTATTCTTCTTGTGAAACCAAATTAAATTGATACCAAAACCAAGAACAGGAAGCAGTCTAAAATGAAAGAGAAAAACCTAAGACTAAAAAGAAAAAAACCAGCGAGAGAGCATTGAAACACATTATACTTCAGAAGTATATCAAAGGAGTAATGTATCAGCCAGGTATAGTTCATCCCCAAGAACTATTGATTCAATATTTTAAAATATATAATTTAGTCCCATATTAAAATGTAGAAGAAAAAACCCCAGAGGACCACTTTACAATTGCCAAAAAGCCTTCAATAATATTAAGCATGTATCCCACGGAAGGAAAAATAAATCTTTGAAACTTGATAAAAACGTAGCTCAAAGTAACATCCAATGTTAGGCTCAATGGTATACGGTTGCAAACACCTCAGTGAAATCAAGAACAAGTCAGGAGGCGTGCAATCATCTTTAGGGTTTAATATGTTTTTGTGGAAATACTAACTAGAAAAACTAGAAAAAGGTAATAAAATAAAATATAAAAAACTGAATTGTGAAAATACACACAACCCTACAGGCAACTTTCATTTTTAGATTATGGGAGGGCCAAGAGCCTTGGCCTTGGTTCACTGAAAAATTGAGACAGCCGAGTATAAAGGGGTCCCCAGAGAACCTCCAACCAGCCTGTGCACTGTGCACGGGGAGAATGGGATGGAGCCTCAGGAAGTTTGCAGCATTGTTTTGCAGTGGGGAGGAGCCTGACCTCTCCTGTTTTGTGTTGGTAAAGTGAGATTCAATCTGTGAGGTGAGAAGTCAACTTACTAGGACTCTCCTTTTGCTGAGAGTCTTTGTTTTCCTTTAGTTCCCTTTTCACCCAGTAAGCCCTGCCCTTCTCACCTGCTTCAGAGTGTCTGCGAGACTAATCTCGTATGCTTGTATGATAAGAACCTCGCTTTTAGCTGAACTAAGAAGAAAGTCCTGTAGCAAAATCACTGACATGAAGCAGGTTGATTAATACGTGATGACAAGGCACAGAAATGTACTTAACGATGTCTACATGAGAGCTTTCACAAGGGAGACCCAAAAATATATGGAAAATTGTTCATATGTATCCTTAGGTTCAACAAAGTATGGACAGCTACACAGAAATATGGTGACACAAAAAAGGACTGACATGAGGCTAATAGACTGAGTAGGGAAACCCTGCAAGGCCTGTCTGTCTAGATTCTTCTTGGCCTCTCTGAGCAGCGCTTCTTCCTTCTGGGTGTGGGGCAGGGCCCTTTGACGAATGAGGCTCTAATGACCTGTAGTCAAACAAAGAAGGTCAGATAATTTCTTTATGGCCAGTTTTTACATAGAGTATTTGTTTAGGTTTTTTGGCTGGATTTCTGGAAATGGGACTGAGAGACAGGAGGGCAGGAGAAGGTCAAAGAAAAACTTTTTGCTTCTGAAGAAGCTGCTGAGGCCTTCACGTTGGGGTATTGTTTTCAGAGTGCCAACAATGATCTGTGTATTGGTTTATTACGTAAACAGGTCCACGAGCCAGACACTGGTGCAAGGATCAAAAGGTCGAATGTTAGAGTAAAATAGATGCTGCCTGGACCTCAGAGACTTTGCACCTCAATGAGGGAGAGAACTGTCCTCAATATAAAGAAAAATAAGTGCAAATGACAACTGTGGTGAGTGCTGCAAGGAAGGTGTCCCGAAGTCAACAGAATGACGGGATTGTTAGACGTGATCAGGAAGGCAGTGGCCAAGGAAGACAGGAGAAGCAGCAGTGCTGAGTTTAACAAGCCCATCTCCATTCCCTGCATTCTTCTAGTCTTAGGGGAAACTAAGGAAATGGGGAGAAAATAGGTGGGGGGAAAATGAGTCACTCGGGGAAGAAACATCACCGTGGTAACCTCTAAAACAAAGGAGGGTGCGCTGAGCAGTCAGCGGGGCCAAGCAGGTGACTGAAGCATTCATATTCATGGATTGACAATGATGTTGAACAGGCCCTCCCCTGAGTCACTGAGACACTGCCTTAGAAAGGTGGGAGCTGGGCTTCAAAGCGAGACACAGCTAGAGAAAAACATGGAGGCATAGCATAAGAAATGAATGCCTTCAAGGCAGTGAGGATTATAATGCACATTGGAGACTGAGAACGGGGGAGGGTGAGAGGCGAGGGAGAGATGAGAAACTACCTACTGGGGTACCATGTTCACTATTTGGGTGACAAATACACCAAAAGCCCAGACTTCACCACTACACAATTCATCCACGTTACAAAAAGCTGCCTGTATCCCTAAAAGCTATTGCAATGAACTTTTTTTGTTTTGTTTTAATGCATGCCTTAAACACACAATTTCCAAACCTCAGGTGCTTCATCTTGCAAACTGATTTTGCAGACCAAATGAGGCAATCAATGTTTAGAAAACAAAGCAAAGCAAAACAAACAAACAAAAACCTATTAGCACAACTTGTACATAACAGATGCTGGGAACATCCTCTTCTTTCTCTTACAGAAACTGTGGCAGAGAAAAAGGCAAGGATGTTGTCAAATAACTTCGAGTGTAATAAAAGTTTAATAACCTTAAGTTATTAACATAACCAAAATGTGTAGATAATGATTTCTAGCATCAGAAAGACAGAGATAAATTACAGTGGCATTTCAAAGGAGGCAGGGATGCTTCTCTCTGGAAAGGGTCATAAAAACTTCTTCCATCATCTACCCTGTGACCAGCCCTGAACGTGGGTAAGACAGGAGGCCGACGCTGATCCTTTTATCCTTAACCAGGGTACCTGGTGTTGGATTGTTCAAAGTTTTGTGAATTTGATTAATTGATCAACTGGGATTATCAAAAACATTTTTGAATAATTTTTCATGTGCTATTGTCTTCTGTGTTACAATACCTATAGCTAATTGAAGATATATATACACATATGTGTACAGCATAAATATGCATGTGTGTATATACACATATGTATCATATATATAATATATATGATAGTCTTGCAGTTTCCCAGAGTTTTCCTTTTGAGATTTAGCTTTTCAAAAATTTATTTGTCATCATAATGGAAGACAGAGACATTAGGGATTATGGGGCATTTAATTATCTTTTTATTGACTTCAAAATATACAACAATATTTTCTTTCCTTTTTCTTTCATTTTGAAGAAACCATTTACATAAACAATTTCCTAGATGTGTAGCACCGTTTTCAAGAAGCGTTATCTTTTCAAAAAATTTAGATAGAGCAAACCAGCTAGTATTCTAACTACTCTCCCCAATTTGTAGCTATATCTGCCATATGCAAGAACTGTTTAAATTAAAAAAAAAAAAAAGGGACTCTACGATGTTAGAAAATAGTAAGAAGTTTTTTCTCTGTATTTGTCTCAGCAACAGGCACCGTCAGCTGCATTCACCCTGCAGGGTGAATTTCTTCACTTTCTTCTGTGATCAGCCTGGCGCCATGGAGTCTGACACGTTCCACCTTTGCTTTTACCTTTACATAGATACACAGTCACTGCTGATTTATGCTCAAGCAGCCAGAAACTGATAGTTTTCTTTTCTTTCTTGGCCACAAGTACATATAGACATTTTCACTTTTTGCAGAATGCCTGGACAAGCATTTTGAAGGCCATAGTATCAGGTTATTTTAATACTGTTTTCTAAAAAAAAAAAAAAAAAAAAAAAAAAACAGAAAGACAAAAAAGAAAAGGAAAAAGAAAGAAAGATTAATCCCCACAATTCAAGGGCTTCATGAGACTGTAACTAAATTCTCAGCGACTCCGATGAGCTAAATGTGTAATTGTTATTCATTTCTCTTTTTGAATTTTTTAAACCTATGATTTTAAGAAAACAAAAACTAGAACCTGTTCTCTGAGGATTTCAAATATATGCTGATGATATTCGACCTCGAGGTAACTGTCACAGGAAAAGATTTTGCATATCATTTGTTACTCTGTTTAACCTTCAATAAGAACATGTAATAGGTAGAAAAAAGGAGAAAGTCCACTTAACACAGGAGAGTCTACTTAACTTTCATTATTTAAAACTTCACAATCAAGTTTTACCTTTTGGCTACTGCATGTAGAGGCTCAGTGAGAAAATTTCTAATGTTGTTAAATAAGTTGTATTATAAATAAATCTGGATAAAAGAATGCAGATTGAAAGTGAATAAAATTTAAGATTTCACTTGCTTCATAGTGACCCTGTAGGTATGCAGTAATGTCCCATATACCTAAACATTAAGAATGCATTTTGAAGTAATTGTGTCAACTTTAAAAGCATCATATATGGAGAATGTAGGACTTCACATAATACCTCTCTTCACTTAGAAAATACGAGGCCCGAGTGGAAGGTCCCATACGTAGAACTTTGTCCACCACACTTTACAGACTTGCTTCTGCTCCTCTTTCTCTATTCATGGAAAGCAGTCTCCTACTCCTAGCCCATCACCACCTGCCCCTAACGCCACTCCCAGGAGAAAGCAATTCTCCATTCAGCTTCCTCTGGCACTCTCTATTTCTGAATATTTATTTCACACTGCTATTACTTGGTGTGCCAATTTTAGATATTAGCTGTGATTTCCTATTATGAAGTATCAAAATCTAACTCTTACTTTACCCAACTCAGTCACATCCTTCATCTTTTTTCTAATATTGTTAAATAACAATTCTTTAAAAATAAATATTCATTGCTTACATCTTACCCCATGGACATTGTTTACAACTGAGCTAAATATTGGACCCATTTCTTTTTTCATTTTTGTGCAACTAATAATGTTTCTTGCCTACCATCACACTCCTGATGACCTGCGTCCTTTGAATGAGAACCCAGACTGGCATCAAAGTTTATGCCCTGATATTCTTATCACACTCATTGGACATCCTGTGCTCTCAGCAAAGCCCACTCTTACCAATTGGCACAAAGTCCCATAAATGTCACCACTCAGGAGAACAATTCACAGCTTTGAAATAAGGATGAAAATGATTGCACGAACTTTTGTATCATGCTAGAGTGTTTATGACCATCCAACTCTCTGTGGAATGTAATTTTGTCTAACGATTGATCAGGGCTGAGAAATTTTGCAGACCTATAAAGTTAAAATTAACTTGTGGGATATTCATTAGAAAACTAACCAGATGCAATGATTTTTTTATTTCCTTTCTCTTCTTACTAAATAATTCCATTTAGTATATAGGCATACCAAAAATAAATGAATAAACCTCTCCTGACCCCACTTCAGCTTCTATTATTCCATTTCCCTGCTCTTTTATTTTTCAAAGACATTCCCAAAATAAGTTCATGCCCTTGCGGTCTCTACATCCTCTTTCCATTCACTCTTGAACCTACTCAGATGAGCTTTGCCCCATTTCCAGGAAAATTGCTCCTAACAAGGTTACTAAATCCAGTGATAATTTTTATCTTCCTAATACATGAGCTAATGACAGCATTTGCCACAGTTGATCAGTTGCCCCTCATTAAAAACACTTTATTTTGTTTTAAAACCTCACAGGACACTGGTTTTCCTTGGACCTCGCTGGTGACTTCTTCTGCTCTCTCACTGGTTTTCCTTTATCTCTTCACCTACAAAAGACTGGAGCAATGTGGGGATCACCCCTTGGAGCAGCCCACCATCCTACCCACGCCTACAGCCTTCCTGACTTGGATTGCATGCAAGGCTTAAATATCATCTCCTTGCCAATAACACCATATTTTGTATTCAGCCTGGACTTCTTTCTTGGATCCTAACTTGAATATTGGACCATTCACCCTACATGTCTATTTGGATGACTAATAGATATTTACCATAACTATGCTTCGAATGAAACTTCTGATATTATACCACCTCCATGACTCCCACTCTGGTCCCAAAATGCCTCTTGCAGGAAATTGTTCACATTTGTCGATGGGAACTTCATCCTCTTCCCCAAGCCAAAAAACTTGACTTCTCCCTTCACTCATTTCTTTATCCCATACCCAGGTTGCAAGTCGTGGCAGGTTTACCCTCAGATATGTCCCCAATCTGGGCTGCTTTCACCACAGTTGCATCCAAGGCACAAACAATTCTTCCCTTCAGATCACACATAATCCTGCTCACCCGTCACATTCCTCTGTCTTTGCCCTTACATTCCATTCTCAACAGGGCAGCCAGCATGATCCTGTTGACACACAAGTCTCTGCTCAAAGCCCTGCCAAGATTTCCCACCTCCACTATGGTCAAGGGCAGGCCCTACACCAGCCTGGGCTCACTGCCCTCTGCCTATCTGCAGCCCTTCTGAATGTTGTTCTGCCTCAGCCTCTGGCCCCCTTGCCATTCCTCCAAAATGCTAGCTGCACCCCTTCCCCATCTAGCACCCAGTCATTGTCTTGTTGGTGCACTAAAACAATGCCTGGTGCAGGAGCTCTATAAAATGTGTTAAAGGGAAAAAAATAAAGTATGAACGAATAAATGTCCTTCGTTTTCTAACCATAGATCTCTAATTTTTTCAAACTCGTCCATATAAATGCAAAACATCTCTTAATAAGGTCAAACACATTAGGCAATCTATCAAATTCATTTTTCCCTCTCAGGAAAGAATGAAGATAAATACAAATGTAAACACTCACAAGTTTATCCAGAAGTCCCTGTTCTTTTTCACTATTCCAACTTTAACAGCTGCCATCATTTCATAGAAAAGATATAAAAATAAGTGATCTATGTCAAATATAAACAACCTTCCTAAAGGTTTCCTTTCAATCTCTATAATTCTGTCAGACAGGGTTCTCAGCATTTGGGTACTTTCCCTTAACAAATCACATCTTACTCCTCAATCACCCTATGTGCCATATTAGGAGATTCCAAGAACTAATGGAAAGCATATAATCTTCCATTTTACATCACATTACGGTTTCTGGGGTTTTTTGTTTTGTTTTGTTTTGTTTTGCATTGGTTTGCATATTACATTTAGAATCTACTTTATATCCTTAAAGGGTCCATAAAGCTTCAGAATCTTGACAATTTATTCATACTTTTGGGCCTTAATTTTGTATCTGTAAAATGACAGGTTTGGACTATTGTAATCTAAATTTGCTTCCAGGAATAGAAATCTTTGATTCTGTAGCATTCAATTTTAACAATTCTGTGAGTTAACACAGCAGGTTTTGCTAGTATCTGCTTAAATAATAATGCATCTAAGTTTGAATATTAATGGTTACAAGGCTTTTTGAAAGGGCTGTATTTAGAAACCAGGTCTTATAGGTAACTAATTCTATTTAAAAACAACAATAAACAAATAAACAACCACCATTAAGGGCAATTTTTTAACATTTAAATACTTGAATTATTTTTTTACAATAAGCGGGCTACTATGGTCAAATGTAGGAAATAATGCATAACATAAAATTATGAAAAGATTACTTACAATTGGATCAATATGTAAAAATCACGAATGATCAACCATTGGATTGACACTTTACAAGTTGCTCATACTGAAAGACTAAAACCAAACAAAGTGTGCATACATAAAAATGCAGAAGGAAGGCCATGGAATATGTACAACTGATAGAAAAATCAATATTTATCTGGAACAGAAGTTTAAACTTCCAGAAGCCAAAATCATCACCAGGAATTACATGGTTGTGCATGATGATGTCTGAGTGAGCAAATGACCTTCTAGACCTAGAAGTCTCTTCTTTTAAACCCATACATAATAGAAAATATATATCAAATCTGGGGCAGTTCTTCATGTAGGCTAGCGGCATAGATATGTGTTAGGGGGCCCTTTATTAGGGCTAATTGTAAGTTGTCAATATGTAATCACACAGCACAATAATTATTCAGGGTAAAATAATCATGCACAGGTCTGACACGGTGTGCTCAGCTAGGAACAGATTTCTTTCCATTTATCACCAACAGCCTCCCTACCAATGGAGCGTGGTCCACATCAGTTTCTGAGCTTAGAATTGAATGCCTGGAATGAGAGTGCGTTTACAGACCTCTCTGGAGATCATGCTAATAGTCTCCTGCCCAATTTTAGGGCCTGTCCTATTCAAGCTCTTTGCTGGCAGGAAGCATGAAGAAACTTGGCTAACAAGGAACAATGGAATGTGTTGGAAGTACATGGCGTACCTCAAATAAATGAGAAAATGCCAAAGCCATTCTCAGAAAGGAAGGGAGTTGGGACAGCTCTGAAGATTGCTGGTTTAGAGACTTGGAATAATCACTTTTTTCAGACTGCTGCAGTTCACTCTAATTTTCAGAAATTAAGCCACTTCTTTCAGAATTCAAGTCATGTGCCCAGGTATGGTTTGAAGAGGGTAAGGCGCCTGCTTCTAAGTCCAGACAAGATTAGAAGGTTCAGGGTAAGAGAAGCAATTCTCCTCAGAAAAATCAAGTTGATGTCAAAAAAAAAAAAAAAAAACCGCGATCATTTATCATACAGAATGAATAGTTGAAAGAGAACTTTTCTTACCGATACATTCACTATACGGTGGTGTTATTGTCCTACAGGAAACTCCTGCTAGTATTTCTAATACCACTCTGCATAGACGTGAATAATCTCCTGACACAAAACTCTCTGTTTATATAACAATAACAAATACTTATTGACAAAATAAATGCTATCTTCAATACAATAAGTCATTGACAGAACATTTTTCCTGTCGATTATTAGTCAGCATAATGGGACTGATTCAAAATTATCCAAGGAGTTATGATGACACTAAAAGTATGTGTGATAAAGTAATGATTATACCAATATTACATTTACATTTACACAACACGAACTTCAGGAAGGAAGTTCATAGTAAGTGCCAAACCTTGTTATGTTTAACAGAAAAAGGAGACTATTGTGCAGCCATTAAGATATTGTACAACATAACATAATAATTGTAGGGTCATGATTGTTGGTATGGGAATATTACCATAATATTTTATTAAGGCAGATGCACTCAGCTTAGAAATGTGTATTTTCTTTTTTGTATGCCTTGGATATGTCATTTTATTTTTTCTGTTACAATGGACTGTTTTGGTGAAACGAATGCATATAGTTATAAATAGTTAGGACAAATTCTTCTTGGATAAATTAGAATTAACATATTTAAAGGACTGAAGTCACCCAGTCAGGTTACAAGAAAGACAAGAATATGTCTGTATAGGCATAGATGTGTATGTTCATTTATTAAGTTCCTGTTGTATGCACAACATTCTGGTAGGCTCTGAGTTTTTAATTCCCTTGAACATCTGTGCTGGGAATACTAATGCCTGAGGTTCCACCTACATGGCCCAGTGAAAGCAGGGCTTTCAGAGGAAAAAGTACCAAATCTGATGGGAATATATACTTACAATAAACTTCAGGGTAGATGTCACCTTTCAGGGTTATTCAATAGGATTTTGTTGTCTCGGTGGGAAATTCTATTTCAAACCCTGTTATTTCACAGACAATAATCCTGTTGAGATCAATGTACTATCAGCACAGGAAATTACAGATAGGAACTTGAATTATAAGTTCACCCCATGACAAAAATGAATTTGCTTTCATTTTTTTGTGTAGTCTGTTTCTAGACAGACACTACATTGTTGCTGAAATGGCCATGAGAGTTGTAACGGTAATATACTGAAACTTGAGTGTGTCTCCAGTTTATGTGCTTTCTTTTTATTATCATTTTAATTTCTGTGATTAATTGATTTAATATTTTAAGCCATAAAAATATATGCTTGGTGTGCTTTGAAAAACAAATATTTAAAATGTGCCTCCATTTATTTTGTCAAAGTGCATGTAATCTGTTTGATTTTGCCAAGGTGGTGAATAAGCCACTCTGGCCAGACTGGTGTATATCTAAATTAGGAGGATGTAAGTAGTTATATGACATTAGGGATGTGCTAGTTCTGACAACACACAGAATACAGACACAGAAAGTATGCATTCGTTTGTGATAGAACCCCCAAGGAGCTTTGAGAAGATTGACAGAATGAAGCTTTGTTGAAGTAAGGGAAATCATTCAGCTAATGCAAATAACTTAAATTTAAGTAGGAAGAACGATGCATGTACACACACACTTATGTAGTATTAGACATTTAGAATTTTCACTAATATGCTTTTATTTTGATAAACATTGGATTAGATTTAGAAAGGAGAACCAATCCTATGGGAAATCCTGATTAAGTGCTGGATATTGAGGGGTGAACAGCATACAATCCCCACTTATAAGGTATTTTATAAAACAAGTAAACAAACAAGCTGTCTTACTTGGTTAGTTTTTCTGAAATCAGATTTTGGGAGGAACAAAACTACACATTTTGTCCTGGGGAAGACAAGGAAGGCTTTCTAGGGCCATAATATGTAAGGACCAGAAATGCAGGGATAGTGGGGTGGGTGGATAGATGACGTTGGGGGTCACTTGGAAGAAAGGCCCCATGTCTGATTCCACATTCTCTCTGCTCTTGGCACCCACAGTCCTTCTTATCTTGTCTTCTAAATAGTTTTTCCTACAACTCGCCTCAACATCTCTTTTTTCTTCACACTCTAAGGTTTTTTAACACCAATAGTGGTATCACTTCCAAAATTACAATTTTAAGCATTTGATTATTTGAATACCTCCTCCTTTTTTCTTACCTTCAAATCCACTAAAATCTACAATCTTTTGGTCATTGTGTTCGTTTTCTATTGCTGTGTAGCAAGATATCACAAACATAATGACTTAAAACTACACCTATCATTGAGTTCCTAGTTCTATGGATCAGAAATCCAGGCAGGCTCAACTGGGTTCTCTGTTTACCATCTCACAAGGCTGAAATCAATGTGCCAGTTAGGATGAGCTCTCTCAGGAGACTCAGGGAACAATACATTCCCAAGCTCATGCAGATTTTTGGAAGAACTCAGCTCCTAGTGGGTATGGGTCTTAAGTCCTCCTTTCCTCCTGACTGTTAGATAGTGGCCAATCTCAGCTCCCAGAGGCTGTGCACACTCCTCCTAACATGTTTTTTCAAGCCTATTATGGTGCATCAAATCCTTTTCATCCTTGGAATCTCTCAAACTTCTACTTCCTTAGAGAAAGAAAAGTATGCTTTTAAAGAACTCATGAAATTAACTTAAGCCCACCTGGACAATCTTTTTATCTTAAAGTCAATGACTTACTAACCTTAATTACATCTTCAAAATCTTTTTTGTCATTTAACACAACCATATCACCAGAGCAACACAAGGAGGCCATCTTGAGAATTCTACCTTCCACATTCATGCAAATTTTTCCATGTGCATATTCCATTCTGAATCCTCATTTCCTGTCCTCCCAACTTAGGTATATCACCATCGATATACTCAATACAATCCTTTCCTTACAAACAGCTTCCATTAGCTTTCTTCCCTCTTGTGTGCATGCCGGCCTGGCAAAACTGTAATTCAATTAATTGTATACCTCAGTCTACTTTACCCCCATACTGGATCAACTGAATATGGATGTATTTTTTAAACACAAGCATAATGAATGGACTCATCTTTATATTTGAATCACATATACCAACTAAGCCCTCAGTACTGTCCAGCAATTCTATTACATTTCTTTAGCAAATTTTCTTTTCCCCTCTTTGATTACATGGTTTCAAAACTTCCTCTTTCTCCGTATGCATTTAATCTTTTCCCTTTTTCATGTTTTTCCAAGTAACTGCCTTTTTACCTCGTTAAGAAGTAAAGCAATATAATGAAAACTTTTATCTGCCTTATCTGCCCACCATAAATCTGCTGATCTCTATACTCTTTGTCATAACCTCTGGCCTACTCAAAGATTTTGCTCTAGCAGCTCGTTCTTTTCTGATGATAATCGCATCATCAGTTTCTGCCTCGCATCTATGTACAGACATCATCTCACCTTAAATTCAAAACAGGCCTTCTGTTTCTTCCACCGCTGCCTTCAGTCTCTGCTTCCCTCAACAACAAATCTCCTTGCTAAAGCCCCCCACACTCTTCCTCCCTATTCTTTCTTGAACACACTCCAATCAAACACCCCATTGCTCCACCAAACCTGCTTCATTTCAGTGTTCACAGGACCTTCACTTTACCATGTCCAACAGCTAATCTCCTATTTCCATCTTGTTCTGACTCCATGTTGCTAAAGTAAAAATAGTTTTCCCCTCTTATTTTGTGCCTCTTCGCAATCTCCTTGGGACCATCCTATTCATCTAGGGAATCCCATTCTTCAGGGGGCTTAGTCCTGAGGCCTCTCTTTGTTATTGTCAATCTTTCTTTTGGTGATTTCATCTCTTCCCTTCTATACACTGATGAAACTGTAAACCAAAGTTAATTTTAAGTGCCCCCTGCCACCAACCATCTGAATGGACCCCTCCTCTCTGCCAAAGGCATTCCAAAGTTAATCTGAAAAACTAGTTCAGGGAAGAGGGGAGTCAGACATGCCTTATTATACTCTCTTCCCTTTTGGAATTCAGTAAAAAAGTGACCAACATTTAACATCAACACAAACCTTAAGTCTGACAAGAAATATTTACAGTCTATTCTCTAAAGCCTATATGGGGGACTTCATCTGCATGATAAAACCTGGGTATTCACAACTCCTTATTGTAACCCAGAAATTCCTTTCTACTGATAATAGTTCTTTCAACCAATTGTCAATCAGAAAATGTTTAAATCCACCTATGACCTGGAACTTCTGATTCAAGTTCTACCACCATTCCAGATCAAAACAATGCAAATCTCACAGGTACTGTTTGATGTATTGTGTCTCCCTAAAATGTGTCAAGGTAAACTGTACCCTGACCACCCTGGGCAAATGTCATCAGAACTCCCTGAGGCTATCACAGGCATGTCCTTATCCTTGGCAAAATAACCTTCTAAACTGAGACCTGTCTCAGATACTTTTGGGTTCACAGTACCAAATATATGTATTTTAAGTCTCAGTTTTCTAAATATCCAATAGAAAAAATCCGTGTGTGTGGATAGCCATACACGAGTTATAGGCAGATACAGATACAGATACACTGTGTATCTCCACCTGGATATTGTGTAAGCTCCACACACTGGGTTCAACCCAGACAGCTGCATCTTCTCCCAATTCCTGCCACACCCACAGTCTGTTCCTCCCCATTCTTCCTCGTTTCTATCGATATCACTCAGCTGCTAAAGACAAATACCTAAAATCACTTTGGCTCCTCTTCTTTCCCTCTCCACCCTTGTCCTGGCTAGACCCTTCACACACATATAGGCAATCCATCAACATGTCTTGGCCCAATTGCCAAAAACATATCCCTGTTTCAGCGGCAGTGATTCATCCCCCCTTATCTTCTCCATATTGCCCTTCCTCTCAAAGTCACTGTGAATGTTCACCTGGACCATTGCAAAGATTTTCTCGCCCTTCACTCTCTTCTCACTCTTGTCTCCACCCTCCACTCCACCCCATGGGCACACAGAAGTCAGAGTGACCAGAATCATAACTGCCACCTCCAAAAGTCCTGCAGTGGCTCCAACACACCACTTAAAGTAACATCTGACTTGCTGCAGTGGTCCCTGGCCTGCCTGACTGAGTGCTCTGTCTTTCCAATCTTATCTCCATCACGCTGTCTGCTGCTTACTCTGCTCCAGGTGCACCAGAACGGTCTTTGTTCTCAAACCTCCCAGTCTCCTTTCAAGCCCTTTAGAGGATGAGCCTTCTGCCTGTAAACTCTTCTTCAGAGATATGCTTACCTGGCTCCTCCTCCACATTCAGGCCTCTGCTCACTTATCAACTTCTCACAGATAAAATATCTGAAAACTCTATGCAAAATAGCTACCCTTGTCCATCTAACTCATTAGCCAGCTTTTTTTTGTCTCCACAGCACTTATAATTACCCCAAATAACTTTATGTATGAGTTTCCCTATTTACTGTTTCACCCTCCCACTAGAATGCAAGTTCCGTAAGAATAGGAAACGTCTGTGTGTTTTCAGCAGTGCAACCTGAATACCTGACTTGGTGTGCAACACACAATAAATACTAGTTTACTACCTAACTATACAGAATTAGCAAGATATTGTCCCGGATTGGATGTGTGATCTGAACAAAATGTCAGGAACAAGGAGGAGCAAAGGATGACTTGCTTCCTACTCTAAGCAAAAATTACTCTTGTGACTTCAGAGCCCATTAACCTCAACTTGGACATTACTAATGTTGTTCATTAGGAAGTTTGCTTACCAAGGCTTCTCAATTTATCTGCTAGAACAGATAAATTTTTTAATGTTTTGATCCATATTCTCTAATTTTTCTTATTCCCCTTAAATCTTTCTCCTGTAAAACACGAAACAAGTTTACAATGCTCTCTGTTACACTATTCAAATGTTTTAAACAGTATTATTTCCCATTACCAGTTTTTTTCTTCCCTAATCTTATATAGTTCAATTCTGTTTATTTATACTGTATCTTTCTACATCTCTTTCTGATTATTTTTTTTCTTTCAGAGTTACTGCAGTCTATTATTCACCCAAATTTAAAACCTTGCAGTTATTTTAACTTCTGTTCTCAGAACTGACATAAATTACTCTCCAAATTATCTTAATTATACCTTCATTGTGCTTCTTACATTTATCCTGTACAGTAGTGCTAGAGATTTAATATAAGTTCACTCCATTCTCATTGATGATTCAAGCTCCCTCAACTTCATATTTTCTTGCTAGGTTACTAGCCCATGTATTCTTTCTCACCAGTCTTTGTTAATGACTGAACAGGCTGAGCCTGCCGTTATTAAATGCACACCATTGAGTTGCAAATACACAGAATGGTTCATGAGAAATCTTAATATTCTGGCATCATAGGTTTTTTTCCAGCTTCCTTGGTGAAGTCAGTCAAACCTTAATTTGAATCTGCAAAAGTAGTTTTGTGTTTGTGGAAGCAAGAATTGAGAAGAATAAAGATAAAATTTCCAAACCACTTCCCCTGATAAGATCCTAAAATGACATCCTTGTTAAACACTTAATGACAAAAAAAGAAAGTTTTCAAGATTCATAATCTGTGGGTAACAAAAGATGCAATACATCCTTGATTCCTTTTTTTGGAATCAGGCAACCAGCAGAGCTTGTTCAGCCTTGATGTGCTGCACTTTTGGTCAAGTGTATAGACGAAAGGATAAACCCACAGAGGCAGTAGAATTTAGTGATATTTGATAAAAAAAAAAAGTAGCTTTGTTGGTGCTTTTCTCTCTGAACAGCAGGATTACTGAAAATAACAGGCTCCAGTGTGTTCCTTTCTAAGAGGCACCAAAAATAGTTCTTTTGTCATCAGTCTTAATAGAGTTACACAGTCAGTTCCATAGAAATTAAAAGCAACCCAGGAGCTCATCTGGATTCTCTTGGCAGGTAAGCAGCTAGGGACAAATGTGTGGTCTTTTTACTGCTGATCATATGTAATGCACAAGATGGGGTGAGGGGAGAATTCAGAATAATCAATTTCTCAGCAAAGAAAAAAGAAACAGCAGAGAAAAGCGAAGAATCTGGAATAAAATAAAAGGAAACTGGACTCTTCCCACTCCTTCCCTTCTAAACATAATGAGTATCACATTCTTCCTTCCTGCTGTGGTTTGCTTCTCACTGGTCTATAAGTCAGAGATAGAAGTAAGAACAACTTAAACAATTTTTTCCAGCCAAAGATCAATAGAATTAGTGAATTTTAAATGTTAATGCATTCCATTCCTGACAGTGGGAAAGGCATTCCAATTCTTCAATTCATATTTATCGCTGACACAGATGTACCAAAAGATGAAAAACCCTATCTAACACATAATTTATCTTCTATTTAGACTTAAAAGTGGAAGTAAAATACAAAAAGCAAACTTCGTTTGTGATGAAGAAAATCAATTGCCACAATGGCTTAACGTACCCAGCATTTTTTGAGCAAAGGTGTGTCCAGATGATGTCAGCAGGAAGTAAGACTGTAGAGTTTTTATTCTGACTATATTTTTTATTTTCCTACATTCCCATATATTTCAATATACTGCCTTTGGAAGTTTAATAATTAAGGAACAAGGAAATGGCCGGGCACAGTGGTTCACACCTATAATCTCAGCACTTTGGGAGGCCGAGGCAGGCGGATCACCTGAAGTCAGGAGTTCCAGACCAGCCTGGTCAACATGGCGAAACTCTGTCTTTACTAAGAATCAAAAATTAGCCGGACATGGTGGCATATGCCTGTAATCCCAGCTACTCGGGAGGCTGAGGCAGGAGAATTGCTTGAACCAGGGAGGTGGAGGTTGCAGTGAGCTGAGATCACGTCACCGTGTCACTGCACTCCAGCCTGGGTGACAGAGCAAGGCTCAGTTTCAAAAAGAAAAAAAAAAAATCAAGGCACAAGAAACCAAGGACTTGTACAGGTGTTTGTTAGTCTTACAGGAAAGCCTCAAGATGAAGGCAACATCTGCACCATCCACATGGCCCCCATCCCCAACTCTCCTTTGCTTTAGAGAGAGAGAGACACAGATTTTTTTTATTGTTTTACTCAGGAAGGTAACACTGGCCTCTACTCCATTACCAGGACTAAACACACAGCATCCATATTATGATTAAACGCAATGTTAATATTACACTTGGTTATTCCAGATGGCTTAGGCCTCTTCACACTAGAATGGCCAGTCCCACAGAGCAAGCATCCCAAGAGAAAAGAGTGAGACAGAGAGTGAATGAGAGAGAAAGGCCAAAGATGCCTTTTAGGAAGTAGGTTTAGAAGTTGGGCAGCGTCACTTCAACCTCATTCTTTTCATCCCAAAGGCCAGCCCACATTCAGGGGACAGGGAGTTAGACTCTGCCTCCCACTGGAAAGACAGTCAAGGAATTTGTAGGCATGTTTTAAAGCCACCACTGCAGAGATAAAGAGTTGACTGAAAATGAGGAGAACATTGGAAAATGGAACAGAATCTAACACACAAACATTACTACATGGACCCTTCAGTGTATTTCTGATCACCAAAGGTGGATTCCTGAAGTTTCTTGAGTGGTGGAGTCATAACCATTTAAGACTTGGTAGAGTGACGATTTTCCATTCATTTGTAAATTCTACAACTCTGCTATATCTCACTCAAAAGAACTGACCCAGGCAGCTGTTTAGAAAGTGCAGCCAGGAGCTGCAGATGGTGGCCATGCCTCTCGGCAGGAGTGAGCACAGCAGGCATCTAAGCCCTGAGAAAGACACAAATAGAGATTCCCTTGGTCAGCCAGAAATCAGGCCCATGGAGAATCTGGAACCACTCATGTATCATTTTAAATATGTAAAAAACTTTCCAAATTTGGATCCATTATAACAAATCTGATGGAGGTACTGCACAGTTTTCAAATGTGGAAATCCAAAACTACAAACACCAATCACTACTGTGAAATGTTCTGCCAAACTTTAAGAAGACGACGTACAAACTGAATCTTTATTAAGAAGAAAATATCTTAATTGTTCATCTGTCTTTAACCGCTGACCACTGGTATCTTTGACTTGGGAAAATTTCATCCCATTCCGTGTTAGTTTAAATTTTCTGATAGCACTCCTGGCAACTTAATCCATGTAAATATAAATACAATATCTTCTATTGACTTTTGCCAGCAATTTATGTTATTTTTGAATGAATAAATGGGAATTCAATGTCGGAATTTTATCAAAATGACCACAATTTTGCTTATGACAACTAAAAATCATTTTGGAACATCTGACATCCATATAAACCTATATAGAAGTAAAATTAAAATAACACTGGAAGTGAAAAACAGATGTTAAAAATAATTATTGGAAGTCTATAGAGAAGGGAGTCTCTAATATAAAAATTATTATTGACCAATCTTGCAAGATGTGTTTAGTAGGTATTTTGGGTAACTCATCTTAGATCTTTTTATTTAAACTTCAATAAATGCAACCAACTGCCCAATGCTGGCAAACATAATGAAAGTATAAAAATGGAATGGAAGGAAAGTGTTTAAAAATGTACTGTATATAGTTCAAAAATGATGACATTAACATTGGTACCCATTAAACACTTTCAAACTATAGTTCAGATCCTGGTACAAGGCTAATTTTTCCCAGATCTCTTAGTGAAACATACACAACAAGAGGAAGTCTCTCGCTCAGAGTGCAAATACAGATGTATTCTCGTACCATGGTTTCTAAGGACTGGAGATTTCCCTCTAGCCTGCTCTTTATTTATTTTGGAAACATTAACAGAAACACAAGTGGATATGTAAGAAAGGCGGTTCCAATTAATAGTACTCATGGTTTACAGGGTAACCGCTTTATAGTTTTTACTGAACTGTCTACAACTGCACTTTCTGCTTTCTGCACTTAAGAAAACCGACAATGAAATCAATTTCATGCCACTGTGTACGTACATTCTCTTATTCAAGAAGTATGTGCTGAGTGCCACTCAGTGCCAAACCCAGGTCCAGCCTTCAAGGAGCTCACAGTCTAGTAACAGAGACAAGAAAATTGGAGATTTAATAGTATATGATGATAGTTGTGATAAAGTGTTCGTAACCTCAGTGAGTCAAAACAGATTTCACAGGGAACTTAATGTCTAACATTAAGTGGAGATGATCACTCCGGACAGGTACAACCTGCTCAGAGAACCTCCCGGAGCTCCAGCGGGGTGAGCACAGAGCTCAGGCATCAGGGCCAGGAGGTGGCCAGAAGCACCTCACATTTTGTGGTATAAGGACTGAGCATCCTCTGTGCAGAGTCCTGTTGCCTGTTTACATCATCATTTGTCCTTTGCTCCATCTTGTGGAATGACACAACTTTTAACAACTGAAAACTGCACTGCCTTGCCGCATGTATGTTTATTTGCACAACGACTGTGAGAGCAAGCTGGATCTACCATGCAGTGGATGTGCTGTATCTCCTCTATGTGGGAAAGGCAGGGTTCTGAAATGAAAACGTCGGGCCAGATTCTCAGGCTTTCTTTCTTTGCCATCTGCTTGTGAAAGTACACGTTACAGAATGCACAACACAAAAGTTTCCATCTTCTTCCTCATCTGGAAGTTTTAGGTGAAATTTTCCCTTTTTTCTTTTCTTTTTTTTTCCCCTTCACTTCCAAAATCACAGGTTGCCCAACAGGATTAGCAGGTTCCAGGTTCCAACGCAAAAGCCATCTTTTGATTGCGACTGCAGTGATTGAGTCTAGGAGGAAAACACAAGTGAATTCTCAGCCCTGGGATTGAGTGACATTTAATAAAAAGTACTATTTGTTTAACCCGATTGTTATGTTTTTTGAATCATAAAACGCTGAGCGTTATGATGGCTGCCAGGTTATATTATCTACTACTTGATTTTAAGCGATGTCTGTGGGATTTACATGTAAATTGTAAATTGATGTTTTCTTTTTCTTACCTACACAACAGAAAATAAAGGGTTGCAGAATTTTTATATCACTGGATATCCTGGCAGTGAAATATTAAATGGCGTTAGGAGAAATGGGTTTTCTACGGGGGAAAGTACGATACATTATAAACCTCTCCATCACTCTAATCAGGCTTCTGACATGAAAATAATAGGGCTGCACAGGACCACGTCTGCTCCCATCCCAAGCGCGGGGCTCTAGGTAAAGACACAACACAGAGGGGTTAGTCAGCAGAAAGTGGAGAGGTGCCTTTTGGAGAGATACTTGTTTGAATATTTGTATTTGCTTTGCAAGGCTAAGCAGCACCCTTTGGTTAATCATGAGGGCGTTTTGGCATCTGTCACCTGAAGTGTGTGACTCACCCAGATTCTGACTCAATAGGTGGAAAAAAGACTAACCTGCTCACAAAATATTCATTTCATGGGTGAGGAGTTCTGCGAATTACCATTTTACTCTACTCTCTAATGCTCTGAACATATTGCACAAAGAGCTCCATTTTGGCTTTCATTTTCACTTTCTCTTAGTTTTCTCTTATTTTCCAGGACATGTGACTCTACCTCCTTAAAAGTGAAGTGACTGTGAAAATTGATTGTACCTTCTTACGTGACTAATTTTGACCATCCCTTACAGCTGAGAGTCTCATGCAATGCTTTGGATGTTCCATCAACGACACTCTAAGTCCATGAGGTTTCACAGGCCGTGCTGTTGGGGACTCACCACAGCTCCGGGTTATCCCACCGTCAACACTGCCAGGCACCCACCTTGCCACTGGGGTTCAAACTCAGTTCATTGAGAAAACTATCTTGACCCCAAGAGTGAATGTTTAGGTCAATACTGAAACAATCAGTCACGTACTTATTGGTGCAATGTGCAGAAATGGTAACTCAAGAGAGAAATCAACCACAGCAGCTCTCCATTCATGGTGAGGGGTGGGGTATACTGTATAGAAAATCAAGGTGTTTGAGATGAGTGAGGCTTTCGGCTGACGGATGCTCACTCATTCAGCTAAGCACCTGGACTGTCTGGGTTGCCCTTCATGTCCACACCCCCTCGTACTGTGCGTTTTAGCTATCTCTGAACTTTCATATGCTGACTTTCCACCAGCACATTGTCAACCTTTCCTACTTGCTACACTCAGGGTCTATTCTCCTAACTTCCTCCACTTTTCCTTCTGTTTCTACACTGATGTAGCTTAGGAAACAAAATAATCAACTGGGCTTGAGAGGCTGATGTTCTCCTAAAATAAGGCGGGAAACTTGGAGCCAGGTCTTTGTGATATAACAGAGGCTAGCTACCACCCAGATGAATGAGCTTCATGGGGAAATTAAAGTACTGCTCTCAGCAGTTTTTATTTACTAATTCCTGTTATGAACTATGCATAAATGTGGACCTAAAATACGAGCTAAAGGGCTCCTCACTAATAGAGTAAATAGGGAAAATGAGAGGGAAAATCACAGCCAGCTAGTAGAGAAATAAGCTGTAGCACCTTGCTTAATGCATGTATATAGGTTTTCAAACAGGTTTAATCGATTTCAATTTTGAAACTTTAAAAGTGTTATGGCAGCATCTCATGTAATATTATTTTACAGGTGATTGGACTGACACAAGATGTATAATTTTTCTATTGTTTGTTTATACCATTTATTATAATGTAATTGTTATTGTATTTTATATTACTATTTATTTAATATAATGTAACATTTGTTTACAAAGTCTACAACTTTTAAGAACGAGACACAACCTATCTCTTAATGGCACCAAATAATCATTTCCACATAGTCAATGTTATTTGAACAAATGAATAAATAAACTCTGGAAAATAATCACAAAAGCAGTCTCCACCATCTCATCAGCACCGGGAAGTTCTGTGAAGCTGCCGGGGGCACTAGCAGGCAGACACAATGCCATCATAAAAGATTCCCTGTTTTTTCAAGGGATAGGTTTTACAACCAATAATTAAAAGATTAGGACATTCCATCTCTTGTCACCGTGGGGTGGAACCCTGCTGTTCTAGGTTTTCAGTAACACTGAGTCATCAACAAAATTCAAGATTCAGAATCTTCTCTATGAATCTTGATGTATTAAAGCATTTACTTATAAACTAATGGCAAATACTTATATTAAATTTACATAAAATATTAGGGCGGTTAATCGGGTCTTTTTTTTCAGTCTACTCACCTGAGATATGGGGCAGCTTGAGAGGTTTCTGGAGATGAGGTTAGGCTAGGGACAGATTCTCAGAAATGATCTATGCAAAAGACTGTGGAATTATAGTGTTAATTTTTTCAATCCTATCAAATTTGCTACTGAATATATTAAAGTATGGAAAGTTGAGAGATATCAAATGTCACTAAATAAAAATGAGATCAGATTTACAATTTGGAAGATTGTGTCATCATTTGGTGGCTGAATTTTTTTGTTGTTGTTGTAATTTCTGCCCTCTCCAATCTAGACTACTTAACCTTCTTTTGCCCGTTATAAGTTATCATAGCCCATAAATTTGACAACTTCATTAAAATCCTAAACAAGGACACTAATATTTGGTCCGTTTCTTCTGGCTCACATTTTTTGTTCTAGAAATCATCTCTCTTTACCTGTGAATGCCCATTTTACTCTCCACTATTCCTTAAGGTTAGCTTTCACTCAAATACACATTTACAATTATAAAGTTACTTTATTTCCATTTAGATTGCTCCTGGTCTCCACAGAGATAGCAAAGACTTCAAATGCAACAGGCTGTTTAACAGAAACAGCTATTTTCTTTTATATAAATTTAGTTCACTCAGTTCAGTTATTTTGTCTTTAAAAATATACTGCTTTGAAAAAATGCAAACAGAACTATGCTTGATTCAATTATTTCCATTGGCACATAAAATTTAATGTACGGATATAGCACCAGGTCTTTTTAGTGGCTTTGTTTAAATTGTTATAAAAAGAGACTAAGACTTTTTTAATAAACAATTTCAGAAATACAAAAATCTAGGGCACAATACATAACACTTTATGACCATACAACTATATATATATATATATTCACCTATCCTGCTAATGGGCATTCTGTTTATTTCCATTGTTTATTATTATTTAAAAATTACTACATCTCTTTACTGACCATTACAAATTCTTCTTCTGGCAATTGCTTATTCTTATCGTTCATTTTTTTTCCTTTTTTGGTATTTTCTTTTTGATTTATTAGACAATTTTAAATAGTTTGATTACTACTTCTTTCTATGTTATATGCACTGTCAATCTGTTCTTCCCTTCAGTGGCTGGTTTGTTGTTTTTACCACAGAACATTTGGTCAAGTGTTTCAGAGGTTACACTCTATTTATATATTTATTGCCCTTATGACTTGTGCTTTTTCTTTATGGCCTGATTTCGATAATTCTTTTCTCCCTCACAGACCTAAAGAGCTTTTTCTATATTTTCTTCCAGAATGTTGAAGTTTTATCATTTACATTTAATTAGGTAAAATTTATTTTTTATTTATTGTAAGCTATAGATCTACCTTTTCCATGTGGATATCCAATTTCCCAGGAATATTGAAAGAGAAGCAAGTCTTTTCTTCTTCTTCTTCTTCTTCTTCTTCTTCTTCTTCTTCTTCTTCTTTTTCTTCTCTTTTAATATACAAAAAGATCTAACAAGATCCCTAGGACAAATCTGATGTTAACTGAATTAAGTGGATTAGTATTAAATCAACTGGCCCAATAATTACAGGAAGGAATTATAAGTCACTAGGAGCCCAAGGAGAGCAAAACTTCATGCCTCTTTGGGTAGTGGTACAGGGACTGACTATACTCCTTGCTCCCAAGGGACAGAACATTCTCTAGGTTTTCATTCCTGACTCAGTAGCACTCAAAGCTTTTCTTAAGGTAAATTAAAGTTATGGAGAAAGACATCACTCTGTAGCCACTGTTTTCCAAGATTAGCATTCCAGGCAGCATCTAGGGAGCCAGCAAAGATTCTGTCCTGTCTACCATTTTCCCATGAATGACATCATAATAGAAATTCCCTGTCTTATTGCCTTTTTCTGTTGTGGTAACAAAAGATCACAAACTGGGTAATTTGTATAAAAAAATGTTTATTTAGCTCATAGTTCTAGAGGCTGGAAGTCAACAGTGCCGGCATCTGTGAAGGCCTTCTTGCTGCCTCACCTCATGGCAGAGGGCATCACACGGTGAAAGCGGGAGCAAGGGAGCCAGGGAGAGCTCACATGCATAACAATAATGCTCCTGTGATAATAAACTCACTCCTGTGATAGCAACATTCATCCCATCATGAGAACAGAGCCCTCATTCATCCCTTCATCTCATCATAGGGGCAGAAGGATTAAGTTTTAACACATGAACTTTTGGGGGACTCATTCAATACATAGCACTCCCAAAATATTCACTAAGAGCGAGAGTAAACTGATTTAATTTCAGACTGTTCTTGGCAGTCCAAAAGTAGAGCTTTCCAAGTTTTACAATAGAGAATTAAAATGATAGAAAAATATTCTTAAAAAAAAAAAACTGCAGAAGAAAGCTAGAAAATCTGAAGATGAAGTTTTTTTTAGGCATAAAATACATGCAGTTAATAGACAATGGAGACATGCTAAGACTTGAAAATGTGCTTTAACATTCTTAAATTGTCTAAGGGTTTTGCAACAAAATAACTTACCAGTGTCAGGGCATGATAGAATATGAGTTCCTAATGAATTTAGGCCTGGGTTTCTGTGACCCAAGTTATGCTGAAGAAAATGAGAGACAGCCCCTTTTAAAAAACTGTGCATAGCCTGAGGCCACTGCAATTTCTTAATCCCTTTGGAAAATTGCTTAAGCCTGGCACGTTTTGTAATGGACTTTATCTCTTCACTACCAAAAGTCATAAAATGTAACTTAAGTGAGGAAAGAAACACAATTGATAATTGGATATTTCAAAGGGATCAGCATTTTAAAAGAGTGGATATGTATTAGTATGCTATATCTGACATATGACATGAAAATGACATATACAAGATAATTTTGTTTATACTATTGTATATATCTTACACATTTTGTATTATAAAACATTTTGAAAATATGTATATATATACACACAAATATATAGGAAAATAAAACTAAATATTATCAGAAAGTTTATTTCTTGATGATGGGAATTTGAGTGGTTCATTGTTTACTTTATTTCTGTTGTTATACATTTGGTATTTTCCACATTTTGTTCAGTGATTTTGTATTACTTTTGCAATGATAGACATGATGTTTGGAGGAAGAAAAAATAAAGGAACAGACAACAAGCGTTCCTTTGAAAATTCTAAATGCAGTAGGCACCTGAAGTCAAAGGGTTCCCCGTCACTGAAAAACCAAAGCTACCCATATCAAAGAAGCCTGGGCGTTTCTGCCCCCTACTGTCCACCTCCGGTAACTGCCCAGTGAGTCTCCGCCTTTTGTTAGCAAGCGTCTAAGAATCTCCCGGGACTCTTGCTCTTTGCAAAATTAGGAAATCTTGAGCTACATCCACAGATAATCTGAGGCTGGATACCCTCAGACTGTACTCTAAGAAACATCATCAAAATTAAGTTACATGACCTGATCACAGCTACAGCAATAAAATCAGAAAAAATATGGACATCATATTTAGAAACACAAATAGAAAAGCAACGAGATTTCTTTCAGTTTTAAAAAGTATACTAGTATATAGCATAATATAGTATGTATTGAAATAACATATACTTAAGGGTATACAAATATATGCTTAGTACACATTGCCTGTATTAATAATATCAATACATTACCTTTTGTACCTACGTATGAATGTATGCTTTTGTATTTATGCACGTGTAGTTTTATATTTGCGTATGTAGTTGTATATATGTCTAGTGCATGGTATAGTGTGGATGTGTGCATACGTGGTATGCATATATGATATATATGGTACACACACCCAGAGTCCTTCATGTAGACACACACAGCCATGCATCATTTAACAATGGGGATACATTCTGAGAAGTGCATCCGTAGGTGATTTTGTTGTTATGCAAACATCATAGTGTGAACTTTCACAAAACTAGACAGAAGAGCCTACTACACACCTGCTGCTGCTCGACAACAAACTTGTACAGCATGTTATTGTTCTGAATACTGTAGGCAATCGTAACACCATGGTATTTGCATATCTAAAAGTAGAAAAGATACAGTAAAAATACAGTATAAAAGGTAAAAATGATGCACCTGTGTAGGGCATTCACCATGAATGCAGCTTTCAGGACTGGAAGTTGCTCTGGGTGGGTCAGTGAGTGACAGGTGAGTGGATGTGAAAGACTTAGACGTCACTGTAAACACTGCTGCAGACCTTCCAGACGCTGTACACTTAGGCTACACAACATGTACACAAAAAATTCCTCTCATCAATAATGAATTAACCTTAGCCCACCTTAACTTTTTGTTACAGTATAAACTTTTCACTTTGTTTTAACTTTTTGACTCTTGTAATTACACTCCACCGAAAACACAAATCCACTGTACAGCTGAACAGAAATATTGTCTCTTTTTGGCCGGGCGCAGTGGCTCACGCCTGTAATCCCAACACTTTGGGAGGTCAATGTGGGTGGACCGCGAGCTCAGGGGTTCGAGACCAGCCTGACCAACATGATGAAACCCCATCTCTACTAAAATACAAAAATTAGCTTGGCATGGTGGCAGGCGCCTGTAATCCCAGCTACTCAGGAGGCTGAGGCAGGAGAATCGCTTGAACCCAGGAGGCGGAGGTCGCAGTGAGCCAAGATCATGCCACTGCACTCCAGCCTGTGCAAAAGAGTGAGACTCCATCTTAAAAAATAATAATAACAATAATAATAATAATAATGTTGTCTCTTTTTATATCCTTATCCTATACGTGCTCTTATATTTTTTAATTTTTTAATTTTTAAACTTTTTTGTTAAAAACTAAAACACAAACCACTATAGCCTACACCAACACAGGGTCAGGATCATTATCACTGTCTTCCATCTCCATTTCTTGTCAAATTGGAAGATCTTCAGGGGCAGTGACACGCATTAAGCTGGCATCTCCTATGATGACAATACCTTTTTCTGGATAGCTCCTGAAGGAAGTGCCTGAAGCTGTTTCACAACCAATATTTTAATAATATATTGACATAAAGAGTACAATCAAAAATAACAATAAAAAGTACAGTATAATAAACTAATAACCTAATCATTTATTATCATTGTCAAGTATTATGTGCTATACCTAACTGTATGTGCTATATTTTTTGTATGACTGACAGGGCGATAAGTCTGTGTACACAAGCATCACCATGAACACAGGAGTAATGCATTTTGCTGCAGTCTTACAATGGCGACTGCCTGACTCGTTGGCAGGAGTTTGCCAGCTCCATGATAATCTTGAGGGATCACCACGGTATATGCGTTCCTTTGTTAAGCAAAATGTTGTTATGCTGTACACAACTGTATGTATTTTCACAAATAATGCTGCATTTGTCTTTTTAGAAATTATTAAGACCCTAACCTGTGATTAACATCTGCATTTTAACTCTAAAGCTGATAAAAGCTTTTCCTCATTTTGAAGTTATTTCAAGTCCCAGGTTTTTTAAAAGGTGACATACCTAAGTTCTTAAAAATGATGATTTACTAAATTCAGCCTTTCTTCTGAGCTAGGTTTAATATTGTAAAATCTTCTGCTCTACAGTCTCACAAGCAATTTATTTAAAGTCAGTTAAAGACATTGAAGCCAAGTTCCTTTTTAAAATATGCTCTCAGCTGCAATTGGACACAGTTACATGTGCCTCTTTGAAGGAAAACATGAGCACGGTGATAAATACAGTGTTGACTTACCCATAACCAAATAGAAATAGCTGCATCAACAGTCCAAGCCCAGGAACCAATAGGGCTGAAAAGAAAACAAGAAAATAATCATCAGTTTGGCAGCAAATCCACTGTCACTATATTCCCTGGCAGTGGCCTTTGGCCTGCAAAGCGCTTGTCAATAACGGCTTCTTTGTTTTCTGAGACGTCATCCGTAAATACTGAAATATTGAAACCTAGACCAGGATTTTGATACCATATTCTTAAACCTGTTTTGAAAACCTGAGATAATTGCTTTAAAAATGAGTTCACCAATCTGTTATTTGATTTAGAAATACATTGGATGAGGTCTTATAAGTCAAGCAGAAACTTGTTTTTTGTTTTTTTTGTTTTTTTGTTTGTTTGTTTATTGTTTCCTGAGACGGAGTCTCGCTCCGTCAACAGACTGGAGTGCAGCGGGCAATCTCGGCTCACTGCACCCTCCGCCGCCTGGGTTCAAGCAATTCTCCTGCCTCAGCCTCCCGAGTAGCTGGGACTACAGGTACGCACCACCACGCCCAGCTAATTTTTGTATTTTCAGTAGCGACGAGGTTTCACCATGTTGGTCAGGATGGTCTTGACCTTTTGACTTCGTGATCCACCTACCTCGGCCTCCCAAAGTGCTGGGATTATAAACTTGAGCCACCATGCCAGGCTGAAACTGGCCATTTTAAAACATACACATTGGTCCCTTATGTGATGTTCTCCTGGTGCTGAATCCATCTGCCATTCCCAGACTGTGGAGCTACAGCATGAAGTTCCTGAAGTCATGTCTAGGATCGGCTTGGTATCCTATATTCTTCACAATTGATGCTCTAACCATAGCATGAGATGCTGTGAAGAACAGATGAGATAAATAATGTGAAAAGGCTATGAAATGAGTGAAGACCCATCTAAACAACTGATACCAAAAGCTTCTCACTGCTTCTGAATTGGAAGAATTAAGAAAGAGGTGGATGTCAGCTTTCTTTCCTCCCCTAGTTAATTCACTTTTGCTCAAACACCTGGTGAAATGTGACTCTTGTGTGTGTATTAACTGCAAAAGTGTCACAAACACTGCCTTCCACTATTCCTCTGTGGAGCAAACTTAACAGTAAAATTTTGATCTATAAATTGGTCATGTCTTTTTTATGCAGCTTTTTGGATTGGCTCACAGTTTGCCTACATTTCCGTCTTGTCAGTTGAGAATAACACATTTCAAGGGACACTCTTGGAAAACACCTTTGATGGAGAGGTTGATTTTTGTAACCTGTATACCATAGTCAGGTACTCTTGGCTCTTGGTACAAATTAGACATATAACAGAAAATTCTATTCCATTACTAGAACTCTCTGGAGCCCCCAAATCAGGGTCCCTGACGGAAACTGCATCACTAGGGGACCTAACCACTGTTAGAACTTGGTGCCACGGCGGTGAAGAAGGCACAAATACCATGCCCTGTGCTAATATCTCCCTCCTCTCACCTACCACATGGGAGCCCAGACAGTACAATCTATAGAAATCAGCTTCCCTGACTGAAAAACTACATAGGAAAAGGTGAAGAATTAATGCAGGTAAACAAAAGGCGGTAATAAGAAACCCAGCACACCCATCATGTCTATTTTACAGCTGTTTATAGGCTTCCATAAATCATCCAAGAAGGTGTGCCTGACACCTTGTAGATTTCCTGAAAGATTTCCGTTCTCTGCACCCCTCTGTCTGCCTCTCTCCCTCTCTCTGAGTCTCATCCTCCTCTTCATTCCTTTCTCTTCTGCCCCTTCCCTCTCCATGCTATCTCTTGCTCTTCTCCCTTCCTTCCCCTCTCTGTCTCTCCCCATCTGCTGTCCCTCCTTCCCTCCAGCTCCCTCCAATTGCATCACTGGACTGGACCCATCAGTAGACACCAAGGGGGCAGGCGCGGTGGCTCACGCCAGTAACCTCAGCACTTTGCGAGGCTGAGGCAGGCAGATCACCTGAGGTCAGGAGTTAGAGACTACCCGGGCCAACAAGGTGAAACATTTTCTCTACTAAAAATACAAAAATTAGCCAGGTGTGGTGGTGCACACCTGTAATCCCAGCTACTTGGGAGGCTGAGCAGAGATCACACCTCTGCGTTCCAGCCCGGGAGACAGAGTGAGACTCCGTCTCAAGAAATACATAGACAGCAAGAGTGCACTGTGGATCAGGCTCTGTGTCTGCTGCCAGGGGCTCTCAGGGTCAAATGGTAGTACTCAGTGGCAGGGAGAATAAGTGACTTGATGAACAAAAGTCATATTATGGCAACTAAACTACTTTACATGCTGGAAAACAGCCAGATTTTGCTCATATTACTCTTAAGAGATCCAAGTGTTTTTGTGAACATAGCCAAGAATACAGTGATGCAACATTTCCTTTTTAGCTAATGTACCACAGGTGTATATCAGATAGGAATAGGTATATAAGGTCACTTTATAATCTGTATTTGGCAATGACTATGCAAGTAATTGTAGTTTTGATATGTATTGATCTCCCCAGCAGTGACCTCTCCTACTCTGTGGCCATGCGTGGATGTGTGAACTCTGTAAAGCAGGAGTGAACTAAAAGCATCAGGGCTGGCTGCTGGACTGGCTTCCTCCACTCCTTTTGTGTTTCCTTTTCTTTCTTGCAGAAGAGCCATCCTCCGGCAGGTATGTGAAAGAACTGCCCATGAGGAGTCAGAGGCTACCTTGCACACCTCGCAGCTCTGCTCGCCGGAGGTGGCTTTGCAGGCACACAAGCCCCTCTCCCAAGCCACCAGCCAGGAGTCCCATGAGGAACACGGCACAGCACCTGCATCAGAACCCCATGGGTTTGCCTGTCACATGTTTTTCTCCTGATCTGTGGCTCACAGGCTCAGCGTGACCCAGCCTCCTAGATTTCCCCCTCAGTGCTATTTGCAGTGCCCCCAAGCACTTTCCTCCACTCCAGTCCCTGAGTGCATGCCAACGGCCCTATTTTCAGCCACCCTTCTCCATGCCTCTTGTCTGTCTCTAGCTGACAAGCAGATTATCTCTTGTGTCCACTTTGTTTGCCAATGTACTTTGGCACCATTGAATTCCAACGCATGAAGTAAACTGAACTGTACAACGCTGAGCACACACGTGGTTTGGAGAGAAGCCCTTGTCAGGATCCAAAATGTTCCCAAGTCTTGTTGATATTTGGGTCACTGCAGAGCTCTGAGTCCCCCTTCCTTTTTGTCTTCCTCCCTTCAACTCATTCTCAATTTCTCTCTCTGAAACCAAGTGTGAACACATTTATGCTTTCAAATAGAGGTATACTGTTCATGCTTATATTTTTCTGTAACCATCATATCTAATAAATACTTACCATCCAGGAAGAAATGTTGTTGTGCAATAATAATATGCTAAAGGATGGCAAATCCGTTATCATATTTTTGTAACAATATTTCCTTTACTTGTCACACACACACTTGATGGAAAACTTCAAAAAGTTAGTTTATAGCAGTCTTTTCAGAAAACAAAACTGAATAAAATCATTAAGCATCGTTCAAAACAGCAGTCCCCAATATTTATAGTAGCAGAAACCTATTTTTTTCCACAGATGTGGTAGGTGGGGGATGGTTTGGGGATGAAACTCTTTTATCAGGCATTAGATCCTCATAAAGAGCACCGTCTAGATCACTCGCTTGCGCGGTTCGCAGTAGGGTTTGCGCTACTGTGGGACTCTAATGCGGAAGTTGATCTGACAGGAGGCAGAGCTCAGGCGGTTGTGCCCACTTGCCCACCACTCACCTCCTGCTGTGAGTCCCTAACAGGCCACAGATCAGTACTAGTCTGCATCCTGGGGTTTGGGGAATCCTGATTTAAAACGTCCTTTTTAAAAGATTGGCACAAGTATGCCTGTTTTTGCTATAATTATATTGACTGCATATCTGTACACTATCCCGACCAGCCTGGCTTTTATTTCTGCTTCTTCACTTTGGTGTCTTCTGTCTCTGTTTCCCAGATTTCTATGTTCCCTGTAAACATGAGTCTCATATTGTCCTAGGGAAGCTACACATAAATCACCAAAGATCCTAATGTTCAGGAGAAAGGGTGAATTCTTTGTTCCATTTTGTTGGCTCTCGTTTTTTCTTTTCCAGTCCAAGTCAAAATAACTCAAGAGTAGTCGGGCAAAGTAGCCATAATGAGTAAACATTTAACAGGGCGTTTCACCCAGCAACTGTCTGCAGATAGCAGTTGCATGAATCATGCAGAACACGTGGATGTCTGTTAGTCTCCCGGGATTACCAGGCTCTGACTCAAGGGTGGAGTTTGGTTACAGAGGCACTTCACATGCCTCAGCTCCCTGGGTAATGTCAGTCGATCCTATTACAGGCAGAGGAGCAGTATTCAGACTAACACTGTGTTCATTCAGCTCGAGTCCAAAATTCGAGTGGCACAGCCAAGTAAATCTAGGTGGCACAGAAAAAAGCTACTTATAATAGAAGCTACTGGAAGTCCTGCTTAGCTATGGCTCCAGGCTTAAACAGATTCTCCTGTCAATATCCCATTTGTCACTCCAGGATGGTGTGTCAGAGCAACGGGCTAGGTTTCACCCTGCCCCTGCCTCGGGTTTCCTTGATGTTTAAATGCCTCTGTTCAGGAATCTGTTTGAGAAACAGATCTATTTTTATTCATAATTACTTCTCCATCTGTCTCGGTATTTGCTATAAACAGAGATTAACGTCCTGCGTGTTAACCTATTTTAATCTGTGAACTCTTCAGAGCCAAAATGTCTTTTTAAAGAGTAACAAGATGATATGAACATTCTGTTTCACAAGGCAGAGCTGAGAGTTACTGCAGGTTCTTCAAACCATTCAAAGAAGAATGGCTTTAAAAATAAAGTCTAAGGAGTATTCCATTCACTGCCGTGAAACTACGTATCGGCTTGATTTTTTTAAGCTAGCAGGAAAAAGCATTCTCATGAAATGTTTGACATGGATATTTTTCTTTGTGTGGGTTCTCCCTTTGATGTATTTTGGAAGTAATTTAAGAATGAGGGTTTAGGACTGGTAGGGCCTCCATAATTTATTACACAATCTTGAATAAAACCCTGAAGTTCTCATTTCATCAGGTTCTCCATACATAAAATGGGAACAAAAAGGCCCGAGTCTAACTGAAAATGTTCTTGAAAGGATGATATAAAGTAACGTGAAAAATATATAAAGAATTGCCCAAATATGTGAAATCCTGTTATAATTAAAGCTAGAGTCGTTAGGTGGAATTCAACCATTACTATATAAATAAATGGGCATTAAAGACCCATCAGCTTCACTAAATCAACATCTGTCAAACAATTGTGTAAGACATGCCCTGGTGGATTTTGTAGCAAAGCTGAGGGTCTTTGAAATACAAGAAGTGAATGTTTGCATTGCTTATTTGAAAAATAATTTCCATATCTAGATATGTCAATTTCTAGCTATAAATGATAAAAGTTTGTTTCCTAATTCACGGCTATATTTTTGTCATGTACTGTTTTTTGTTTGTTTGTTTATTGAGACAGAGAATCGCTCTGTTGCCCAGGCTGGAGTGCAGTGATTCCATCTCAGCTCACTGCAACCTCTGTCTCCCAGGTTCGAGCGATTCTCCTGGCCTCAGCCTCCCAAGTAGCTGGGATTACAGGCATGTGCCACCACGCCTGGCTAATTTTTTTTTTTTTTTTTTTTTTTTTTTCATTTTCAGTTGTGATGGGGTTTCCCCATGATGGCCAGGCTGGTCTGGAATTCCCGACCTCACGTGATCCTCCCACCTTGGCCTCCCAAAGTGCTGAGATTATAGGCATGAGCCCACCATGCTTGGTCTGTTTTTTAATATAAATAAAAACATACTATGAAATTAACCATTTTAAAGTGTACACTTCAGTGGTTTTCATGTATTCACAAAGTTGCATTTTCATCACTACTATATAATTCCCAAATGTATTCATACAACAAAGAGAAATTCCATATTAGCAGTAACTCCTCCTCTTCCCTCAGCCCTGGCAAACACTAATAGTTTCTGTCTCTATGGATATACTGTTTCTGACATTTTATATTAAGATTTCTAGCTTCTTTATCTTAGATAATGTTTTTAAGATTCAGCCATATGTTACCATGTACCAGAACTTCACTTATTGTGTGGCTGGATAATATTTCACTGTAGAGCTAGACAACACTGTATTTACCCATTCATTCTTTCTTAAATAGACATTTGGTTGTTTGCACATTTCGGCTATATTTGCTTTTGGCTTCCACTTTCTGACCAAAAAACAAATGCTGCTGTGAACTTTGATGTACAGGTTTTAGTTTGGACATATGTTTCTATTTCTCTGGGGTGTGTATCTAGAAGTGGAATTGCTAGGTCATATAGTAGCTAGTTTAACCATCTAACTGTCAGACTGATTTCTGCAGTAACTGCACCATTTTGCATTGTAACTAACAATTAGGAGGGTCCCAATTTCTTCACTCATCTCAAATACTTGTTATTGCAAATCTTTTTTTATTATAGTTACCCTAGTGGGTATGAAGTGGTATGTTATTGAGCTTTTGACAACAACTAATGACGTTGAACATCTTTTCCTATTTCATGTTTGATAGCCATTCATGTTATCTTCCTTAGATAAATATCTATTAAATTTTTTTGTTTATTTTTATGATTTGTGTATTTTTGCTGAGTTTGTAAATGTTCTTTATCATCTTGAATGCAAGTCCCTTATCATATACATGATATCCAAATGTTTTCTCTTATTCTGTGAATTGTATTTTCACTATTAATAGTGTCCTTTGATGCACAGACTTTTGAATTTTTATGATGTTAATTTATCTATTTTTCCCTTTCTTGTTTGTGCTTTGGGCATTATGTTATTTTTTAAAATTGCCCATTCCAAGGTCAGGAAGATTTGTATCTCTTTTCTTGTAAGAGTTTTATCATTTTAACACACACGTTTTGTGTTAATTATATGAGGTAGGAATCCACCTTCATTCTTTTTCATATGAACATCCACTTGTGCCATTACCATTTGTTGAAAAGATTGTTCTTTCCCCCACTGAATTGTCTTGGCGCCCTTATAAAAACTGGCTTATCTTGTATGTCACAGTTTTAAACTCTCAGTTCTAGGTCATTGATTTCTATGTCTATCCTATACCAGTACCACACATTCTTGATTACTGTAGCTTTGAGAGTTTTAAAATCAGGAAGACGGAGTCCTACTTTGTTCTTTTCAAGATTGTTTTGGCTCTTGTAGGTCCCTTGTATTTCCATATAAGTTTAGGATTAGCTTTTTAATTTCTGCAATAAAAGCCTGCTAAGATACTGACAGATTATATTAAATATGTACAAAAATTTGGGTAGCAAAACATCTTGTCAATATTTTCCTCCAATGCATGAACACCAGATACGTTTATATACTATTTAGCAGTTTTTTTCAATGATGTTTTATTGTTTTGGTGAGTAAGTTTTATACTTCTTTTGTTAAGTGTATTTCTAAGTATTTGTCATTTTTGATGGAATTAAAAATTGAATTGTTTCCTTAATTTCATTTTAAAATTGTTCTTTGCCACTGTATATATTCAACTGATTTGTATATATTAATCTTATTTTCTGCAACCTTGCTAAACTCATCTATTTGCTGTAGTAGTATTTTTATATATTCTCTAAGATTTCCTTAAGTCTTAAAATATACAAGATTATGTCATGTGCAATAGAGACAGTTGTCTGGATGCTGTCCGTATATTTTCCTTGATGAGTTGTCCTGGCCAGAACCTCCAGTACAATGTTAAATAGATGTATTGTCAGGGAGTATCATTGTCCTTTTCCTCGAGCCTAGAGGGGAGGCTTTCAATCTTTTATTATTAACTATGATGCTAATTGAATGTTTCTTTAGAAACACTCTTTATCAAGGTGAAGAAGTTTCTTTATATCCTTAGTTTCTTGAGTGTTTAATTATGAAAATTTTATATTTTCTGTGTCTACTGAGGTGATAAATGTATTTTGTTGCTTATTATGTTAACATGATGTATTACACTGATTGATACTCATGTGGTACACCAACCTTGCATTCCTGGAATAAATCTGACTTAATCATGGTCTATACATCTATTTGATATGTTGCTAGATTCAGTTTGCTGGTGTTTTATTGAGGATTTTTAATCAATATTCATAAGGAATATTTATCTGTAGATCTTTTCTTACAATCTTTTTTTCTAATTTTGGTATCAGGGAAATATTTGTCTCATAGAAGGAGTTGGAAAGTGCTATGTTCTCTTCTACTTTTTTGGACGAGTTTGTGAGTATATAATGTTAGTTCTTCACTAAATGTCTGGTATAATTCACCAGTAAAGCCATGCAGATATGGCATATTTTGGGGAGAGGTTTATAATAAGTTCAATCTCTTTTCTTGTGACAGTTCTATTCTGAGGATTTTTTGTGTAAGTAATGAAGTTGTATATCTTTCAAATAATTTGTCTATTTTTTCTAGATTATGCATTTTTTTCTTGGCATATATTTGTTAGTAGATTTTTCTTATAATTCTTTTTATTTTGACAAGGTCTGTAGTGATGATGTCTTCTATCTCTCTCTGTATAATATTATTTCAAGTATTTTCTCTTTTCTTCTTAGTTAATTTCTTAGTCAGTGTGGGAGGCTCATAAATGGCAAAGATTTATCTCTCACGGTTTTAGAGGCTGGAATTCAAAGACTAGGATGCCAGCTGGGTTGGGTTCCGGCGAGGGTCCTCTTCTGGGTTGCAGATTGCTGTCTTCTTATTGTTTCTTCACAAGGTGGAAAGAGGGCAAGAGTTTTTTAGAGTCCCTTTTTAAAAGGTCTCTAATGCCACTCATGAAGGCTCCACCCTCATGACATAATTACCTTTCAAATACTTCATCTCCTAATACTACCACTTTGAGGGATAGAATTCCAGCATATGGTTTGGGGAGTGTGGGGCACAATTATTCATTCCATTGCAGTCAATTTAGCTATAGGTTGTCAATTTTATTGATCTTATCACAAAGAAACAACTTTCAGTTTTGTTGATTTTCTCTTTTGATTTTATAGTCTTTATTTCATTTAGTTCTACTCTAATTTTAATACTTTCTTTCCTTTCCTAGCTTTTGTTTAGCTTAATATTTTTTCTAGTTTCTTAAGGCAGAAGGTTAGGTTATTGATATTTTTAATCTTATTTTTTGATATAGGCATTTACAGCTATAAATTTCCATATAAGCACTGCTTTACTTGTATTCCGTAAGAGTTGATGTAGTTTTGAATTCATATACCTCAGAGTACTGATTGACCTTGTAATTTCTTCTTTAATCTCTTGTTTATTTAGGAGTATGTTGTTTAATTTCTACATATTTGTGACCTTCTCATTCTTTTATTACTGATTTCAAATTACATTCCATTGTGGTGAAAGAACAAACTTATATGACTTTAATACTTTTAACTCAAAAATCGTTTTGTTTCATCATTGTTTTATAATTTATAATCTTATAGTCAATTCTGGAAAACATTTCACGTGTACTTTAGGTGAATGTGTATTCTTCTGTCATCAGATGGAGACTACTATACATACATTTCAGGTCTAATTGGTTTATATTATCTTTAAGTCTTCTATTTCCTGGTAGATCTGTTGTTTAAATGTTCTATATATTATTGAAAGATGGATATTGAAATTGGTAATTTATTGTCGGGTTGTTTCTTCTTGCTTTCAATTCTATCAGTTTTTTCTATATGTGTTTTAGGGCTCTGTTGTTAGGTGCACATATGTTTTTAATTTTTATATCTTCCTGATGAATTGACCGTTTTCTATTACAAAATACTCTTCTGTAGTAACAATTTTTGCTTTAAAGTATTTTGTTGGATATTGGCATGACCACTTCAGCTCTCCTTTTTTGACTACTTACATATTGTATCATTTTCTATCATTTCTTTATAACACCTGTCTTTCCATCTAATATCTGTATCTTACAGACAGCATAGATCACTTTTTAAAATCTATTCTGCAAATCTTTGACTTTTTATTGGACTATTAATGCATTTACACTTAATGTAATTACTCTTAATATATCACTCATATCTACTGTTTTGTTATTTGTTTTCTAAAAATCTTATGGCTTGTATATTCTGCTATTTCTCTATTACTTGCCTTCTTTTTAAATTAAATCATTTTTCAAATATATTATATTAATTCTCTTGTCATTTTTTAATACTTAAAAAAGGTTTCCTTAGTTATTTACCTGAAGATCACAATTAATGTCTTAAATTATGACAAGCTAGTCAGGATTAA